>NC_092451.1:359909-677409 GCF_036169615.1 Heliangelus exortis | reverse complement strand
AGCCTGGGACAGAGGTTGGCAGAGATGCTGCCACCAGGTATCTCCAAGCTGACACCAGCATCAGCTCTCTCTCCCAGCCAGATGTGGCTGTTTCCCCAGGGAGCAGACAGACCTCATCCTGTCCAAAATCTGCCTCCTACATCTTCTGAGATCAGCTCTGACCTCACAGCTGGACACTGCACATCACACCCCTTAGGTTAAAAATCATGGGAAAATGAGGATTTCCCAGCCCTATGGCTACCCCTGCAGCAGAGGTGAGATGTGCAGGACACCACAGGCAGGCTTCAGGACATGGTCCTTGGCTCATCAGGACACCCAGGACCTGCCCAAAACCACCAGCCTGGACGTGTCTGAGCAGGAGAGCAAATGCAGCTTCCCCCAGCCCTGGGGATGTGCCCAGACAGCCAGGGCACAGCTCTGCTGTCCCCTCTCCTGCCATCCATGGTCACCCCAGGACCACCCCAGGCTCAGCTGCAGATCCCTGCCAAGCACAGGACCACAGAGCACCCGCAGCCCTCACACTGCAGCTCTCCTAAGCACAAGCTAAAGGAATAAAACACTTCACAATTGATTTATGTACAGTTAATGACATCCTCAGCCACTCTCGAGCTTGGCACAGGTCAAAGTACTAAGCACTTCCATGTTATTGTCCCAGGTTTTATTTCCTTGCATATTTCCAGCAGCGGGCAGTGACTCAGCCACATGAATCATTTATGGCACCATGAGTCACACTGGGTAGCACACGAAGGATCTGGATAACCATTACAAGGTTTACTTGAGATCAAGAAATGCACAATATGCTGCACAGTCATTAGTATTTAAAGGAAAACCATTTCATTTAGCAAGGGAAGAAAAAAAAAAAAAAAAAAGGGGGCATTTTAAAATGTTAATGCCATGTCTTGCTGGCAAACCAGACTCTTCTCCTGCGTGGTTTTGAAAAACAAACCTGCACTTTTTCCTCAGCCAAATACACTTTGTGCATACAGGATTATCATCAAGACCATGGAGAAAATTTTCAACAAAGGCTCGAGCCTCTCCTCCTGTAATGAGACCCCTGCATTAACAAGGTTATGTTGTTGAGAATTCAGGCTCAGCTGCATCCTCCACAGGTTTAAATGATCCCAGCTCCACCAAAAGGCACGGGGAACGAGCTGGCCCTTTCACTGGGAGGCACTGGGAGGTACTGGGAAGACCTGGGGGGTTCCAGGAGGGACCAGAGGTGCTCAGGGGGGCTACCAGGAGGACCTGGGGATGCTCAGAGCCACCAGCCAGGGCAGGGATGGATGGAGAGACAGAACTTGTTTTTGACATCTACAGCCAACACTCAGTTCCTCGGTCCTGCTGCTGACCCGGGGCCTTTGCAATAATTAAACCACCAGACAGAGGCTGCCTGGCTCCCCCCCAGGGAGATGCAGGAGTGCTCTGCCACTGCCATCCCCCTGTCCCCTCTTCTGGCTCATGAGGACAGGTGTGTGTGTGCTAAAGGAAGGGACTATTTTAGGAAAGAGGCAAATGAAATGCCTAGGAAACAACTTCTAAAGGATATTTATAAACAGCACATAAACTCCTATACTGCTCAAACTGCAGACTGCTCTCCTAGAGGGTTTTCATGGCAGCAAGAACCCCACAGAGCACGAGAGCACCGTGACCTCCCCTGAGCCCCTTGCCCAGAGCAGTGACCCCAGTGGGCACGGGGCTGTCCCCACCCTCAGCAGAGCTCCTGGCTCTCACCTCTCAGCTCGCCCAGGTCCAGAGTCTTGCCCAGCTGCTCCAGGAGGTCAGCCCTGGCCGCGTTCTTCTTGTGCTTCTTGCCATCGTAGTGCTGCTGGGCCATCAGGGGGTTGTTGAACCAGGCAGCACAGAGCTGGCAGAACCGGTCCGAGTCTCGCCGTGGGTGTGGGGAGGGCACAACGGGGGCACTGCCCGTATGTGGCTGCTTGAGGGAGCTCAGGGTGCTTTCTGTAAGGGGAAACTTGACTCAGACATGAGCTTCTCCAGGCTGGTGTTGCTGTCTGAGTAACACAGCCCCTCAGGCAGATCCCACATCAGACACGGGGAATCATTAGCAGCAGTTACAGGGTCCCACTGGATATTTTGGATAGGATTGCTCAGAAATCTACCGTTCCCCGTTAAAAAAGCAGCAGGAAAGGAGATCATGGGGCTGCTGCTCAGCTCTCTGCATCTCAGGTGCTGCGAAAGGAAAATGCTCTCACTGCAGCCACCTCTCATCACTGTTGTGACTGAACCTGCTAAACTCATCCTGCTTGAATTGTTGCTTGCAGGAAAAACTGCGAGTGGACAGTAAACAAAACCTGCCAAGACATCGACCTCTCAAGACAGACAGCTTTATTTTTACCTCAGGAGTCTTATTTTTCAATTTCTTTGGCAAGAATAGGGAAAGCTGCAGTAATTGTAAATTGTCCCAGATGAAAAAAATATATTCAGCAGTCAGTCCCCTCATTCAAATATCTTCACACTGTGAACTGACAGGTACCAGAAGCCCATGACTTTAAATTAAACCCATTTCCCTTCAGATTCACTGAGAGGCCACCTGGGAACACCAACATTATCCCCAAGTAATTTCAAAGAAAAATGGGTGATTAGCCTTTCCACAGTGGAGCTGCACCTTGTTTGCCACAGTTCTCCTCCTTCATACAGTACAATTCACAAAGCCATAGAAAAACAGCTTAAAGTAAAATAAAGTTCAGGTAACACTGCAATACAAAAATACACAATGACGAGCACTTCATTATCACACCTCCTTCAAAAATTCACTTTTATGTGGTTTTTCCTTGCCTTTTCTTCCCCAGATGAAATGTCTGCTATCTAAATAATTAACAGCCCACTCTTGGAGATGGAGGAGCTGGCAGAGCTGGGGTAGTGGAGGAGCTGCTGGGCTCTCCTGAGGTCCCAGATGAGGCTGGGGAGGGCAGGGATGTGCCCACCCTGGCAATGCCCAGGGAACAGCTCCTGGGACAAGGCAGCTCCTGGGCACAGCTGGGCTCTGGGACTGGGCTGGGGAGATGTTTGGGCATCTGGACCAGCACAAATAACCCTGACCCTCTGCCCCTGTCACACAGGTGCAGCCCCACAGCAGGGATCTCCTCCTAACACCCACAATAAACCCACAATAAACATCTTTTCCTGTCCAGCCACATTCCTCAGGTTCCACTTCCAGCTGCTTCTGTAGCCCTAGAGCTGAACCCGGACTGGCAATTAATAAAAACATCCCTTGTCTTCCCAGCCCTCCTGGAGAGAAACAGATGAAAGTTGACTTCTCCCCAAATGTGGATTTATCGTTTTGATGTGTGCTACTGAGCTGCTGCAGAACAGAAAACAGAATCATTCCCTGAGCAGCGACATGAAAATTAATAATAAACACTCACAAAACGTCAAACGTTAAAAATGTTTCTCCAGCTAAACCACAAACATAAAAGCTGCTACTTTGACTATTTCAAAATGCTAAAAGCTCATGACAGTCTGCCTCTCCTTCCCTTTTGCTGTGGGAGGGAAGTGAGAAAGTCTTACTTTGCTGCAAGAAGCAAAATACAAAGTTAGAAACACTTTAGCACTCTGGCAATGAACTAATCTTTGACTTATTTCTCGCATGCAAGGCTTTTTATTCATAGCTGGATTTAAATGGCATCCAACTTTTTATCATCCACACTCTCCAGGAATTGAGCACAAGAAAGTAACTGAGCCACGACAAGGGAGCACTGGAGAAACTCATTTTTCTTCAGAAAACTCCAGGACTAAGGGGGACTTCAGCTGCTGAAGGCATCCCAGTACCCAAACCTGGAACCATCTGCATTCTGGGGGAGCAAAATGACTCCTGGAAAGACAGCTGGGCAAAGAACTCCACAGATTCCTGCCTCCCTTTACACTCAGACCCTCCAAAATTCAGCAAATGGCCAGCACAGAACTTCAGAACAATTTAGGGTGTCAGAATAAATTTTTGTGCAAGGCTGGAAATCAGACAGAGCAATCTGGAGGTCATTCCCTATTTTCACTTCTCTACTGCTGCTACAACATCTTTCCAGATTACCCATCTGTGTTTAGTCTCAGCCACGATCCTCCATCATTTGGAAGTTTGAAAACATTTTGTTTCTTTTTTTAATTAAACAATTATGAGAATTCAAATATTTGCGTAGAATCTTTCACACTTGTTTTGGTCACACAGGATTAGGGAAACACCAAAAAAAAACCATCCAGCCCATGGAACCACAGGGTCCTGGGGGACAGGACAGTCCTCAGGCACCAAAGCCTCTGACCCTCTGCCCAAGAGCTCCCTGGTGCCAGCCCTGAAGGGGTGGGAGAAAAGCTCAGCAGAAAAATGCTGCTACAGAAAGCCCAAAAAGATTCTGAGCCCTACGGCCACATCTCTGAGCACTGCTGGAGAGTGAGGGGTACTCATCAATGTGCTGCTGCAGCTCAGCCTCGTGGGATCAAGTGCCCAGAAGAGCTAAGGAGCCCTCGAGTTGCTTTTTCCTGGTGATTACCAGGGCTGAAGAGCCCATTACCCTCTGAGCAGCTCCTTAAAACAATCCAGTTAGCTGAAAGAAGTCATCCACCACCTGAAGTGGTTCTGGTGAGGGACAAAGGATGCTCTGCACACCAGCATCTGCACCCTGGGAAGGTAAAAAAACCTCAAGAAAAGCCATGCAGGGAGCCACTTCCCCCTCACGTGGTGCCAGGCAGGTCTGACACACACACAACATTCACATCTCTGCTGATGGAAGTGCCACCAAGCAATAATCCAGGAACCCAGCAGCCTGCAGGAGCAGAGCCCACCTGCCCTGCCTGCTCAGCATTTGTCCCAACATCCCCTGGCCTGAGGAGCACAGAGGAGTTCAGTGTCACAGTGTGTTAGCAGCTTGCAGGGCCTCCAGCACTGAGCAAACAGTAAGATGGTTCAATTACCCAATTCCAACATCTGATTTTTTAAATGTGAAAGTTAATAGGCTTGTATTATCAGAACCACACTGGAGGAAAGCATGAATACTCATCTGGGCAAAAATCAAAAGACAATCAATCCAACAGTTTTTAAAGACTAGATTTCCCTCTAAGGTAAATGCAAATGATAATTCTGTTCTGTACAGTGACACGAAAGGTTTATTAAATATATTAGCTAAGCTGTTGAATAACTTCTGATAATTAAAGCGTGGCTTGGCTACGAGTGCCCAGAGGAGAGATTGTCTTCCACCAAGCAAAACATTTCAGCAGCATGGAGCCAGAGATGTGGCTCTGGTCTGAGGGCCAGCCCTGGCTGAGCAGCACTGATGTAGGTGAACAACACAAGCAGCAGCACTTTCTAAAGGTTGTTATGACAGCAACACAAAGGAGCAGCTGCTCCTGCCAGCCCCCATCACCCAGACATCCATTTTCCAGCACCACATCTATTATTTTCCACCACATCTATTATTTTCCACCACATCTATTATTTTCCACCATGCATGCAGGCACTGAGCCAACACCTTGGCTGTGCCCCCTCTGCCCAAACCAGCTCCAGCTCTGAACTTACCTGTAGCTTTTAATGCTGGTTGTTCACCTAGCAACAGTTTTAACCTTTTGGCATGGATTTTCCCCTGGTAATGTGATTCGGCCACCACTGCAGAGGTGAAGGACATGTTACACAACGTGCAGCATTTGTTCTTATCCACGGAGTCACCGTCACTGCCCTGGGGGGAGACAAAAAGCACAAAGGAAGAGGGGTATAAGCCCACCAGGCACAGCCCCAGAGGAATCCAGGTTGTGCCAAGGCCACGGTTCCCGGGGGTCTTCCCTTCTGCATCCTGCCCAGGATGGCTCTGAGCCCTGGTCCCATCTGTCCTCCCTCAGCCTTCATTCCTGCTCCCTGTCTGAGGGAATCCTTCAAATCTGGTGCTGTCCCTGCTGCCAGACATCAAAGGGTAAGTGCACAAGCCATTGACAAGCAGGTGAAAAGCACATCTGTCCCGTTAGTCACAAATGAATCATTCAATCCCTTCCACAAACCATGTGGGAATGGCATCCAGTGCCAGGCAGGCACAGCCTCCCTCTTCCAGCCACCTCAGTACCTTGTGTTGGACACTGAGCACCATTGATAAATGATCCTTCTGAGAACACTCTGTGCAGAGCAGGACCTTTCCAAAGCTGGGCAATGACCTACTGCACGCAGGCAGTTAGCATCCCAGCTCATTCCCTGCACAAGATGGTCAGATCTGGCCCTGTGCCATGGCAGAACTTCCCCCCTGTTACCATCCATCTGGAGATAGCCCTGAAATCTGAGAGCAAAGCCCCCGACTGCTGCTGTCCAGCCAGAGCAGAAAACTGGCAGCACCACAAGCCCTGGAGGTGCCTCTGAGCCCCCCAGAAGCCCAGGGGCAGGAGAAGGGGTCTGTAAAACTTCAAAGAGCAAACCAACCGTGCAGGCAACATCTGAGCCACTATTGAGGTCATTGTCTCCCCCAAATTAAGCACAATTACAAAAAGGACAGATTTTCGTCACTATCCGTTGTTGTTGTTAACTATAAATCAACTTAAACCTTAGGGAGAAATCTCAAGGGGTGGTAAGTACTGTTCTGAGTGTAATTTGCACTTCTTTTAAATATGTCCTCTCAAGATATTTTATGTCTTCAAAGGGAAATCACTTGAAAGTTAAGAGCAGAGTGAAAAATTCCCAGACTCTATTGATCCTCAGCGGTGGCAACACATAAAGAGCCTCCAACAGAGCTCTTTGAGAAGCTGATACACTTCAGTGTTTGTGCATCAGGGTCTCTTCCTTTGCCTGGTCTACTCCTTGGTGACACTTTTTTTCCTTTCCAACCTACTTTCATGGATAGATTGCAGTTAAAAATAAAAAAAAAATTTAAAAATTAACCTTCCTCAGCACCGTCCTCTAGAGCCCAAGTCCCATTTACACCCCAGCCCAGAGCAGAGCAGTCCCTGGCTCTCTAACAGCCAAACTGCTCTCTCTTGGGCTCAGTCTCACCTACTCGAGCCCTTACCCAGCCCTGAAGGGTAATTATACCTTCTCATTTGTCAGAGGCTGTTTTACCTGTAACCTGATGGGCCGGGGGAACCTGACCTGAGTGTCTTTTGCCACCCTGTTGAATGACACCCGGTGACAGAACCGTGCAGCCAGCTGGTAAAATAACCTGGGCTTGGCAGCCCCACAGCCTGCCTGGGGCAGAGCCTGCTCTCCAGGGATCATCCTCTGTATCCATGTGGGCATTCACCCATCTCCAGGGATGTTCTGCACCCACCCGTGCACTGATCTATCCCCAGTGATGCTCTGCAGCCCTGTGTTCACCCACCCACTTCCAGGGATGCTCTGTGCCCACGCCTGCATCCATCCACCCATCCATCCATCCATCCATCCATCCATCCATCCATCCATCCATCCATCCCTCCTCAGCACTTCTCCTGCACCCAGCTCATCTAAAGCAGCAGCACTAAACAGGCACTAAGATTTTAGTTTGGTTTCCACAGAACCTACACAAGCAGGTCTCTAACCCCATGCTGCATAAAAGGCAGCCAACACACAAGGGATATTTCTAACATTTGTTTTTGCAGGCTTCTCCAGACAATCCCTTCTCACCAGCTCCAGGGGCAGATGGCCTCACATAAACTGAGTCACAGCAGAACCCACCATGGTCTCACAGATGAAGCATCCACCTCCCATTGCTCAGCTTCCCCCCAGCTCCATAGCCATACCACACCAGCATAATTTATAGGACTTCTTCTTGTAATATTATAAACTTCAAAGCAAGTCTCCCAGATCCAACTGAATTAACTTTGGTTATTCAGATGCCTGTTAACAAGCTGCTAAAAAGCATAATCCTCACACGGGGCCAGGCAGTGGCAGTCCTTTGCTGGATGTTCCTTATGCAATCCTCAGAAAAAATAAGGATTTTTATTCTGCAGATACAAATCTGCTGCCTTCATTTCCTAGGTTTTACTAAGAAGAAAGGATTATACAAACCCTTGGAATACAGCAATAAAAAACTACAGCACTCAAGGCACTGCAAAGGATCTGTCAAATTTAAGTTGGTTTTCTGTGCATGGAAAAGGTGCTGCTGCTGCTCACACCATGGGCAATGCTGAGTGCTTCCATTTTGGAGCCTTTTTGCTGTGGCACAAGCACAGAGCTGATACCAGGCTGTGGAGATCTACATCCCAAACACTCCCAGAGGACCTGCACCTGCTTCAGAGGAAAACCTGCCCCAGGCAAAGGGCTGTTTAACAAAGAGAGGAGCAGCACAGACTGAAAACCTCTGCTTTCCTCAGGTACAATACATGCAGTGAGGAGGTGGGCTCTAAACCCAGGCATTTCATCTCCGTGTCAGTGTAATTGCTGAAGGTTTAAGTTGCAGCAGGCAGTAAATTGTGCCCCAGGAGCTATAAAAGCAGTGATTTCCTTGCTGGCTGGGAACTGAAGCTGAGCCTCCCAAGGCAGCTGCTGGCACTATTTGTGCCTCACAGAGCTTGTGCCTTAACCATCTCCAGCACTGCCTTGCAGGACCCACATTGCCCTCAGCAACAAATTTCATATCCTGATCCCTTCCTCAAACCATTTGTCCTTGCTCTTGTGAGCCCTTTCTTTTCCAAGGAAGATGACACCAGTTGAAGTAATTTACTATTTTACAGTACAATCAGGTCTAGAAAGAACATGAAGGCTTTTTTCCCAACCCCAAAAATGTATTTCATAACCCAGTAGGGCTTTTCACCACCAATAGGGGCCCTATTTTTAAAGGTAGTGAGCAAAAGCTGATTAAACCACTCCACCAATCCTGGGACTGAAGGATAGGACTCATAATTTCAGTGGGGCCCTGACCCAGGCTGCAGGCTTCTCACGTTTCTTTCAGCTGAAATGTTAGCAGATATTTAAAATGAAAGGTCAACAATCCCTTAGCACACCAAAGACACGAGGATTTTCCCCTCCTCCACAAAAAATTAAAACAATAATGAACAGCCCAACAACCGAGTTGTTATCCAGTGCAGACTAATTGTATAAGCTTCCTACTTCTTGATAGCAAAGGCTAATGGGTGTTTGGGGAGTGCAGGGTATTTTTATATCCCTCAAACAACAGCAAACACTCTCCAGAAAGGTCAGGTAGCAAATGGTGATTGGGTTGAGCATCTACAACTGCAGCAGCTTCTCCTTCCCACTGCTGTCTGGGAAGATGGAGGCCACAAATCAAAGGGCATACAGCCATGTGAACTTGCAGGTTTAAATGAGGAAAAAAAAAAAAAAAAGAGCTAATATTCCCTTTTTAGTTGCAGATGCTTCTACAAAGAAAGATAATTGTTCATCAGGGATTGTTTCTAGTGCTGAGCACAGCGGGTGCCATGCTGGATGTGACAGGGATGTTGCCATGCAGCACTGGGGATGTCCTGAATGTTTCTGTTCTCTTTACATGTGAAGCCTTGGATAATATCTGATCAGCAATAGGCCTACTTTGAGCTGCAAATGTTGGCAGATTTTCCCCTCTATGTTTTTATAACACAATTTTAGAATTTAGGTCTTGCATAGCCTCTCATTCACCCGGCACATAAGGACTCGTTAATTCATCCCCCGCTAAGGGCTGCCCTTGGCACAATCAGGCATCAGCAAACATAGAATTACATTACTTCTCCCTGCTGCCTTCCACAACAGAAATGGAAAGCAGTTCTGCTTTGACTTCTCTGGGGTCTGGCAGGGTCTCTGCCCACCGTGCCCTGTGCCAGGCCGTCCCTGCAGCTACCTGTGTTCTTGTTAGATTTAATGCAGCTCCTTACAGGACCGTGCTCCAAATCCCCACATGCATGCCCACTGTACTTTTCACATTCAGTAATTAATAACTCAATAAAAACCCCCATGAGACTCTGTTGTTAAGGGGTAGACTGCATCTGCAATTACCCTGCGTGCAACATTAAAGTCCCACTAAAATTTTCATTCCTGTGTGAAGGAGCTTTTGGATTCCTTGACAAAACATGCATGCTTCTCCCTTAAATTAGAAGATACCTCAATAAATATTGATAGCATTAAGCTACAATCACAGTCCCATAGATCTGAACCTGGCTGGATGGTATCTGCTAGGAACCTCAGCACTCACACCAGCCCCAGAACAGGGGAAAGAGCTGAATTAGTAAATCACTGTGAATCAATCCCTTATAAATTTACTCTCCCTTTCTTGCCTGACAAGTGGCTGTAAGCTCGTCCAATTTCCCTACATTCATTTGTTTACTGGAATGCAACTGAGGAACCCAGTTGCCAGTTTTTAAAACTGCAGACTGACCACAACCCTTTGTGAGGAGCCTTTCAGATCCACAACTCCATTGCCATCAACTCAGAAAAAAAATCGGGTCAGAAGAGGCCTCTGAGGTGACTCTGCCAACGCACTTAGACTGAATAAATGCTGAATATTTGCTACCAGCATCTTTTATTTTTCCCTAGGAAAGAAAATTCAAATAACTAAAACCACAATTACTGTTACTGGTGCGTGTAATATTTCTTGTACAGTTTATTCAAAATTATTTCCAGTTACTAAGTATTTCAGCTAATCTAAACGTTACTCTGGGTACCTGATCATCTGTGGCTGTAGCAGGAAAAAATGCTGTTGCACACAGAGTCATTAACTCACAAAGCAGCTGAGTAAACAAGGACTGAAATTATACCCACGTTTTCTGACCGGAGCTTTTTAGCTGGGCAGCCTCCATCGAGGGGGTGAAGCATGTAATAGAGACGAACTTTGCTGGCGTGCTTCCGGCTCTGGAAAAGGGAAAAAAAAAACCAAAAAAAAGGAAGAAATGAAGTTACAAAAAGCAAGAGGCTCTCTTGCTGTGCATGCAGCCCCAATATGCAATAAGGTTTCCCATCCCCTTGTCATATGTATCTCACATGGGAGGAAGAAAGAAGGTAAGTCCCAAATGAGGAGCATTTGTGTTTCACAGGTTTCAGAGCTCTCCATCAAGCTGAAGACACGGACTTGGCAATCATAGAATCCTAGAATGGGCTGGGTTGGAAGGGACCTCAGAGCTCCTCAAGTCCAACCCTTGCTCCACTCCCCCCGTGGTTCCCAGCCCATGGCACTGAGTGCCACATCCAGGCTCTTTTGAAATATCTCCAGGGATGGAGAATCCACCCCTTCCCTGGGCAGCCCATTCCAATGGCTGAGCACCCTCTCCAGAAAGAAATTCTTTCTCATGTCCAACCTAAACCTCCCCTGGCACAACTTGAGACCTCTTGTGCCCTCTTGTCTTGCTGAGAGTTGCCTGGGAAAAGAGCCCAACCCCCCCCTGGCTCCAACCTCCTTTCAGGGAGTTGGAGAGAGTGATGAGGTCTCCCCTGAGCCTCCTCTTCTCCAGCCTCAACACCCCCAGCTCCCTCAGCCCTTCCTCACAGGAATTCTGCTGGATCCCTTCACAGCCTCCTTGCTCTTCTCTGGACCTGCTCCAGCACCTCAATCTCCTTCCTGAGCTGAGGGGCCCAGAACTGGACACAGGACTCAAGCTGTGGCCTCCCCAGGGCTGAGCACAGGGGCAGAATCCCTTCCCTGGACCTGCTGGCCACGCTGTTCCTGAGCCAGCCCAGGATGCCATTGGCCTTCTTGGCCACCTGGGCACACTGCTGGCTCCTCTTCAGCTTCCTGGCAATCCAGACTCCCAGCTCCCTTTCTGCCCCTCTGTGCCCAGCCTGGAGCTCCCCATGGGGTTGTTGTGTTGAACCTCATCCCGTTGGGATCAGCCCAACTCTCCAGTCTGTCCAGGTCCCTCTGCAGAGCCCTCCTGCCTTCCAGCTGATCCACATCCCCCCAGCTTGGTGTCACCTGCAAATTTGCTGATGATGGACTCAATCCCCTCATCTAAATCATCAGTTAAGATATTAAACAGAACTGGGCCCAACACTGATCCCTGGGGGACACCACAATGATCAGGAACCCTGCCAGCATCAGCAGATCCATCCTTGCTGCTCTCTGCAAAGTCCTGCAGGCTGCAGCCCCCCGAAGGTTCAGCGGGAATGAGGGCAGGGAAAGGAGAGCAACATCTGTGAGGAGAGTGGGAGAGACTGAACACATCAGGGTTATTCAGCTCCACTGGAGACAGGATGGCATCAGGAGGGATCAGATGCACACAGACTGAAATTCACACGTCCAGAAGAATAAAATACCTAAGTGGTATAAAACCTCAAATCTCTAGGAAATAAGCCAACTGACACTTGCCAAAGGTCTGAAAGAAATTTCCCCCACAGGTAAATTATCAGATAATTGTGCATTATGGACTCTGATGCTCTCCTCACACACAGAGAGGGAGAAGGCAGGGGAGGGATGCAGACCACGCTTCCCAGCACCCAAGGTGCTCACCAGCCCCACAGCCCACCCAGCTCCTTCCTCCTGAACCCCAGGCAGCCACCCCACAGCACTGCCCAAGGTCTCCCCAGAGAGGCACCAGTGCTTATCAAACATCATTTATATCCCAAGGAAGTCTGCAGGGAACTGGTATTTTTGTAGAGGTTGCTGAGGGATGCCTGGAGGAGACTCTTCCCACCAGGGACACAGCAGGAAGCTCGGGCAGGGGCTGCTCTGCCCTCGGGCAGGAGGGGTGGGGATAAGGAGGGACAGGGGATGTCTTGGGCACCACCAGGCAAAGCTGCAACCTGCACAGCATAAAGGAAGATTTAAGTGCTTCTGCAGCAGGAACAGAGGCATAAACCTTCAAAACACCAACTCACATCAGCTCTTGTCTTCCAGTGGCTGCAGGGGGAATGACTGCAGCAACCAAACACCTGAGTCCAGAGCCCAGGCATGCACAGGAACTATTATTATTATTATTATGATGCAAATGTTTTCTCTGAATCTCCATTTCTGATTGTCTTACAGAGCAACAACACCACAATATTATAATTTCAGATCACAGATTTGCAATTTTAAAATATTAAATTATCATTAGCATGTTCTGGAACATTCTTTTTCCTGTGGTGTGAACTTGGAGCTAAATTTGCTGAGAGCTATATTTGTATGCATTAATGTGACCGTGCAATAATATTTTTTTAATGGAACAAATCAGTCAAGACAAATAACGTCCAATATCTTTCCCTAACTTGTCTTCCTCCGTGCATTTAGAAAATGTGCCCTGCTGTAGTCAGAGCTCAGCACGGGAAACCCCAAAGCATCAGCCATCAGCAGACCAGACAGCAAACATCTTAACTAAGAAATGGCAAAATAAATGTTTGAAATGCAAAGGACAGACAGGTAAAGTCAGCCTGAGTTTGGGGGGCTCCTGCTCACTGCCTGGAGCTCTGCACCCCAGGACACCTCAGCCCTGGCACCACATGCCCAGGATGGAGAAGAGTCAGATGCACCCTGAGGGTGACACGGGCAGAGCTTTCCAGCTGAATTCTTTCACTGAACACTCACACCCTGCAGAGCACCAGCCAGCTCCAAGCTGTCCCTCCCCCATCAGGAGGTTCTTCCCTCGGGTCAGTCCATCCAGCACACCCGGATGCCTCCTGGCACAGGGCATTGCCTGCTGAATTTAGAGGTTAAAAAGTTTGCAGTTTTTTTGTTGGTGGTTTTGGTTGGGTTTTTTTGTTGTTGTTGTTTGTTTTTTGTAAGATGAAAAGGCAAGATTTTAGCAGCAATCATTTTTAGTGTTCTTTTCCATAGCACTCAGCTGGGATGTCCAAATGTCAGCATTCAAAAGCAAGGAGCATCAGCCTACTGTAAAACACCTTGCACCATTATTTACACATTTGTTTGGATTTATGAAAGCTAAGGTAAAGAAATAGCTTATGTTTGGCATAATTTAAAACTACAGAGTTCCTTACGCAGCCTTATCATCCTACAGTTATAAAAGCAGTGCTTAAAATCATCCCTGGACTTTGCAAGGATGCAGTGAGCATCTCATTCCCTCTCGGGCAGCTGAGGTAGCGAAGCCCATTTGTCACCCATTTTATCTCTGCTATTTTCTACATTTACATGTGTATTTATCATCCTAACACCAAGGCAAGAGCAAAGTGATTATTCTTGGCGTGCTGTTCGCAAACAGCTCCCTGGGTTATCTCTTCTCCTCCACAAGGCAACCTGAAATCCACAGCTCTGTGAGAGAAGAGGAGCAAGTGCCAGGGAGGGGGTGGCACAGAGGTGACCACTGAGCCCCAGCCAGGCTCCACCACCCCCTTCAGAGCTCCAGTGTTTGGGAAGGGATCCTGAAGGACGTGGCACCAGGGGGACAGCTGAGACCAGGGGGGACAGGGCAGCATCACTGCTGCCAGGGCATCACTGCCACCTTCCCACCAGTGACAGGGTGTCCCCACAGGACAGCTGGTCACAGGGGCTGTCTTGGCAGCTGAGCATCTGCCAGCAACTACCACCCCAGCTATTAGAGAGAGATTCATGGGGAAAAAGGGGGCGAAGGAAGAACCATGCACAGGAGTCAAAAAACAGAGATCAAGTGGAATCAGGGCAGCCCCCAGCTCATGTTTTCATCCTTTTCACTGCATGTACAAGCCTTAGAAAAGACACATCTCTAAACCCATGGTCTGGAAAGAGAACATCTCCTTTGCAGACACCTGCCTGGTCAGCAGCAGCCACCACAGCTTTGTCTTAGGGAGCACTAAGAGCTTGTTGCTGTGCCTCTGACTTTTGCTGCCTCACCAAGTGTTGGTGCCAAAGACATTTTCACTTAAATTTTCTGCTCCCGTGTCTGGAAACAACTCCTCTAGAAGGAAAGAAGTCTAGCTTAATACTATATTTTTTTAAAACAGCCTTCTGTATGCAGGGAGGGGGGAGCTTGGAGCCTGTTTTCACATAGTGACTGCAGACTTCTGCACTGCAAGCTCCTGTGCTATTGGAAGAAGGCTCATCAATAAAGTAAATAAATGGATCCCTTTTATCTATATCAAACCTGCTTTAAGACAGAGGATCGTGTAAACGCAGCAGAGCTCTGGCAATTCAGCCCTAGAACACGAAAGGGCAAAGCAGAGCTAAGCTGTGCTACGAAATGCAATCTGATTTTGCATAAATCAAGTTTTGAGGCTCTCTCCTGCCCAGAGCAAGCAGCAGCGTGGTGAGAGGAGACAATCACCTCCCTGTAGGAGCTGGCAGGACCCTGGGAGCCACCCAGGAGGCTGGCTGGGAGGCAGCAGCCAGCTCAAGTGGAGAGGTTTTGCTCACTGCCCTCATCACTTAACACCTTCTCTGGGAGTTCCCCAGCAGCAGCAGCCTCCCCCGGCTCCCTCTCTTCACGCTCCTTCCCCGGGGGCCTTTTTGCCCAGAGCTGTGGCCCAAAACTGTGCTGAGCTGAGAGGGTTCTGCTCACCCTCCTCCTGGAAACTTCCTCGGCTTTCCAAGCCCAGCCAGGATCAGCAGTGATGATGCAGAGCACGTGGCCACCTCTTTTCCAAGCACTTGCTTGCAAAATACTGGACCTGCTGACTCAAAAGAAGCAACATTCTCGATTTCATAATCTAACCTAACAAACTTCCAAATTTCTACTGGAATGGAACCAATGTATTCCTCATACTGTGATATAACAACATCCTCTGCTTTTTTTAAAATAGAGGACAGAAGTATTTTCAGCAAACGCCTTCCCTTTTTGCCTCCTCTACCCACACAACCAGCAACCACTATTGTCAAGATCCCCGTTGTTTGCTGCAGAGACAAACTCCCGTCTGTTATTCCAGACGCTGCTGGGTGCCAATGTCCTTTTTCTCCCTTTGTAATTTTTGCAAAGCCTCATTTATAATTTATGGTCATTTCTATCCACTTATTCCCCCATGAGTTAATTTTTTAAAAAGCACCTACTCTTGTGCTCTGGTGACTTTCTGGGCACACAGATACCTGTCCCCAGTTCCCAGTGGCACAGAGCTGAATTTCACCCCCCTGTAACTGCCTTCTCCAAAGCAAGAGGTACCATGTTACTGGTTTGGACACTGATTTGCTTACACAGAAAGGCAGCCACTGATGATCTATTCAGCCAAGCAACCACAAGCTCATTTCATTTTCTCTAAACCTGTGATCATCTCTAGATGACCCTGAGCAGAGATCACCTCAAAGGGGACACCAGCAGCTCCACAAGATGGGTGCATGTGGCTGGAAGCATTTCACACGTCCCAGCAGCTCCTCCCAAATCTTGATCTGCAGTTCTAAAAATGCAAAACCAAGAAGACTTCAGCAGCTCTGAGTAAAAGAAACAGCAGAGGCTGCACCCCAGGGCACTGACTTGCAGGGGGCTGACCTGCCCACTCCTCTGCAACTGCAGAGGTGGAAGGGTTCACTCCCCTGGCCTTCCACTTGTAGCCAACACTGCTCTTGCTTCAGTAACCTTCGTAAGAGAAGAATCCAGATGCTCCTTTTGCAGTGTGGGCTCAGAGCTCCTGTGACCCAATGCAACAGATTCCCTTCAGGAGAAATCAGCCCTTCCCATCCACTCCTCCCTGCTGAGCTGGAAATATTAAAGCTGCAAAGAGCCACAGAGGGCTCAGGCTGCTGGCCCAGCAAGGTCCCTGGAGAACAGGATCTCTAAACTGCATTTGTCCAAGGGAAAATAAAATGCTGCCTTTCAGTTTTTCTCCTCGGTGCAGTTCCCATCATGCAAGCAGATGAGGTGGGTGGCACGGGCAACTTGCATGGGTGGGCACCTCAGAGAACACGGGGCATCCCCCACGGCTACAGCATCACCCCAGAACCCACCCTGCCCCCTCCCAGTGGGATCCAGGCTGGGCTCTGCAGCTCCCAGCCTGACAGATCCCTGCAGAACAGCAAGGAGAGCATCCTGCCTCAGGAATCACCATTTCAGCTATGTGATCTTTAGCCTTTCCATTTCCTATATTGATTTTTTCTGTACTCAAAGCATCTCTTGTCCTACACACCCCCACAAGATGAAAATAAACTCTTTCCAGCCTGTTGCTGGAGCAGCACGGCACGAGCAGCAGGGCTTGGTGTCTTTCCATAGGTTTTTCAGGGACTGTTTTTTTCCAGGCAGTGATCACCTCCCTGTGATCATGCCAAGGGAAACAGGACATGGGAAATGGGCAGGAACCTCACAAAATGCACTTTGCCCAGCAAGGTGATGTTTGCTCAGCAGCTGATGTTGAGCAGGGTGCTGATGCTGGAGGTGATGAACCTCACGGCTGGCACAGAGCTGTCGTCCTGGTACCGAGTGGGAAACCAGAGAGTTAACACAAACAGAACGTCTCCTCGGCACAGTTGTTCTCATTCTATCATTATCTGCCTGAAACAAATCACTGCTGAAGCCCTGGGTGCCAGTCACCTCCCTGTGCAGCACGGGGGTGGCTCTGTCACAACACCCCACGCTGCTTCCAAACACCTGCAACCCAAACCCTTACGTGGGCTGCCAGCTTGAAACATGAAAGAGGAGCACAAGTGATCACCTGGGATGCTGAGGTGCTCCCCTGTGCAGGATGGGGACAGGAGGGATGGCTGGGCCAGGGAACAGAGCAATGTCTCATTGCTTTTATTCCATACAGGTTTATTTGTGACATTCCCACTTCCTCTCCACTGACCTCAGGGGCTCGTCCCTGCTGGATTTTACCACTCCCTTTGGACTCCAGCTATTTTGAGGCAGAGATGGGACTGGCACGGAGGTGCTGGGGAAAGGAGCTGCACGAGGGCTTTATCTGTCTGCTGGTGCTGCCATTAAGCCACAGATGTTGACACTGGGAGTGCATTAAAAATAATGTTTGGCCATTAATGTTGACACCAGTGTAAAACACAGAGCCTTGTGAAGCACACTGCAAGGCAGCACTGAGACTGCCCTGGTGGCTCTGTACTCACTGTGCAGAGAAGGCAAGGCAGCACAAGCTCCTCAGCAGAAAACATCCACACCCCCACATCCAGGGATCCCTCCTGCACCATGTGTGGATTTACCTCCAGATGTTGTAAGTGCTGCTGCAAGCACCATGTGAACTGGGTACCTGCACCAGGTCTACACGTGCACAAACCAAAACCAGAAGGACACCTTCATCATCTTTGCAACCAAACAACAAAACAGCTTTCTTCAGCCTGCTTTTTTTTTTTTTTTTTTTTTTTTTTTCTACACCAAGCCAAGGATCTCCTACCAAACACCAGCACAAGCAGCAGAATAACAGCAGTCTGAGCAGCCACCAAAAACTCTACAGCACACGTACACCCCAGCAGCTGACACAGAACAATGTTCCCTCCTTCTCCACCCTCTGAAGTACTTACACTGGACTCTCACAGTTGGCAGGTAGATAGCAGCAGGGGCAGAGCAGATGAGGGCATTGGTAGCAAATGTTAGCATTGCCTTTGGTGATGCCCAACACCAGGCAGACTTCCCCTCCAGCTGAGGGGTGTCCTTCCCACTCCTCCATCCTGCAGGGAACCCCTGCAGCACCTCAGCTGGGGACCTGGCACCAGGCACAGGATATTCCAGGTCCTTGAGCTCCGGTGCAGCAGTTATTTTGTTAAATAGAGAACGTGCTCTTCCCCTGCATTAATATTTCAGAGACAGGATTGCCTTTCTGAGCACACACATCTTGATCCTTAAGGCACTAATGTGCCCATAATAAACAACATTTATTATTCCTTCACACGAGCCATCATTTTATGCAGTTTCCCAGGGAAGGACGGCCAGCTGGGAGCAGATTAACCCCTGCACAGACGAGCAGGATTGCTGAGGCTGCCAGTACAGCTCCCACACTTCACTCCAGAGATGGTGAGAAATTCTGGCGAGCACTCAGCTCCGGACACCAGCCAAAGGGCACAGCACTTTATTTGCTCCCCACAGTTTCCTCTCTGTCTGAATTTTAATACCCTTCACCTCTGCCCTTCCCCTGTGCTCTGGCCCCACCACAAGTGTTTGAGCATCATTCCTTCCTCCCCCAAGGTGACCCAACCAAAGCAAATTCACACAACACCTTCCTGGGCTTCTCTTCCTCCAGGCCCAGAGTATTTTTTCATTTTAAATGAAGAGGCAAAGTACCATCTGAACACCTGAAGCAATAAAGATTACAATGGAGAGAAATGTTACAGCTGCTTAAGGAGCAAATGTGGTGATGAGTATGCAGCTTGGAGTGGTATCTGAGAGCAGCTTTGCATATGTGGTAATTTTCCTGCAGGATTTTCAAGGAGAAAATCCTTGAAAATAAATGGTAGCATCTTCCTAAGGGCTGTGAACACTTCTATACAGAGATGAGGAAGCTTAACTTGTTTAATTTCCAGAGCAGCTCACCCAAGTGATTGATACAACCTCCCTCAAACACATAGCTGGAAGGAAGTGTTAAATTCGGGGCGATCTAGAGAGCATCCAGCAGCAAAGCAGCTTCCTGCTCTAGAGGAAGGCAAGATGCAGAAGTACAGAGAAGGAAAAAGTCATCCTGGGGGCACAGACTTGTCATCGCATTGCAGCAAGTACATCTGATTTTCCTTCTCCTCCTGATCAGTCAGCTCTGTGGCTCCAGCCACATCCCAATCCCACAGCCCAAATCACAGCTGCCCTCCAACCCTCTCCAGTTCCTCCCTCCACCCTTCCCCTCTTGCTGAGCCCATTAAGCAGCTGGGAAAGCAGCCACAGGACAGCAAGAGCTGCTGATGGTGGAGAAGCAGCCTCAGTTATTTCTTTGCAAGACCTCTGAGGGATGAATGGAATTTGAATGGTGATGTTTTTCTGATAAAATCACAGGAGCCTGATACAAGATAGAGCTGCAGTAGCATGGACCCTGTGCTCTGGACCTTGGGCTCTGCTGTCTCCTCCAAAGGGCTCTGTGGGAAGAGGCCAGGTCTGGTACCCACCTCCTGCTTCTGCCACCCTCAGAGGTCATTTGAAAAACAAAAAATCCAATCCCTTCATTTCAAAGTTGTGCTTGAAAGACACACACAGTCTGTGCCCTCAAAGGACACGGTAGCAGAAACGGGAGGAGAGTTTTCTGATACTTTAGGGGACAAAATAATATATTAATTTACTTCAAGAATTAAAATATTCTCACGTGTGATCTTCTGGGGACTGGCAGCTACCAGCAAGATCTCTCTTGTCTCTTACTGCTGCGTGGATGCTGAATGCTACCTGCAGAGCCTCACAGCACACACAGAAGCCTCTTGAAGCATTTTCTCATTTGGGCACCTGCAGCTCCAACCACAAGTCAATATCCCAGGGTCAGCTACTCAGATCAGCTCTGCCCTAACACGACTCCAGGGCAAGGGAGCAGGACCTGGCAGTGTCACAGGGACAGAAAGGAGAGCAAAGGCATGGCAGACGTATCAGAAAAAGCCAGGGATACAAAGCAGATAAAACAAGGGCAGTATTTTGCTGCTAAGTCATGTTAGAAGCAAAAATATGCTGCAAACAACCCAATTCTTTTGTCATCTTTCCACTAGACTTGCCCTTGGAAATAATATCGCTTAATATTGCACAACTGACATCAAATTATTTTTTATTCCTGGCAAAGTAGTGCAGAAGAAAAGAAGAGTTATTGGTGAATAACCAAGTTATTTGGAGAAGGAGATGAGACAGTGATTGGAACTGACTATTCCTGTTTGGCAAGATAAAAACATCCCCCTTTCATACGCCGTTTCCTTCTATTTTCTTACAGAGAAATGTCTTATTTCCCATGCACAAAGGAGCCAAGATCTCAGAGCCTGGCACAAAGGCTGCAGATCTCACTCGGCTGTGCTAGAGAGGCAGAAGATAAATCCCCTTCATCTCTGAGCTCTGGCTCAGGAAGGGGCTGCTGACCATACCAAACCACACCACGGTGCACGAGGCATTCCCAGCACTGGGAGCAGACTGGGATTGCTGGTTTCCTACCCAGTCTCCTGCAGGTGCCTTCACCAGCTCCAGGCATGAGGCTTGGTGTGCTCAGCACCAGACCCAGATTGCTCCCAACACCCCATTATACAGCAAAGGGTTTCACTTTTCCCCACAAAGTTCAAGTCAGTCAAAAATTAAAAGTTTTGCTCCATGCAAAAAGTTTGTGTTGTATTCTGACTGTGTGCTTTGACACTGACAATATTATTTTTTCCCAGCCAAAAAGCTGAAAAGAAAGCAGCTTTAGAAGATTAAATGAAAATTTATTTGCAGGAAATTTAGTCTTCTGAAGTTGATTCTTTTCATAAGGAAAATATCAAGTTTGACCATAGAGTGCTTTTTGAAGAAGGGGGAAAAAAAAAGAAGAAAAAAAAAAAAAGGTGTGAAAACTGTGACTGGCTGGATTTTAATTACGAACCAACAGTGAATTTTACATTCCTGTCATTAAATAATTGGCTTGCAGCAAGGGCTGGGGTTTTGTGCAGGGTGGAGCTCAGGAACATTCAACACCACAATTTTGAGCAAGAACAGTCAAGCTGCTGTTGTAAAAGTGACCATTCTGACCACAGGCTTGATCCCCTCATCTGGCCAGGGCAGAGAAACAACCTCTGGAGCAGGTGCCTGGTGGAACCTCTGGGCAGCTGCTCAGATCAAACAACTCTCTAACAGGGTCAGAGCAAGAATTTTTCACAGAAATTTTTCACTAATAATTTTCCATCATGAATGTACATGGGGAAATCACATACTGCTTGTCCAACACCTGACTAGAAAAAGCAGCCCAGTTCACCTTGGAAGTGACTCACTTACAGGTTATTTGCTCAGGTCAAATGCTGTTCCCCTCTCTTGGGTTTCAGGATTTGTGTCACACTCCAGAGCAGGAGCAGAACAGATCTGGGAGTGCCCAGGACATGGCAACACTGCAGGCAGAGGCACCTCCAGTCCCTGGGCCACTCAGGAGACCCCGGTTGGGGCTGGACTATCCCTGTCTATCCAGTTCCACCTCATCCCACCCCTCTTTCCCCAGCTCCCTGCCCAGGCAGCCCAGCAGGGTGAGGGAACAGCATCAGGGTGCTGAACATCTACAGCATCTGCTGGGATTTCACAGGGGATGACAAATGAGCACAACACCTCGCGCTGGAAAAACACAACAGAAAACCGGGTTGTTTTCCACGTTTCCAAAACATCTGCTGTGAATTAATGATTCAGCTCATACCTACAATTACAGGCACAGAAGAGAAGCCATTGGCTGAGCACCCAGCGTTCCCGTTCCTGCGGCAAAGCTTCTGCCTCCTCTAGACAGAACCTGGCACCCGCACTCCCAGCTATCAGGATCTGGAAGGTGGCCCTAAAACTGCAGCCTTGGACTTCCCAGCAGCTGCCAGGGATCTGTGCTGCACGCCGAGGGCAGCCAGAGGAGCAGCTACAGGAGGTGGCTTCAGAAATCCACCGGAACAAACACGCCAAGGGCCTCACAAGGAAATGTGCCCCAGTGGCCACGCTGCTTGTTAATAGATCACAAGATGCTCTTCTTGTATGTCTCCACTGGCCACACTGAGACAAACATCTGCCCTCTGGACCCATTGCTAAACACAGAGCAAAAGTCTGGGGAAACTTCATCTTCCAATGAGGAAACCAGACTCTGATTTTGTTGACACTCAGAATACCCAAAAGCAGAGGCAAAACACAGCTAAGCCCCACAACTCCCATGAGTGCAGAAGTCCCGCATCCCCAGGCTCTCCATGTTCAGCTCCTTCCCTCCTGGAGCCCTCCAGGAGAGGCTGGACCACTGCCCACCCCCAGGAGCAGGTGCCCAGGCACAGGCAGGCAGGGGGTTTCCCTTTCTTGAAGGACTGCACAGCAGCACATTCCTCAGCAATTCCCTCCATTGTTTAATAGGAGTTTATTTAATTTTGTTTTGAAGATATGCAGTGCTGTTAATTGCTGTTCTAACATGTCTCTATTAATATATCCTTTCCAATTGTTTACTGCTTGCCTACCCCTTAAGTGCTTAAAGACATTCACAAACACCATTCTATTCTCTGCACAATCACTGATTCCTACCCAGCAAAGCCTAGTGCACATTTAATATAAAAGCTGGAGTTCATTTTGCTGAACCCTTCATTGATCCTGCTAACTACGTTTCCTTGAAAAACAGCTCCCAGTCCCCTCCAAACTGCAGCCTGACTTTGCAAATTTAAACAGAAAAAAACCCCAGACATGCAGCAGACGGCGTGGCAGTGACATCACTGAGAGAACAAGATGCCACCAACAGAAATAGTCTGCTGAATCTCCAGTTTCCAAAAAGGAACTTTAACTGCTGGTGCAGCTCCTTGCTGGGACCAGAGGAGCAGACCCAGAGCATCCTACCTCGTAATGGGCCACGCGCTGGGACTCCGAGATCAGCTGAGCACTGCAGACTTTGCAGTAACTTTCTGTGAATAATTCCTGGTCGATGTCGGATGATTTCATCTGTTCACGACAGAGAGACAACAAACACAGTGAGTTACAACAGGTGAAGCAGATCAGGAGCCCTAAAGAGACACGGGCAGAGCAATGCTTGGGCTGAGGGGTTCTTGCTGCCACAAGGAAACCCAACCAGTGTTATGAGGTGCAAATGTCACACCGCTCCCTGAGCTGCTCTGCAGTTCTATTCCATGTTGGTGGCCGTTCTCCTCCATCACCTCCCTGCTCTAGAAATGCCACGTACATAGCCAGCTGTAGCATTCATCACTCACGGCTCAACACACACTTAACCATTTATTACACCACGTGAAAGAGCTGATAAAGGCTTTCCACAAAACACAGATATCATTACAACCTGGAGGAAGGTGTTGTTAAGCTGTTCTATTCCTCAATTTAGACACGGAAGGAAATTGCTTGGGTGATTTACTAGGCTGGGCTGTTCTCAAGCAGCTGTTTAAATATTTGTCTGTTCCCCACAACTTCCAACCAGGACACTTGCACTTACAAAGCCAGCTCACCATCTGACCTCCTTCACAGAAATATTTTAATTCTCTGCTCAGACCTTCCCCATTATGGAAGCAACCACAGGTACCCAACTCTGAACTGAAACATGGTGCATAAGCCAAGGCTGAGGCTTATAAATGACTGAACCCAGGGAGAGCCAGAAAACACCAGTAGTAGCTTCATACACAGGATATTTAAAAACTAAAAAAAACCAACGAGTGCAATTGAAGGGGGAAATAGAGGCCAATGCCTCCCGACTAATGCCAAGATAAAATCTATTAATTCACCATCATAACAAACCTGGGCATCATGAAGACTAATGCCATGTTTATAGCATTTATTCTACTAGTTGGGAAGCAAAACAATGTGGACATGAACAAATTACAAGATCTCACCAGCAGAAAGACCCTGACATGGAGGAAAGCCCATCACTGCTGGGCTGCACAAGCTCTGCAACGGGGCAGGGGACATCCCAGACTCCCAGCCCTCACCCTGGGCTGCTGGTGCCAGCTCTCTTGGGCTAGGGAATGAGCTTTTCTGTGCACATCTCTCCTCCAGCTGCAGAAAACCCCAAAACCTACAGCAGCTCCACAGGTATTGGGATCCCTGCACATTTTATAGCAACAAGCAGCTGATTTGACACCAGAAGCTCCCAGCCTGCAGAGACCTGTGTGTCCCCAGCTCCAGGAACAGCTTTATTTGAATGCTTTTGGTCCACCAGACAAAGACCAATCTCAGAGCTCTGCTGCAGTGCCCTTGCAGAGACACCTGCCTGTTTTCTCTGCTGTCTGCCTAGATTTAATCTTCATTTACTCTGTCTAGAGAAACACCGCATTGAGAAATTTTCAAAGACACCAAAAGACCCTTTTTTTTTTTAGAGTACAAGAATTGTTGCAAAATTGCATCAAAGGCAAAATAAAGTGGAGGGAAGAAATCACTTAAATACAACAGATTGCCACGAGGCAAACCAGAGACTCATTAAACCTCAACCCAGCACCCAAGGCAGAGGCAGGTAACGAGGGCCTCATTTGCATGCAGGCTGCAATGCTCACAGTACAAACTCTCGTTGCAAAAATCAGAGTAAATCAAAAGCTACTCAGTATTAGCTTATCTTCATGCTCTGATAACAGATCCCAAGCCTATTCAGCCTCTCACATTTGTGCCCATGGAGGGAGCTCTGTGCCCCCCAGCAGAGCAGCAGGGGCCGAACAGGCTCAGCCAGAAGAGGATTTCATGATTTTTCTCTAAGCAGTGACTTCTGATACAGGTACAGAATTCATTAGCCTCTATATTGCCTGGGGGGTTTTCCAAGCCACTGCTGCTGCCCAAGGATGTCCAGCATCACAACAGGTGAACACAGTTCTTCTGCTGAAAGTTGTTGCAGGGTGAGTGTTCTGCTGCCTGTGGCCCAGTCACAGGGTACACGGGCCAGGAGTGTCCCCAGTGTGCTGTCCTGCAGGTGACACGGTGTGGCAGGTCCCATCCCCCTGTTCGAAGCCACGGAGAGAAGCCTGGACAACCCTAAATCCTCACCATGACTCCTGAAGCTCCTTTGGCTGCAGCACTCAAGCTCTGCTATTTCTGTTTTCCTTTCTAGGATAACACCCAGAGCAGGAACAAGGGAGGGTGAGCTCAGGAACCTGTGAACACAGCTCCCTGTGCTCCAGAACAGGCACCACCACCCCCCCAGGATGCTGCTGGATGGCCTTGCCTGCTCTCTTCCTCCTTTTTGCCTGGTGTGAGATGCACTCTGCATTATTGGTTCACAGGTCAATGCCATCAGTGCTTTATTAAATTCTTCTGTCTGCAAGTGTCATAAAGGGAGTCCATAAGCAATTAACATTTATATATTTCTAATCACTTAATTCCATCCTGAATCTCCCTGCCTACAAGTGCCTAAAAGCTCCCAGACCTCCTGGGACCTGGTGAGGGCTGATCCTCACACCACACAAAGCAGGAGGATGGAAGGGGGGCTTTTCCCCACCACCCCCACCAGCACATCGTGGCTACCAAGCCACCCGTGCCTCAGACATGTGAGAACCACAGATGCTGAGCAAGGAGGGACACGTTCCCCACATGCTTTCAGAAGCCTTTCTTGCTGAGAGTTGAAGAATTAATGTGCAATTCACAGTCCTGCCAGCTGGACCCAAACTGTTCAGTGGAGCAGAAGCCCTTGCTCTGCTCACAAAGGTCTGGAGAGCAAAGCTCTGGCTCTGCCTGCTCCTCAGGAACATGAACACTGGAGCCTCCTCTGCAAACATTGCCCCTGCATCTCCTTCCAGTCAGGTTTGTCATGGCCTCAGGTGCTGGGCTTGAGCCCCAAGCCCCCCTTCCCCCTGCACGCAGCAGCTCAGCATCTCCAGGAATGGCAAACTGTGTCATAAGAGATTTCATTTGAAATACCTTGTGCCATATGGCCACGATTCTTCTCAGCAGTTTCTGTGACTGTAACAGCTTAATGAAAATCAATTTGATGGGGCTGACTCCAGTTTTTGGCAACTGCTAGAAAGATGTTAACTAAGTTGCATTAAATTTCAGAGGACAGCAGTCCACATATTGACATCACAGACATAACCAAAGCCAAATCCCTTTTTAAGGATACTTTTTGTACCAGCTGAATCCCACCAGACAAGGACACTGCCGAATACACCTGTCCCTAAGGAGAGTGTTGGAAGTGTCCCTACAATAAGAGCTCCTGCATCTCCAGGCCCAGCCAGGGCTGCTTGAAGAACCTCTCTCGGGACCAGAGCCCAATGGGACAGGCTGAGCTGCAGCAGCCCCTTGCTGTCTGCAGTCACTGCCAGCAGAGATTTCCCATCATCTTTCTGAGAAACACTGCTGGAATCTCCTTTCCAGCAACTGTCCCTTGGCAAGCTGCTTCTATTTTCATCACTGTATACCCCCTGTTATCAAGTTCATCTCCCCGTTTGTTTTGGGTTTTTTTTTGAGCAATGAGCTGAGGGAATAGAAAAAGAAGTTATTTTAATAACGGGAAATTCACAACGGGTTGTAGAGATTCCAGAGAGCACAACAAACATGAACCAGACAGGGGTTTTTTTCTAATTTCAAGTTTTGCCTTTTATATCCCTTCACAGACTACCTCTGGAATTTTTCACTGTCTGTTATTTCTGCATCTCAACAACAATAAGCAGAAAACCACAAAAAACCCCAAGAAGCAGCAGATGACTCCATGTCACTCCGGGGATGGCTGTTGGAGCACGCAGCTCCATCCCTGGCTCCCCAGACTGGTGTCAGCAGATTGTTTGCAGCTTTTCCAAATGCTCCTCGAGCACCAGCAGATCCCAAAGCACCAAGAGCCCCAGTTCAGGAGGGGACGTGTTAAACAGACACAGCAAATGAGGGACCTGAGATCAGACCTAAGTCCCTCGGTAACTGTTGTCAAAACTTTACAACGTGCCCCAGGAAAAGGGATGAAAGTTACAGGCTTTCCCCACTTCCCCTGCCACCCCTGTTTGCTTCCAGCTACATTTCTGATTTAATTAAAAAAAAAAAATTAAAAAAAAAAAATTAAAGCCATTGCTTCTCCCTGACCGATTTCCCCCCAAATACTGCTACCAGGTTCAAGGGAGCATCACCCAAGCTACCACCACCACCTGCCCAGGGGATATCAGAGACCTTGAGGTTTGCACGTGCTGGACATGATTCACCCTGCACCAGGGCTGTCCCACACCAGGATTTTCATGCCTTGGCATCAGCCTTCCCAGCCAGGTGCTCATTCGGTCACCTGCTTGTGGTGATGCAACAGCAATTTCTGCACAGGGTCATTTTTTCTGCTTTACAATCAAGAGCAAGGAGTGCTGTGTAATAAACCACTGAACTCAGCTACTTGGTTTCTTCCAGTCAAGAGAAAAGAAAAAAAAAAAAATATGGCCCCTTATCCAATTTACTCTCAAAGGCCTTAATCACCCTTCCCAGAATTTACAGCTTCCAAAACCTCCATACTGGAGCACTGAAGGGACAACTGAGCATGTGCATGAATGCCAAACACGAACAACAAGCAAAAAATTAAGCACCCTGATTTTCATGTTATGAATTATTTGTGGCTTTTGCTGCTGTCACTCTCCCATGGATTAACATCTCGTGTAACACTTCCTGTTTTCTTCTGTTGTTGAATTTGTCTTGCAATAAAGAGAAAAAACCACTTTACTAATAATTAATGTGCTTTCAGCAACTCTGTCACCACACTGTCAACAAGGCACCTGAAGGCACACAGAACACTGCTTTTTTGAAGTGCCTTCCTTGGCAGCACCATCAGCGTGAGGATGGCTGAGCATGTTCCACAGGTTCAGTTCTCAACTCTCCTTCTGCTCCTGCCACCTCCAGAAAAACATCCTCTGACCACATCAGCCTCCTAGGGCAGAGAGCATCCCTGGCTGCTGAGAGAGGGGCAGGGATGGGGCAGCAGCAGCAAAATCCAGATAATCCCACATCCCACAGGAGATGCTGGTGGGATCCATGCTCACGAGGAACTCACTATGCCCCATGTCCTCAGAGGACATCCATGCTATTTTCAGTTTTTCCTGTTCTCCTGCCAAACCAAAGATGTTCTGTGTCTCTCCAGCTGTGCTGCACATCTGCCATCTTTCCCACCCTTGGTCTTCCCTGCAATTCTTGTTTGGTTTGGGGTTTATCTGCCATCTCTCTGCTCCATTCCTGAAATCCTCTCCAGAGTCGATTTTCTTCACTTCTGCATTCAGCCTTTGATGCTTTTTGACACGCTTTATTGGAGCCTTGAAAATCAGAACAAGATTGTGTGTGGCATGAGCTGGGGAACAGGAGAAATCCTGCACGTGTCTGCTGCATGTGTCAAAACATAGAGGAAAGGTTGCAGAGAGCAACACGGAGGAGACGGAGCCTCAGAGCAGACGGGTCTCAACCCTAACCCTAACCCTAACCCAAATGCCCAACTTTGCACAACTTCCCCAGAAAAATTGCTCCTTTGCTGGGACCCGTTTTTTGATGTTTGCCAGGACAAAGACAGAGACACGCAGACAGCAGTGGTGTGCTCTCAGCTCTCAGCAGATGGAGATGGGGGTTTTGAAAAGACCATAGCTCCCGTGCCATGAGAGGGCATCACCTGTGTCTGTGCTCCCTGCCCAGCACTGCCTGGCTCCAGAGCAATGTTTTGTCAGACCAGGGGAGCAGGCAAGGAAAGGGGGTCTGGAGGCACAAGGCTTTGCCTGGGACCACAGCATCAGGATCTCATTGGGGATCTCTTACTGAAATCCCCATGAAACTTAAGATCTGAGGGACCTGCCAGATGTTCCCACCTCCTCACAGGCACCAGTGAGATGCTGTTTGTTCATGAACAGCAGAACAAAGCGAGCAAAACCTGCTTTTTTCATGAGGAAAAGCAGTGCCAGAGGGAGGCCACAGGGTGTGGACGATGCCTCTGCCTTCCAGGCAGCCCCAGAGCCACAGCTCGGGATGCTCTGCATCCCCAACCAGCACCACGGGCTGGGAGCAAAGAGCCACAATGCAGAAAAATCCATCGGGAGCCTGTGTGACCTCCTGCTGTCTGCAGTGAGCAGGGGAAACCTCAGGGGTTGGATTTAGAGAGCAAAGGGAAGACCTGTTGGTGTGGCAGAGAGCAAACACCTGATGTAATGAATTGCCTCAGGAGGGGAAGGAAGGAAGCTGCCAAGTTGAAACCTCAATTTTGAGAGTGGCATCATCCCCTCCTTACAGATACCTGCATCCGGTTACACACATTAATTGTTCTAATTATTCACACAACATGGTACGGCAGGATTTAACTGCAAATGTGGTGACTTGATTAACAATATATTTTTAAGAGGAGATTGATACGTTGTGATTGCTTTCATAAAGTTTGTGGGAAAGGAACAAGGAGCAATCACATCTCTTGCCTCAGGGCATCAGTTCTGCATCCTGTGCCCTTCAAGGACGGGGCTCGGGCAATCACTCCAGTGCAGCATTTTTGGGAGCCCTCACTGTGTCCCGGCCACAACCACAACACTGCCCTGGCCTGCCCAGGACCCCCCACCCCCCCCAACGGGACCCCACTGGCATCGGGCTGTGGGGATCTTGGGGTGAGCACAGCTTCTCGCAGGCCTGTGCTGCTGAGCCAGGGTTACCATGTGATGCTCGTGGTTGCTATGGAAACAAAAAAAAGAGGCATAAATAGTCTTGGAGCCTGCCCAGAGCCCATCTGTGCTGTGGGCACCCCAAAATCCGGGGGTGCTGCTGCCCTGCCCTGGTGCCAGCCCTGCTGGTGCCCAGGCTGTGCCACAGCAGGAGCTGGGGATGGGCAGATGCTGGGGAGCAGCCCCCACTCAGCCTCTCTCTGCAGTTACAATCAGGACGCCACATTTATTTTTGGATAAGCAGGACCTACTTTTTCCTGTGGCTCCCTAATAACATACAAAACCGTAGGAGGAGAGTCAAGCCGAATCCCGTGCCTGCAGCTCCTACCCCCTGGTACTTTGCATAATCAGGGCTTGTCATTCCCCATCAGCCTCAGCTCAGAAACCCAAGAGGCAAAGGCATGTAAGGTGGCAACCAGCTTAGAAGGCGACTTCAGAGAAGGAATTTGTCCAACACAGATGGGAATTATTTTAATAGCAGATTCCTGACAAAAGCCTGCACACACTCTAACATCTCATTCCAGAACCAGCCCCAACAGCACTAACCCCCAATCAGTTTAACATCACAGCACTAAACAACCCCTGCCACAAAGGTTAATGAAGTTAAGGGCAGCAGGAGCAGGGATGTTCCTGGTTATCCTCACTGCCATCCCAGCTCCCATGGGTGGGCTCAGCTCCTCTCCCTTCCCACCAGTGCCACATCCAACATTTGCTAGAGCTGCCTCACCATGTGGGGGTTTATAGGAGCCCATGTTTCCTCCAGGTAGCCAAGCAGCTTTGGCCAGGAGTCCCCCCGCCATATCATGATGGATGGACTCTGTTCCTTTCAGCTACAGCTCCCCTGCTATACCAGAGCTTTTTGTAATCAATTAAATGATTTAGAAACACACCAAGAATGCAAACAGTTTGTGTCTAAGCCCCCTGGTTAGCACGGTGCAGCTAAGCCCCTGGCCTAATTAACTGCACATCCAAATTCCACATCCTCTAAAAGGTATTAGCAGATTTCAATAAATTTCACCACATCATTTGTGTTATTTGTAAATTAGCTTTGTACACAACAGCAAACAACAAGGAGCTTTATCTTAAGTAAAACATAAAATATTTACATCCCTCCTAACACCCTCTCTTTTCCTTTGTCCATCCATGATTTAAAAAACCAAAAACCACAACCTTTTTGTGTGCTTTTATGTTCCTCAAGGAAAAAGGAGCATCTCTCATGCTCATCTCTCACACTGGACTTTTTAAGTTTTATGTCAGACTTGCCTTGTCTTTGGGAGCATTTCAGCAAGCTACTCAGATAATTCATGCTTCATTTTCTGCTGGGGAAGAAAGCCACAACACTATTCTCTCCCTTAACAACAGATGAGCAATGAGAAATGGTCCATCAGTGGCCATTGTAATGCTCCAGCACTGTGTGTGAAAGGGTCTCCTGAACTGCAAACCATTCTATTTTCATCAGTGAGAAATTAAACTGCTGATGCAGGGTGGTTCGAGTCAGTTACGCCCCAGGCTGGGCAGTGGCTGCTCCTTTCAGAAATCAAGGATCCTCTGGCTCCAGGATTTGGAAAGGTCTCCCTCTCCCTGCATAGCCTAGGAACTCCTATTGCTACAGTATTTATTAGTAAAGCATCACCTGGCACAACCAGAGCCAGATGAGAAAGAAGCTCTCCTTTTAGCATGACTTATTCTTAAGAAGTCTGAGTGCAGTGGGGCTGACTGCTGAGATGATACAAACATCCCCATGGCCTCCTCAGCACAAACACCAACTGAGCTTGGTAAGGCCTGACACATCCTGCACTGCATAAAGAGACTCTGAGACTGCTGAAGAGTTTCATAAATACAAATTAGTGAACATAACTATAGATGACACCAAGAACTCAGCTCCTTCCTGCCTTGCAATGACATTTCTTGCCCAGTTTCAGAGCCGTGTTCTGCAATGCAGCTCCTCACATCCTTCTGCCTTCACATCAGCACAGCTCGAGGAAATGGCAGTGAAAACATCTGACAAAGACAGAAAATCACAGGTACCCACACCCTGCATGGCTCCCACCCCACCAGACTCCTGTGAACTACAGTCCTGAGCTCGAAAGTTAGACAGATTAATTATTGCTACAATTAGCAGTATCATGAAGCATCTCTGGTGGCAGGAAGTAACTGTCATAAACTTGTATAATCACCCAATATTTATGAGCAGTTGGACCCACAGTTATCATCCTGACACATTCACCAGTAACGTTGTAGAGCGGAAAACACAAAACTGAATAATTAGTTTTCATCTGAAGTAAAGCTAAACTCAGTGTCTCTGCACCACAAGCCATCCCTGAAGCCAGGACTCTCTAAAGCCCAAAGAGGAGGAGGTGAGAGAGTCCAGAGCAGGTGAAACCCCCAGAGCACAGCCAGAGACATTGGATAATTTCCAAGCAGCACCTTGATCCAGACTGAACCCACCAGGCCAGCCCCACTCCTCTGCTGGGCACAGAGGCCACACGTCTGCTCAGCTCACATGTACTTATTGTATTTCAAATAATAGGGGAGCTTGCACAGCCTCTCCTACACCAGGAGTTTTAAGTGATTAATTTACAGCTTCAAAAGCAGTGGGTGTTCAATTCCATAATGTTCCTGGGGTCTCTGACAAGGCAGTCCAGGTGCTTCAGACCCAGAGCTCAGAGTTTTTCCATTTGCTTTATAAAATTTTGAAGCCTGTGTGTGTCTTGTTCACAGCTGGCTGCTGGGTGTCATGTCTGTGGCTCTACCTTTCAAGACAGCTTTAAATACCAATGTCTCGCTTTGCCACCAAGTCCACCCACTGTTTTTAAGCAGCTGGATCAGATTTAGGAGCCGTTTTAAGCTCACTGTGCTGTTCCCTGCACCTCCGAGCACTCAGAGATGCTTTCTGAGAGCCATGTGTGCAGCTCCATCACACGCAGCTCATGGACAGCCAGGGCCTCGCTCAGGGACCCTGTGTCATACCCACACACGTAATATGTACACGATATATAAGTAGATCAAAGAGGGAGACAGGTGACACCTCCAGGGCCTCCAGCACAGAGGCTGATTTGCTGAAAAGCTTTATTTATACTCTCCTGCCTTGCGGATTTGTTTCGCCAACAAACACGTACTGGCAAGAAGCAGGTTCAAGCTTAACTACATCTTCTACCCCATTTGCCCTTTAACAAGACAAAATTAATGTATTTCTGCTTTGGAATGAAGAGAAGAAATATTCTTCTCCCCCACGGCTTTCCAAATGAAGCTCCTGAAAGCCCCTTTTGAAGCTCCCCAGCTGCATTTCCAGACCTGCTCCCCCTCCACGCTCTGGAGAAATGGATTAAACGAGCCCTTTGAAGTGCTGCTGCCCGTGAGCTGCTCTGGGGCGAGCTCAGCTCAGCTTTTTGTCGGGTCCTGGAAGGACAGCAACCACCCCCCTCTGAAAGCAATGCCCAGCTCCAGGGCAAACCACTGGCAGCCCGCAGGAGCATCTTCTCCCTCCCTCCCCCCCTCCTCTGCACCCTGCATCCACCCCGGCCCCCCTGTGCTGCAGGGACAGTGACCCCCTGCACAGCCACCTGCAGCCAGGCCCATGACTTGGGCTCACCAGATCTGCAAAGTCTCACACAACCTCCCTGCTCAAACCCCACACCCTGTGAATCCCCCCTGCACCAGGGGTCTGGCAGCCAGCACGGGCAAAGCCACCAGCATCCCCTGCCAGCACATTAAAGCTGTCAAGCATGGAACAACAGGCAAGTTTTAATATTAAGAATATTCATCTCTAGCCATTTCTAGTTAATGGAACAAAGCAAAGCGTTGAGAAAAATGGGAACATTACAGTAAAAACAACAACAAATTAAACTCTAATGCAATTAAAGAGCAATTAGAGATCTATCCTCTGGGAGCATTTTGGAACTCTGGGTCTTTCTCAAAATCTGATCTCTCTGCAACTTTATTTCTTTCTAATTAATAAATGAAGAAGTGGATGGCATGGCTCCCCCCTGGTTCCCTGCAAAATGCCATCTCCTGCTCTGCAGGAGCAGAAGGTGGTGGCAGGTAGAAGCATTCACACCTCCAAGCTGAGGAGAAATGCAACTGTCAGCAGAAGGAGGTGCAAAGGCAGGGAGCTCAGAAATCACTGCCTGTGTCTGTTGCAAGGTGACCAGGAACACAAGGACCCAAATGCTCTTGTGCAACAGCCAGGCTGAGCCACCATCAGCAGACAGCAGAGCAGGAGTGACCCTAGAAAACCCTTTGTTTTCCTATACACAACTCCCACAAAAGCCACCGCTCAGAATTATACAAACTTAATTCCCTGACTTCTTAAACTTGCACACGCACGTGCCCATGGATAAGCTCTCACTTAACCAGACTGCTCCTGTGCACTGCAGGATTCCCTGGGATCGGTCGGGGCTGCATCTGGACAGGGCACAAGGACCTTTTGACAGCCCAGAGTGACAGACGTGCCCCAGGACCTGCTGCCCACTGGCCTCTCCACTGGCCACTCCAGCCAGTCTGGAAAGGAACACGGTGGGCAGGGGCCAGCAAGTGTTGTGCCAGCAAAGCACCCGAGAAATTACAGGAGAGCTGAAACAAAGGGGTGAAGGTGCAGCACCCCATCCATCCAGCGACCCTCCAGACTCATCCACAAGGTCAGAGCACCAAGGGAGGAAGGCACCTGTGCCACAGGGTGAGGGGGGAGCCTTGACCTTCATCCATTTCCGTAAGCAAACCTACACGTGGGAACACCAGAAGGCCCTCTTTGGCCTAGAAATTGGCCCAGTTCTGATCTCTCCAACCAGTTCTGGATCCCAAGTCACACCTCTTTCCTTGGGAGCTTAACCCAGATAAAGCCTGACACCCAGATCTGACAGCACCAGGGCCACTGGTGCCAGGATCAGCCCCAGGAGTCCTTCTCAGTCCTTGCAATGGATTCTGAGGGGCTTCTGGAGCCCCAGCAGTGTTACCAGGTAAACCTCCAGGCACAAAGAGGGGGAGTTAGGTGGTACAGAGCCATGCCCCAAGCCCTAAAGCCCCAGAAAGAGAAAGCTGGGCTGCTCACAGGGAGCAAAGTGCTCAATCAGCAAGGGACAAATGGCTGCACCAATTCCTTTGCAAACTGGAAGCAGCAAGTAAACCAGATCCAGAGAAGTATCAGCAAAACAGGAGAGGGCAGAGAAGGCTGGATGCAGGAGGCAAATTAAGACAAGGCATCTCAGAGCCAAACAGAGGTGTCTTCTGAAACGTGTACACCCAGGTCAGCTGGGTACACAAAGAAATACCCTGTGAACTGCTGTGTACAGACAACGATTGTTTATTTGGAGTGACTCACAAGTTACTATGAATGATCAGATAAAATCAATCAGGGAGGGGGAAGGCTGGACATCAGTTTGAATTTTGGAACAGTTCCCACCCCGGGATGTGGCCAGAAGGCAGGATCCTCCCAGGGAAACGGATGCAGGGAGGGACAGAGCAGGTGCAGGTCACTAGGATTAGGGGGTTTATAATCAATAGGTCTACAATGCCCTGGGAGCAAGAAAGGATTCCTTCTTTCAGGTTTCTGATAAAATCAAGAGGAAAGACCCATTTTGTCTCTAGAAAGCTCCTGTGCTGGCCCTCCCTCCTGTCCCTTCCTACAGTAGATGAGTCACTGTCTAGCAACCTTTATCAAAATACCTCTCACAATATTGTTTACCAAGTCCCCACCATTCCCCACCCCACAGCACAGTGCAAGAAGTGTCAGGAAATGTTCCAGGTCACTGTCCCTTTCTTGTGGAAAGACTACAGCCCCAAAGCTGAAATCTCTCTGCCCAGCACCCCCCCCCCCTCCAGCAGCAGCTCCCTGCTCCCCCAGGCTCACCTCTCATTCCAGAGACGGGTGGCTGTGTTCTGCAGATGGATTGGATGTGCTCCTGAGAGCCAGCAGCACAACCTCACGCTGAAAATCCAAACTGCTGATTTTAGACTGTCTTCTCAGGGCTTTGCAAAGCTTGCTCCTCACCCAGTGCTGCATGCTAAGGTGAGTCCCACATCGTAGGAGGGCAAACAGAGCATGTGGATGCCCAGAGAACATTTAACACCAGGAACCGAGGGGCCCAGGTCTGGTACCACTAAGCAGTGGGTACGGGAAGGGTCAGTTACCGGAGATCTTTCCCGCAGCCCAGCCCAGCAGTCATCCCGCTGGTGTGGCAAACGGGACAGCTTTGGCTGAGGCTCTCAGCCCTATGGGTGACCCCGGCGCAACACGTGGGTTCGGGCAGCCCCTCCGAGATGCTCATCCCGACATTCCCGAGGCGGGAAGGAGCAGCGCGCAGTCGGCAGCCTCTTTCCCCGCGGATGCTGCAGAGATCCGGGCCAGGGCTGTCCCCAGGACAGCAGCCCCAGCCCCCTGGGCTCAGCTGCCTCCCGGGGAACGTGCTTCTGCTCTCTAAGCAGTGCTGACTTGGGAAGTTCTCCAAACTTCCCGAACCGAGACAACAGAGCTTGTTTTCCTGCATCTGCAGACATCCGTGCCCGCATCCCGCAGCCCTGGGAGCTCCCTCTCCCACCCTGGACTGTGGGGACGCCTGCGCAAAGTCCAGTCAGTACAAGCACCCCGAGTGTCCCCAGACCGCCGGGCACAGGGGTTGCCCCTCGGGGGAAGGGGGTGGGCAGGGGCGGGGGAAACCAGGCCCTGCCCGGCTCTGCCAGCCGCTCACAGGTGGATGCAGCTATCAGGAAAATCTCCATGGGGAAAACGTCCCAGCGCCTGGCAGGGGGCTGGACCACTGGCACAGAGGACCGCTGGTCAACCCTAAACCCCGTCGCGGGTCCGGGGGTGGCACAGCGGGTCCGGACACCCGAGCATGGGCTGTCCCCTCCGCATCGGCACTGGTGGCACCAAATTCCCCCCCCTCCCCGAGCCTCGCCGCCCCTGGCAGCCGATCCTGGCGAGCGCAACGGATCCCCTCCCACCACCCCTGCTCCCGAACGGCGCCCATTTCCCCCAAAACTTTCCTCCAACTCCAATCAACAGATCCCAGCCGCCAGCCGGTCGGTACCTTGGTGTCACCGGCCGGGCGGGCGCGCCGGGACCGGCCGAGCTGCTCCAGCGATGCTCCGGGGAAGGCGCCCACCGGAGCTGCCAGCACGGCTCCCCCCTGCCCAGAGCACGGCTCGGCTCTCCCCTCCCCTCCTTTTCTCCAGCAGCCCCGGCCAACTGTGCCGGGCAGGCGCCGGGGATGCTCCGCTGTCTCCAGCTCCACCCCTGGCAGCAGCGATTGGCTCTGCCGGGCTCTGCAAGGGCTGCGCGGCCCCCGCCGCTCCCTCCGCATCCAGCCCCTGCCACCGGCGAGAGCCCCCCCAGGACCGGCACGGCCCGATCCGGAGACCTCGGGAAGGATCAGATGTGGAAAGGGCAGAGAGGTTGTGGAGGATATCACAGGCTGCAGGGGGAACTTATTTACTTTTAGATTAATACTTTTACACGTGATGCACTTATTTTCATACCCTGGGTTTATGAGGGAGCACCCCCTGGGCTGCGTACACCCCCTGAGCAGCACCCAGGGCTGGAGGAAGACAAGAGCCCGTGCGGGGATAAAGGCTGGGAACAGCTTCCTGAAAAAAGTGGCTAGGGGAGAGCAGATACCAGAAGGAATGGGATGGGTTCATCTTCAGGGATGGGTTCATCTTCAGGGCAGCCATAGCATCTCTTAGGTGGGACTGAAGGGATGCAGAAGCCACTGAACCAGTGCCCAGGGGCAGAGCACTGGAGGGCAAGACAACAAACAGAGTAAGGAGAAATGGGGGTGATGCAGACCCCTGCAAACCATACAGGATGAGAATAAAATCCCCAATACAGCCCCACACACACATGCCCAGGAGTCTGTAATGCACAGCCAGGCTGCAAACAAACCACTCTCCTCTCTCTGGAATCCAGTACTGTCTACAGTGATTGATTTGCTTCTAGTAACCAGGCTTTGCAGACACTCCGAGCCACACTGCTGCACTGGTGCTACTGGTTATCTAGACCTTCACCCTGGAGCTGAGATGGACTTTACATCATCCTCCATCACCCAAATGTAACAAAGAAAAGATTCTAACAGCAATTTTTCCATTTCCAGCTTAATGTGCTTGACAGCAGTTTTACAAACTATCTGAGCTGTGATGCTTCATGATCATACTTGTTTCTCTAGCTGTAAAAAAAAACAAAACCAAAACTGCTAAGGAGCATTTAAGCCTCAAAAATTGACAAAAACTGCCTCCTTCGAGCTGCTACCTGGAGCCTCAGATACTTCAGTGCTAAGAAGGGAATATCAGACAATGATGCAGCTGCCATTCAGGAAAGAGATATTTCTTAAATATCTTCCTTATGTTTTTTGGGTTTTTTTTTAGGATTATATAATTCCTAGGAGCATCCCATGATCCCTGGTAATGGCAGCATCAGCACAAGAATTGCTGGAAATAACTTAAAAATTAATAAATCCTTGAAATTTTTTCACCTCTCACCATCTAGCACCCTCACCCCCCCTGACAGAGAACACTACCTGCCTTTATTTATGTCCATCTGGGACTCCTTGGCCCAGTAAGCACTTTGGGATGCTGCCTGTTCCCCAGGCATGGGGAACATGTCCCCAGAAAGGGACATGAGGTGTCCTGGGGGCCTGGCAGTGTCCCTGCAGTGCTGGTTCAATGTGCCAGTTCAGCACAGCTTTGGAGGGCCCACACAAGGCTCCCTGGACAAAAATGCCTCTGAGCAGAACTCTCTTTTGCAGAAAATAATGGCAAGAATGAGTAATTAATTCCTGCCCTCCTTCATGCTAAACAAACAGGCTGCCCCACGGCTCTTCCCACTAGACTTGGGCAGCCTTGGCTTTGAACAAAGTGCAGCACTGGAAAATTCAGCTTTTGCTCCATCCCCGCACCCTGCCAGGGCTCAGGAATGTGTTCCCTGGCCCTGAGCTGGGATAACTGGAACAACCTGAATCACACCAAAACATGGAGCTGCAAAGCAGCAGCTGTGATTGATTAATCACAGTGGTGAAGCTGAAGGGTTTGATCATTTTCAAAAGCTCTTTAACATCTTAATCTCCAATGAAGGGGAGATTAGAGCAGCCACAGAACAAAACAGAGCCCAAACTGGGGCTGGTTCCTCCCAGGAGAGGCTCTGGACAGCCTGTGCTGCCCCATCAGTGCCTCTTTGAAGTAGGAGATCCAGACACCTGCCCTGGCATCCTGATACATGAAGCTTGTACCCTTCATTTGCCTCTTTCAGGTGGATCCACCACCGTATCAGTGCACCCAAAATATAAGAACTTGTGACTCGACTCTTCAATATTCTCACTTGCTTTGGTATCTCAAACATGGTGGTGATGGTCCAGGCTAAAGAACACTTAAAGCACACTTGGCATTTCGTGCTTCCAGACTGGTGCAGTCACCTGAAGTCCTGCAGCAACCTTTGCAGTGCTGAGCAGCCTACAGAGATGGACAACACAAATGCAAAAATCCCAGAGAAGGGAGAGGCACAGCCTGGAGGTGTGTGAATAAACCCCACATCCTACCCCTTCCTCTCACCAGAGAGGATGAGCCTCTTGCTCTTCCAACCCCCTGGCTGATCTCTCTCACACAGCCAGGGATGAGGGGCAGTCCTGGAGCAGGAGGGTGAGGGGGGATAAAGAGCTGGGATACAGTGGGGAGGCAGGATGCTCCGTGTGGGCTGGGCACTGGGATGCTCCACTCTGGGCTTTCACCTTCATGGAAACCAGATTTTTCCCAGTGAAACCTGGGTCTGATTGTCTGCAACTAATCCACTGCTTTGCCATGACATTCAGCTCCCGAGGCACTGAAGAGCTCAGTGAATAATTATAAAAATCCCCCAAAATAAGCAAGAATTTTGTTACAGCTGTAGGCACAGCTCCATGTTGCTTTGCTGTGCCATTGCTTTGGTTCTGCTTCATGCTCATACCACACGTTATGGCAAGAGTGGAAGTGCAACTTGTGGTATGATACAGGCAGAGGATGAATGAGAACTGGACCCTGCAGGATTACTGATCTGCCCTTGGTGCAAAAGCTCAACTTGCCCCCCACTCCCCAAGGGAGGAAGAAACTTGCAGTCTTCAGAACCATTTTCTTCATTACCATGCACTGCACAGGTCAAGGGGCATGGCAAAGGCACTGCATGGAAGGAAAATAAGGAGAGTAAAATCAGTACTTGTGTACTTCCCAAGGCCCAGGTGGGCTCAGCTCCTCTCTGCAATCACAGCTCAGTGCCTGCACACCAGAGCATGGCAAAGGACATGGCAAAATCCACCCAAGCACATCATAACCAGGACTAGCAGGGTGGAGGTCACCTTGTCTGACAGAGGAGGAGTGCTGGACGTAGCTGTACTTTAAAAAAAATCTGCTTTCTATCTTATTCCAGTAAAACAGTCCACACATGGCAAATGCCATGTTGTCCAGGGGACAAAGAGCACCATCCAAGACCTGCTCTGTAATGCCACTAATCCAATGCCAGCCTGTAGATTCAGAGTGAATTCTGAACAGAGGACAGATGATGCTCTACTGTGCAATGCAGCAACATCTGGTGTTCCCCTCGGCGCTTGCTATTTCCCTTCCCTCCCCTGGGCAATTCTGTGCTATCCACGTTCCATATTCTGAGCTGGCAGCCATGGGGGAGCAAAGAGGAGAGGAAACAGTAGGCAAAGGCAGTCACCCACACATTGTTTATGAGATATACTTGCAGCAAACTCTGTCTGAACTGGGACCTCATTTCCAAAGAGACGTGGGAGAAACAAAGCTGCCGGCGCTCGCTGCTGTGCCAGGAGTGCCGGAGGCCAAATGCAGGTGGAAGCTTCTCTCCCAAACCTAATTCTTGGTTCTGACTAGAGCAGAGACCACAGATTAATGCAGAGCCCAAAGCAGCACAGTCTCGGGGAGCAGCAGCTGCTCCAAGTGTCTGGAGAAAGGAGACGCAGGCTCCAGCCAAGCCTTGTGTCAGAGTTCAGAAACCCTACAGCCACCCACAGAGTAGGAGCCCATTCACAGCCATGCCAACCCTAAATGTCCAACTCCTTCAGCAGAAGAGCACCTCCCTGGAAGAAAATACATGGCTGGTGGTGCTCCAGGACCAGCACATTGGATCTCCAGACGAGCCCCTGCAGTTCCCATCAGGAAGGGCTGTGCCTTGACCAGGTTCTTGATGCTCACCCCACACGAGGCTCTCTCTGTCCTGCTGCTCCACATCCACTCCCAGCTTTTCCCTGGCAGATTCGTGCTGCTGGAGCCACCCCTGCACTGCCCACCCCGCAGGCACCCAGCCTGCCCTGAGCCCGAGGCATTCCCCGTTCCTTGGAGATGGCAACAGTGCAGATTCTCTTCTGAGGCATGGTGCCCTTTAGATTCCTCCCTTCCTGAGAGCAGAGGGGTTTCCACAGAGCAAAGTTTACCGAGCATATCTAAAGCACTCCGTGCTGCCTCGCTGAGGTTCGGGGGCCCTTCTGCCAGCAACCTGAACCAGTGGCTGACCCTGGCTCCATCGCACTGTTAAACATGCCTGCGGAATGTCCCTAGAGAGGTTACTTTGATTTCCTTAGCTCATCCTCAACTGTAGTTTCTAATCCTCGGGATAACAAAAGGCTGAACTGTAGCCGCCTTCCAGGATCTCAGGCTCTGGCAGAGCATCTTTAGCTCTATGCATAAGAACTGCAGCACCCAGGGAGCTTAAACAAAGAGCCCCAGGCAGTCCCAGCCTGAAACACTGGGAACAATGCCATCGCTCACAGACAGGGGAAGATGTTTGGAAATGCAATTTCCGAGGTCACCTTTTATCATCCAGGCAAACCAGAGGCACAGCGGTGAGCAGCCTGAGCGCAGCTTTTGTCAACCAAAGCCAGAGCTGGGGACTTCCCGCGGCTACAGAGCAGCGGGGCCCCGGCTTTCCAACAGGTCCTCTCCCACCTTCCTGACACATCCTGGAAGCTGAACCACGGACGACACGGTGGGAGTACAGCTGCCCACCAGGACTCCTCAAGGGATTTCAGTCCCGTCCCAGAGGAGGGGAAGCCCTGGCCCACTAATCTCAGAGGCTAAAATAATTTTGCTCTTTCTTCTGAGAAATCTTCCAGTAAAGGGTGGAAGATGCAGTGAGCCCAGACAGAGACATATTTCCCCTGTGGTTACCCTGATGCCTGGCTGCCAGCACACAGACATGCAATTTGTGCCTCGCTAGGCAAAGCCCAGTGAAGTGTTTCACCTGACAATAGGAGGATTCCCGAGCTCTGCCACCTCAGCTGACCCCAGCACAATGTCACAGGCTCCCCAGCCACCACCGAAACCCACCCCTGTCGCTGCCTGCAACCCCCCCCACCGTCACCTCCCTCTTTACATCCAGCAGTCCATCACTGCACCCCCTTTTTTTGACACTTCAGAGTGTCTGGAGTTCCTCCCACCCTCTCTTAAGTGAGCACGAAAACTGCCCCTGTGCTGGGAGGCGTGGGGTGGGCAGCCCAGGTCTGGCACCGAGACCGACCTCTCGAGCAGAAAGCTGGCAGGAAGATTGGCTTCTGCAGAGGGAAAACATGGACCTTAGCCCAGGCTGAGCTGCATCTGAGAAGCTTGTAAATAAACACCCTTTCTTGGCCTGCAGCTCACTAGGCACTGCTGCCCCACCTGGGTATCAGGAGCTCAGGGTGTTTGCTGCTGCTGCTGCCCAGCATTATTTAAACCCATGGACCAGGGCCCTGCAGCTCCACGGACAAGATGGACATGGACCAGCAAACAGCCAGCCCAGTCCCAAGGCACGAGTTAACAACAGGCTGTCAGGTACTGTTTGTCACTGCTAATTGATCAGAAGGGCCACTTTGATTGGTTTCAATTCCTGTCCCCAGGGACACTGAGGAAAAGGAGAACTGAGTCGATCCATTACTGTTCCCAGATGAGATCTGCTCCAGCCCTGTGCTCTACACTGGCTGCTGGGAGGTCCCATGGGACACAGGCAGGACAAAGGTACCTTGGTCAGACCAGGCAGTTTGCATCTGTCCACATACAGCCAAATAGGGGATTTCCCTCTCAGAAGCAAATTTAACTTTCTGCTTTGGAGCCCATGGTACTCATGGCACCAGGAGGAATACCCACACCCCCCCTAAACCATCACGCAGGGTACTGGTTTTCTGCCTTGCTATAAATAGTCTCTAGAACTGCTGAGCAAGGATTAATGGCTTTTCTAATTATACCACTAGTCAGTGACAAGGGAATGCTACCTTGCAGAGGTCTGAACCTACTGCCCCAGTGCATGGCTGGATTGCTCTGCATAGAACATACCCAAAAGTCATTTCACTGTTCCAAGGAATATCACAAGTGCAACAAATCAAAAACCAATATTCCTTAATATTCAGTTGGACACATCTGGAAACCTTATCAACTCCAAGTTACTAAAAGGAATCCTATCAGTTTTGAATGGCCTCTCAGAGAGCTGCATTTCCAGGTAAACAGTATCTGTGGTTTGTACCACCTCACAGAACCACCTCTTCTGAATATACAAAAAATCTCTTTCGTATCAGCATCCCAATTAACCCTTGATTTTAAATTAGATTGCCTCATTTAGTAAACAGATGCTTACTTTGTCCTATTGAAAAGGAGCATTTTTTGCACACCTGCACTAGCCAGGCCACAGCAAGACTGATCCCTGCACCACTCCTCATCTTTCACCTGGAAGCTAACAGTGCACACAAGAATTTTTGTTAAAGGGCTCTAACTTTAAAAAAAAAATCAGTAATACTAGGAAAGCATATCTTGCAACACCAGGTTGCACTTTGTGTTTTAAGTTTCCCATTTATGACAGCATGAACAAGATGTAGTTTCAGAGGGGAGTATAGTATTTTATTGCCAAAACAGTACTCCATTTTCTGAGTGCTTGATAGCTATGGCAAAAATGTTTTCTCCTGAGGACATGACAGGTGCATAATCTGCCTGGTAAAATTACTAGGAAACTTCACAGCCAAGGAGCATTCTGTTCAGCAATTGCAGCACTGAAAGTTTCCACCTGCAGGTCCCCAGCGATGTGTCAGGAGCAGACAACTCATCTTCCCTGGGATGCCTGGGATTATTCACCCACTGTGCTGGAGGCTGAGAAGGGCCCTGTGGACACAGCATCGCTGTGCAAGGGCATCCAGGAGACAAGGGACAAGTTATTTTCCCCAGTCTCTTGGAAACAACACGAGCTGCTCCTTGCAGCAGAGATCCTGCCCTTTGTCGAGTCTAATTTAGGGCATTAGCAATTCTACCAATTCCATGGGGCAAAACCTTCAGCCCTACAGCTCAGGTTAGGGTTAGGGTTAAAGGAACCACTGTGGGCTTGGGGTGTTGGCCCAGGAAAAGGGTCCCTGCAGCCCCCACTCCCATAGGCCCCGCCAGCACCTTTCAGGGGACATTGCCAGGTCAGAGCAGGCTGGTGTGATACTGTGGAGGGTCAGTACCACCTGGGACAGCTTTGAGGTAACTCAGCATCCCACAGCCTCGCACCTCTGCGTTCCTCACACCTTCCCCAGGAAGCCGCGGTGCCGAGAGGGGCTCAGCACCCACCGCCATCTGGCAGCTCCTGTCCTCCAGCTCCAAGGCATTACTTCATCTCTGTTCCACCAGCGACCTTGTCAGAGTGCCCCAGAAACCACTGCCACTATTTTTAGGTTGACAAATACATCTAGGAAAAATAATCCACTGCTACATGACTCCCTTTCAGTCCAACACTCAGCAAATGGCCTCTGTGAAGATGAAATGCCAGGAGCCATCTCCCCTCACCCACCTGCCCGGAGTGAATGAGCACCAGAAAAACAACTAACCTTCTACTTGGTTGCCAAGGTTTCTCATTTTTATGTATAACTATGTATATTTATAGTGCCCCTTGCTATCAAAAATGAGCAAAGGGAACAGCAGATAAGACAGCCTGGCAGAATTGTTTCTCAATAGAATGTTTTTCAGTTTTCCGCAAGGCGTCAGCAGGTCTTTAAAGTCTTTTTATTACATTCTGTATTAGATGCAAAATCATATTTCAAAGACACTTTAACTTTGAAAAAAAAAACAACAAAAACCCACCAAAATTCAGATTCTGTGCCGTGCCACCTGCAAACAGCAGAGGCACGACCCAAATTAGAGAGAAACTTCTAATGGAGGGAGCTCTGCAGAGGAGACTGGGTCATTTTAAAGACTTGAGAAATAAAAGGTCACAGGGAAATTGCTGCCTTCCTAATTATAGCATTCGCTCTAGTGTTACCATGCCACAACTCAGGTTCCTAATTTAAATTGTCATTAAGCCTTGCTGCAGACCCCATAACTTAATGACTTCTGGTATGATAGCCTGTTCTCCAGTAAGAGAACGCTTGTACCAGAGATGGGGTAAGGAGAAACAACACAGAGAATTAATTAAGGATCAAAATCACAACACATCTCAGGGCCTGGCCCCTCTTTTCTCACAGGGCTGTAATTCAGTGCCCTACACCTACACCACAAGCTTTTATTCCTGTCTGTACTCACGGCTGCCCCAAGGAATATGGGCAGAGCACGGATGCTGCAGCACCTTATCCCAGCTACACATCAAGCTTTACAGGAATAGATGGGCTGATCCTAACTGGCTGTGAGGAGGTGCTGGAGGTCACTCCAAAGCAGCTGCTGCAGTGGGATGGCAGCCACAGGGATGCAGTGGCCTTGGGCACAATCTGTGGATTCCCCTCACATCACAGGAACAACCAGGAGACTTCAGAGGAACAGAGTGCTCAACGCACCAACTCAGATTTTCTGTTAGATGTTGAATTAAAGCAGCAAAGTTTCCATTGTTCTTTATTCCTTCCTAATTAGTTTATTAGACCACAAATTACAAATCAGAAGTCTTCTCATCTCCATTTCTTCCGGGACAGAGACTAATATCAATTTCTGGATTGACTTTTACCTTTTTTGTAAGTATAAAAAGCTTTAACAGCCACAAGCAATTAGTGAAATGAATTAGGAAGCAGCTTCTATATCCAGATTGACCACGCCATACAGAGGCACCATCCTCATTGGACCAGAATGGAAGCTTTTGCCTACTGCACCTGATACTGCAAAGTAGGAGATGTGCAAAATTCAAAGCAATTTCTCACCAGCATCACCGGGCACTCAGCACAAATAATTTCAGACATCATTACCCGGGAAGATGACACACAAAGAGCTGCTTCTGGAGTTTTTGCTTTTACAAATGCAGTGTTTAAGGCGACCAAATCCTACCCAGATCCTCTCAAGAACTGCAACGGAAAATAATAATAAAAACAAAGAAAGACCCCAAGCTGAGGAGAGGACGGCTCTGGAGGTTCAGAGCTCTGTCGGGATGGCAGGGAGATGCTCACAGGTCCCGCTGCAGCATCCGCTCCGCTCCCCGCACCGGGGGGCGAGGGAACGGGGAGGGAGAGGGCACAGGACAAGGAGGGAAGGGGGTACGGAGCGGGGGGAGGGAGAACAGGACTGGGGGCTCCTCTCCTCTCCTCCCGCCCGTTCCCGAGACAAACGCGCCTCCCCGCGGCAGCTCCGTGCCGCAAATCGCAATTCCAGCGCCCGGGAATGGCCCTTCCCGACACTGCAGGGGTAGGGAGCGAGGCCAGAGCCGCCGCCCCACACCCTCCCCCCATTCCCTAAGGATCGGACCTCCCCGGGTGGCTCCGCCCGGAGCAACGGCACTTGCAGAGCCCAGGGAGAAAGGAGCTGCCCGGAGCCCAGGGGTCTCCAGAAGTCCCCCCCGTACACATACACCCGCGCAGCCCTGTCAGCAGGAGGCATCACAGCCTAAGGCAATGGAAAAGATGGAAAAGATGGAAAATCTCAGCTCCTCCTCTGAGCTGCCGCTGCCCGGGGGATGCGGACCCGCCCCCGGCACTGCCCCCGAGCCCTCCCGGTGCCCCAGGACAACCTTGTAAAGTGATACGAGAAACCAGTAAAGTTACAGATCAAGTTTCCAGTCTCTTTGCTTCAAACAGATGCCTCCAGCAGGATCTGTGCGTGGGGGGTGCTGAGTAGAGCTCTGAGCGTCAAAGTCCCAGCAGCACAAGAGACCCGAGTCAAAAGCTGCAGAATAATTAAGGGCAAAACACATCTGACTGCTACTGTGCTTTCCTGCTGTTAAAGAATTTCTCCTCCTCTATGGCTCGAACAGGGAAAATTGCATTTTGGAGTGTCGACCAGGTAGTTTGGGGCTCTCTGCTTTACTGCAGTTCACCAGCTGCGTGCTGCCCATTCCCCAGGCAGCTCGTCCATCACCCGGGCATCTGTTCTGCACCCTGCCAGGCTGGGACAGGCAGCGCCAAGCTCCAAGATCACTTTCAGTGCCGGTGTGCAGTCCCAGCAGTGTTCCTCTTTTTTCTCACTGCAGGTACTGCAGGAGGAGCTCCTCTTATTCATAAAGTAAGGTGATCTGCAGGGAATTAATTTTGGACTCCATCCCAAAGCTGAAAGCAGGAGCAGATCAAATTTTGTACCATTCTGGACAACACAACAGCGCTTTTCTGAGACCGAACTGAATAAATGTTAATATCTGAGGGCAAACAATGAGACTTGTTCATATTTTATGTGCTGCTGTCTTCCCTTTAATTCAACCATGTAATTGCAGACAATTTGGTTTCTAGGCTGTAATCTGATATTTGCACAGAAATGATACAAGTATCCCCCCATTAAGTCCCTTCCAGGGACTTTTTTTTCCCTTTGAGGAAACAGCTCGAGTATTATGAGGTGCTTATCAAAGAGCAGGACCTCTGGGTCCCCAGCTGAAGCTGAGTTACTCTGCCTGAAGGAGCAAGGACTTTGTTCAGATGAGGAAGGGCATTTGTGTGCCTGCTTGGATAAATTGAGGATCCCTTTCTCCCTTCCAGAAGTATCTCAGCCTGTACCAAACATGCACAGCAGGAGCCAAAGGAGCCATAGAAGGGCCCTTAGAGAGCCCCAGGTAAAACAGGTAAGATGACTGTGGATGGCTGAGAAAGTGTATTTAGAAAATTAGGAGCTTCGAGGATAAAATGTGGTTTAGGAAATGCACTATAGGGATTTTGGAAGCGACTCAAGTTCTCTGTTGGACCAATCTGCTCTTAGTATTCATCTGTTATCAGGTTTACTATTTCATCATGGAGTGGAGCAGAAGGGCTGCTGAAGCAAAACAGGGAGGAAAAATGAAACTGGGTTTCAGTTTCCTCCTTATACAGCCTGCTTGATCTTGCATGGTTTCTGAGAAGAAAAGCACCAGTTTCACAAGATTGGAAAAGTATTTTGAGCACAGAGGTCAGCAGAAACAATGCAAAACTTTATAGCCATAAACAGAACAAAAACCCCGGGCCCATGCTGTGCTGGGGCTCGCACAGCCATTCTGTCAAGCAGAGAAACAATAGCTTGGAACCCGCCAGCACAGTATGAATTCCAGACTGCCACCTGGGAACAGTCACTGTGAGGAGCTACAAAGCCATGTTTATCTACCAAAAACTTTCACCAGCAGTCGGGGAGAACAAGCAAATGGCACAGCTTCCCGTGCAGAGAGAGTTTATCAGGAAAGCTGCAGGCACACACCCTGGCCTTTGCTTCTACCAAGAAAAGCATCCAGTGCCCTCTTCCTCCAGCCCTTCCTGTGGCTTCACCCCGACTCTTGCACCAGCTGGAAGTCAGTCTGTCCTCCCAGCCTTGTAGGTTGGGGATTTCACACCTCAGCAGAAAGGTGATGGATGGGATTCTGCACCTTGGGTGTGGTTATTGATGAGGCACATTCCACCTTTGGGAAGACCTTGGAAGCCTGGTGTTCATATTTCAGTTGGGATTTATATCCAGGAGAAAAATGCTCTGTTATGGGGGGGCTTTGCTCTCCTAGCCACGCCAGTCATTCTCAGCAGCTTTCTCCTGAACCCTTTTTCTGGCTCCCCACTTTAACCCATCGTCTATTGTTGCACATCTGTCAAGCGTAACACGGAAAGCTTTATCCCAGCCTCATCCACTGCCAGGGAATTTCTTTATGCACTGAAATGTCAGTGCTCTGCTCTCTTAACCCCTGCAGTGCCACGCACAGGAAAATCGTGGTGAAACCCGCAGGGTTGTTTTCCACTACTGAATATTCCTTCTGTCCAGGAAGCCCACCCCACCTGTGTTAGTGATAGACCCCAGAGACATCAATTATTCCAACACTAAGGCTGTTTCACAGCAAGAAAAAGGCACCCAGGAAAATATTTTCCTGTGAGTAAATGGTTGTGAGAAGCTGGCTGTAAACATAGCGTTTGGAGGCCAAACAATGCGAAGCCAAACATTACCTGTCATGATTAATTGCCAGCCTCAGCCTGCCTGTTCTGCCAGGAAAGGGCTGGCAGGGCAGACACCCAGAGTGCTGCTGCTGGAGAACAACACAGCCCAGTTCACTCCACAGGAAGGTGGAGGGCTGCAGCCCTCTGCTTTTTGCAAAGAATAACACACAGACATATCACAGAGTTTTTCTTAATGCTGCCATGATATACAAATAAGAGGCTTAAGTATAATTATAGGTTGTATAATCAGTGTGAATAAAGAAATATGTAGTAATTGGTGCCATATTTTATAAATATCCTAAATGTTTAAGAAACTGAAAATGTTTTCAAAAGAAATACTTTAGCATAATGATTATAAAGCCCTTTAATGTAAGTGATCTGCTTTCTGAAGCCAGTTTTAGCTGCAGTCTCAGGAACATAAATAGAGTTAATTGCCCTTCTGTACAAGCTGGATGTTAGCACATTCCAGCAGAGTGTGCGTTTTCCAAAGTGCCAATTCTAACGCGTTCCACCCCGTGCAATTTCTGCCTTTTATGCACAGCACATAAAATGCAAGCACATCTGGGCAAGGGTAAAGTTAAATGCTTGGAGTAGGAGCCTTGGAAGTGGATTGAGATGTCAACTGCTGGCCCATATGTGATTTGGATATTCAAGTGCAAATGTGACTTTTCTGAATTCACCCCACAGGGGAGAGCACATTGATTTGCAAATGGTGACAGTGGGGAGAAGGGACCAAGGGTGACTCCAGAGTGCAAGTGGCTTCTTCCCTCTTCCTTCTCGGAAACAAGCAGTTGCACCCCAGGGGCAGAGCAAGGGAATGCTCCCCGGGGGAAAAGGGGAAACTCCTTGCTAGAAGCAGCTTCTCAGCTGGAGTCCCCAGGGCAGGGTGCCTGCAGGTGCAGGGTGCTGACACTGCTGGGTTGGGACCCAGGGTGAGCTGCCAGGTGAACGCTCTGCCTCTTCCCTCTGCATCCCTCCCAGCCCCAGCAGGACACCACGAGCTGCATCCAGCCCTCCTGCCATTCCCTCTGCCAGGAGCTCCAGTCCTGTTCTCATCACATCCAGGCCACGGGAATATCGGTGAGGGACATTCCTGCCCCCAGGCAATGCACACTCTCAAGCACAAAGTTCATTCACTATATGACGCACACACCGAGTTATACATGAAAAATGCAAATGAAAATACAACACAAATCTATCAAGAGACCTTGCAGAAACAGCGTTTCCATCTCCAAAAGTAAATACCACCTCAGATTTGGTCCTGCAGGATGAAAATAGGGGATACTTTGTAAGTAATGCTAAAAATAATAAAAACATCCCGATTTGGACATGGCTTTGGGGCACAGCACAGTGTACACTCACAGCTGCCAAAGCTGCAGAGGAGTTTGTGCAGATGACCCGTTGCAGAGGGCTGTCTGGGAGCACAGCTCTCCCCCGGGTTTTGGGTTTCTGCCCATAATGAGCTGGTGATGAGTGACCCCTCCCTCAGCCCTCCTCCACTCCTGGGCCTCTCCCGGGCGTCAGGCAGAACAATTTTAAATCCAATTTCCTCTTACAGATTTTCTGAGACAGGGGATGAAGCTCACTGCTGAGCAAGCACAGCTCCTGGCTCCATGCCGCGGCCACGCTGCGTAATCCCGGTGTCTGTCACCACGCAGGACACTGGTGGGTGGCATTTCTGCTTCAGATCCCAGCCCCACTGCCAAGCCAGGGCCATGTGAAGGTGCTTCCCCAGGCTCTAACCAGCACAGAGGGAATGACAGGAGCACCTCCACAGCCAAGCTGCTCCTCACCATGCACCAGGAACTGGCTCTGCAAACAGGGACTGGGGCAGCAGCGTGGCAGTCAGGGTGTGCTGCTCTTTTCTCTGCTTCCCGTTTCATCCCAAAGCTTCCAGCACCTACCTGGCAAACCCAGGACAATCTGCTGCAATTCCCTTTGCTCCTGCAAATGATTTATAGAGCATGCAGGCACCTCCCTCCCGATCAGCACCCTGCAGCTCTCACATGCTCTGCCACCTCAGGGATGTGCTGAAAACAGCCTTGTGCCCATTAATTGCTTTGGCAATGGGCAGTGGGAGAGCGGCCAGGCTCTTCCTTGGGTTAAACCATCATTCTTCTCTCCCCGGCATCACTCTCCTACCCCTGTACCCTCACATCAGTTCCCATGCTGACACCCAGAGTACAAACTCCTGTCCAGCCTGGTGGGGACATCACATGATACTCCTTCAATCTCCCAGCAGTTTATGGTGCCAAGCTTGGAAGAGCAGGTGAGGTACCATGTAGTGATGATAATGAAAACCAGCTGCTGAGGCAGCGTCTGGAGACAGCAGCAAACTGTCAGCCTCAGGATAAGTAGTGTCTCCTAGAGCATGGAGACAAGATAGCTGCATCTCTGGGAGAGTCCTGCAGAGGTCATTTCTAGGAATGGATGTGGAGGAGATTCTCCATATTAACCCTTCAGTCGACTTGATATTGCATGGTTAAAATCCTAAAACTGGTGCTGAGCTGTTCAGCTGCTAAACAACACTGTCCACTCGAGCCCCCTCCTCACTGGAAATCCCACTGGGGACTGCATTTGCAGTCCCCCCCCAGGGCATCACTGGGTGTGTGTCCATCCCCCAGGGACAGAGCAACCACCGCAGGGCTGAGGGCAGCACCGCCCGTGCTGATGCTGGGAGCAGCCATTCCATCCCTGCATCTGCCAGAGAAAGTGTCCGAGGGGGAACGGAGCGATCTGCTCGAGAGAGAAAAGAGAAGAGCAAAAGATACTCGGATGCTCCTCGCCGCGGGGCAAGGGGGGGGGGGGGGGGGGGATGCTCCGGCGGGGGGAAGAGGGACCCTCCCGGGGGTTCTCGGTGCTCCCGTTCCCTCCGTCACCGTGAGATGGCACCAACCTCCCGCGGCTGGGGCTGCCGGGGGGGCAGCAGGCACCGGGGTGTCCCCCGCCCCGCTCCCCCTGCAGGGACAAGGCCACGGCAGAGCATAATCCTCTTTCCTCCCGGTACACAGCGCCTGAACACGCTGTCCCCACGCGGGACCACTTAATCCTCTTCTTTATTGTTCTTCAGGTCAACGCTGGTGGGAATTCATGTATTCATGGCTCCTGATCAGAATGAGCAATGGCACAAAACTGCTCAGAAGCTTCTCTCTGTGCTGCTTGAATTACCTTTGAGGAGGCTTTTGTGAATCTCCTGGAACTCAAAAGAAAGCAAAACAAAACCAACAACCCCCTCCCCCCCCCAAAAAAACCCCAACCCAAACCACCACCAGCACATACTATAAGTCACAGGCACAGTCCACTGGCAGCAAGCACCTGAGCCCTTAAACTGCATTTCTGGGAGCCAAGAAACACCTTCAGGAAAGTGGAAGCATCTCTGCTCCTGCTTAGCCACATACGTTGAATCCAGATGCTTGGAAAACACAAATGTGGACATAGACTCAAAAAAACCCAGATTTTAAATCCTGAGACCTCTATATTATACATTCCTCTTTTGCCTTTTAACTTTTGAGTGACTCTGTTTAGCTTCCCTAGCCCTCCAGCTGGAGAAGTTTCCTCCTCTAGGAAACAGAAAATCATTATTTTCTGCACCAGATGAGGGACTGGCAGTTTCCTGAGCAAACTGGAGAGAGTGACAAGAGGACAGCCACATATGTGCTCAGGGAAAAGCTGCCAGAGTGCCACCAGCTTCCCAGTCGGGGGTACATCCAGCCATCTGTATCCACATCCAGTACCTTCCCCAAGCCCAGCCACTGGACACAGAGCATCCCACAAGGTTTGGCTGCACAGGACATGTCAGCAGAGAGCACACAAGCATTTCAGACAGTAGCCCTGGCACCAGCAGCAAGCACATCAGGTAACATCTCCAGGGTATCAGAACAGCTCAGACATTTACCAGGAAAAGCCAACAGCCTCCTCCTTTGGACAGCTGCAGGAAGCCTCTGAGCAAAGGCAGCAGCCCATGGGTGTGCTCAACAGGCCAGGTCCTGACTTGGGAACCACGAGCTGTCTGCCCAGACAGCCACAGTGAAGTACAACAAACCAGTTCCTTTGTGTTTAACCTCCTGTCGAGATGAACAATGACATTTGCATCCACTGCAAGCCCAGCCAGAGAGTCTGCTGGGAAAGCAAAAAAAAAAAAAAATTGGAAGGGCTGGGTTTTGTTTTGGGTTAGGGCTGGATCCCTCCTGGCTTTCCTCTCAGCCTGTACAAACCTGTGCCTGTTCCTGAGGGCCTGGGCAAGGGCTGCTGGTGAGAACACACCTGGCACACAGTACCTGCAGGTGAAGCTTTTCTGACAGTGCTGGTGGCACTGGAACTCTGCACAGAACTTGTCTGCACAGAGGGACTGAGATACTTAAGCCCAGAAGGCAAATTACTGGGAAACAAAGTGGGCATTTTGGGAACACACCAAGCATTTCCAACAGGAGGATAACACACCAGGTCCCAGCCTTTAGGCTGCTTAATGATCTGTGCAAGCTGCATATCAGGCTCTCTTAGCACCAGCATGTAATGAGTCTCCAGGCTGCTGGATCTTCAGAGAGCTCAGGATGCTGTGGGGTGTTCAGGCCACTGGAGGACAATGTGAGGTGAGGGATGGAGCCTGTCAGGAATTAGCTCCTCCTCATCCATTGCCTCTAATAAGAACAACCCTGGGTCAGCACAAATTCATGTTCACTTATAACATCTATTTATAATACCAACAAAACCACAGGACATAACAGCCTCAGACACACTGCAGAGCATCCAAGAACTTCAGAGAGAGAAAGGTTTCCACCAGCAGCAATTCCCGGGCAGAGGCAAGAGGATTTTGTGGTTCAGGCTGCGGACGGATGTGCAGGAGACCAGGCTTAGCTTGGGTGCTGTGGTGGCCCCAGCTGTGCCACGTGGGCTGCACAGGACACAGCCCCATCGTGGGGATGTGGCTCAGGTGCCCGTGGGCAGTGGCCACACTTGGAGGCAGCTTGACTGGGAGAAGAGATCCCAGAAGACTGGGAGACTTTCATCCTCACCCAGATGTCAGCACCATGGATCCACTGGATCCTGCACCAACAGCTTCTCCTTGTCTCTCTTCCCAATTTTCTTCTTTACAAATCAAGGAGTAATAATTCAAAAAGTGTCTCTTTCTGCTTGGAGCCAGAGCTCTCTGACTGACAGCCAAGTTCAAAGCACGTCCTGTATCTTCCAGACCCTATGGAGCACCCAGATCTTTTCCAGAGTCCTCCCAAAGCTAGGGCACATGGAAGCAAGTTTAGTCACAGAAACAGACCCCCATCTAAAGACACTTCTCCTTGCTACCCACACCCCAGAGCTCCTGGGGTGAGGATCACCAGCCCCTGGGGCACCTCCCAATCTGTATCCCAAGGCAGCTATGCTCTGCTTAACCGGAAACACACTTTTTAACCCCCAGCTGCATTTGGGAGCATCTCAGGGGCTGCTGTTGGCACCAAGCCGGGCGGTTTGGCAGATACAGCTCTAAAGAAAAAGAGGGGGAAAAAAACTGGTGGAAAAATGTCCCCTCCAGCCCTCTCGTTGAATTAAACCACATGTATATTTTTAAAATACAGCGGAAAGGAACGAGTCTCCAGCACATGTTCAAGAGCAGAGTCTTATTTCAGAGATTTCAAAAAATTAGTGGCTGAATGCTGAAACAATATCGCCTTTAGAGGAGGGCATTTGGAAGTGATTAACGAGCCCGAACCCATGCGTTCAAAATAAAAAGTTAGTACCTCACGCTGGTAACAACTGTCAGCTACTAAAAATCCAAGGAGGGGGGGGGAAGAACTCAAATTCAGTCCTGCATGATCCACTGCTCCAAATCAGCAGCAGACAGGGAGCCTGACAGCCCACACCTTGCCCAGGCACATCACCTCCAACCTCGGGCTCAGTCCTCTCGGGCAGATCCCCTGGCCCTGCCGTGAGGGCTTGGGGGGGCAGGAACCCCAAACCACAGTCCCTGAGCCCCTCTTTGTTGCCTCTCCAGGGTGAGCAGACCGAGTCTGGCAGCCACGTTGCCCAGGAGCAACCCCAGCAGGAGCAGAGGAGGGACTGGGGTCTGCCGGGAATTCTGCTCCTGCTTCCAGGATTCCTGTCTTTTAAATGATAAAAAATTAAACTCTGTCCAATCCTGGCTGCCTGTGCCCTGAGGGAAGCTGTGCCAGCTGCACACTTGGGTGTCAGCAGCACAGGAGAGGGCTCCAGGCCCCTCTGAACACTAAACCTCCTCAGCTTTCCAGGGACTTTGCAGCCAGAAACTTCCGTGATGCAGCACTGCCTCGGTGGGATCCAGATCAAACGGCTCAGCAAGCCTTAGTTAAGCAGAAATCACACCTCATACTGTAATGCAGAAGCCACCTCTCATGTCCCCAAATCTGAAGTGACACTTGTCCTCGGTGGCAGCCAGCCCAGGGGCTGGTCCCACTGCAGGGGGGGTTCTGAGAGCTACTCCTGTCCCAGCCCTGTGTTACTTGTCCTGCTGTGACCAGGGAGAGCATCTCCACATCAGCAAGGAGAGCAGCTGCCAGAACCTGGATCCCACCACCTCTCCTGACAGCTGGTGTCCATGTCTGTCCCACACTCACGGGAAGGAGCCACCACCTCTGCAGTCAGATGAAGATCCAGGTCTGCACAGTGGGCAGCAAGAGCTGGAGCTGCCAGCAGTGAGCACAGAAAGCTCCTGGAGCCAGGGACACGGCCCTGCTTAATCTGCTAAGGCTGAAGCATGAGCAGCTTGCTGAGCTGAACAGCACTGAACACAAGTCCGACTTCACTCAGGAGCATTCCTGAGCACAGATCATTATTATTATTATTTTCTTCTTTGATAATGATGTTGAACATACGTCGAGACCCTTAATCACAGAGGAGATTACAGCAGACTCCCAGAGTGCTGAGTAAGGGCAAGAATAGCTGCACCAAAGCCCTGCCAAGAGCAGTCCCCTCCCTGTGCCCTGGGCAGGGGGCTCCCTGATGCCCCCTTGTCACCTTGGGATGGGAGGAGGTGCAGGGCAAACCCTCGTGTGACCACAAGCCTGTCCCAGCATCTTGTGTCCCCTGAGCTCCCTGAGGACACAAACTCCCCCAGCCCTTGCCCCTTCAGAGGCTTTCATGTGGGAAACCAGAACTCACTCTGCACACAGCACAAGGCACTTTCCCTTGATATCAATCTCATGAGTTATCCTTTAATTTTGTAAAATAGAATTTAAAAACGAATATTTTAAATGAAACATATTCCTTTGTATGACATAAGAAATTACGAATTCATCAAGATTTCCTATTATCTTATAAAATCTACCACACCAATCCTTCAGCAAGGCCGTGCCCATAATTGCAAGCAGATGTCTTTCTCTGCTGACACGTTAAATAGAAGCAGAAAGATCCCCTGCTATCTCCCATCAACAATTTGCACTAAAGTAGAGAACAGATTTTCACAGACCAGGACTGCTGGAGGAGAAGGGAGATTAAGTTCCTGCAGACCAGGCATCTAAACATTACAGCAGAACAAGGCAGCTCGGGAAAACAATGAACTCTAAACAGTCCCTAATCCCAAAGTAACCAAAAGCTTTTGTGAAGGAAAATGAATTTGCTGAAACTAATACTGCCCGAGCCCAGGGAGAGCCGGGGCACAGTGCAGACGAGATGCTGCAGCTGACAAGCCCTCTCTTCAACTCTGCACAGCCTTGGCTTCCCACGTCTGCCTTAGACGTGTCAGACCGGGTGGGAGGAACAGCCCCACGGCCCGAGGATGGCACTGCCACAGCTCATCCTGCGTGGGGACACTGCAGGTAAGGGGTGTGTGGCACCAACCTGTCCTGTCGCTGTTGGGCAGCTTCCCACAAAGCCCATCCTTATGGGTCTGGCTGCCCCCAGCCCCAAATTAGTGGTCCCCATCCAGCCCCGGGATGGGGACCTGTGGCTGGAGGCTGCCCCGACCTGTGACACCATCTCACAGCACGGGGACACAGCCAGAGCTCAGCTCTCCTGTGCCTGCTCAGCAGTTACCAGTAGAGGAGAAGTGACAGGGTGTTTAGCAAACAGGAAACCCAGGAAGCTTAAAAGGTCTCCCAGGATTACCAAATAAACATCTAGGGTGAGGAACAGAAAAGAATACGAAATGGTGAAGAAATTGTAAACACGCCGGGGCAGGCAGGTAGGAACTGCAGTAATTCAGCTGGGCAGCACCAATAGGACCACTCATAACTGTGCCTCTCCATCAAGCATTAATTCAAGAGGAGGAACTTTTATAAACATTTCGCCTGATATTAACATATGCTTGGCAGTACCTCCTGGATGCTTCTAAAGGAAAAACATCACAGACAGCAGCGAATTTCCAGGCTGTGCGGGTTTCTGTAGAAAAGAGGGACTGTTTGCCGACTGCTCGCAGCTCCAGGAATCTTGGCAGGCAGCAAGGAGCCCGCTGGGCGGCAGATCCATCCCTCTGACGTGCCGAGAGGAGACGGGTCGGGTCGGGTCGGGTCGGGTCCGGTCCCCCCCGGCGCTGGCGGTCCCTGGCACAGCCCGCGCCCGGTGGCAGGGGCAGCAGAGCCCTTTCCCGCACGCAGACAGCATTCTTGCGGCGGGCTGCCGGTCCAGAGGAGATTCCTGCCTCCGCTGGGAAAGGTCTTGAAACAAAGCCCTCATTTTCCAGGGTCTGGGAGGCTCCACGGGGTGGGCGGCCACCCTGGCAGGTTGCTCAGCGCTCCCTCCCGCCCTTGTGGCTCTGCGGGGTGCGGCCGGGTTCGGGAAGCTGCAGAGCCCTGGTTCCGACCGGGTCCATCTGCAACCTGAACCAGAGGCCTCCCGGAGCTAGAGGAGACTGCACGCCCCACGCTCCTTCCAAGAGGGGATTGGAGCAGGACTTGGACACCCATGGAACATCAGAAGGGAGCAGCAGGAACAGAGGCTGAGGGGGATTTACCTGCAGGGTCACCCCCAAAGCCCCCCTACCCAAGCACGGGGCAGCTGCCACTCCAAGGCTGAGCCCTGGCTCCCCGGAGGGACGAGGGATGGCCAAGGCACAGGGGACACGAGTGGCCAGGAGCTGAGCAGACACAGACACAGCCACATGCTCCCCACAGCTCAGGGCTCACTCAACCCAAGGTGTGATCCTTGCATCCATCTCCTCTTGATCTTTATTCCACAAGTGTCTAAGAGGAAAGGAACCATTCCTCTCCCACTTCCTGCTCTGTTCATCGTCTCAGGACATTACAAGCTCTCTGCTCCTGCTCTGTACCTCTCTCCTAGTCTGTGCTTTGCCTGGGCACACGTGGAAAGACACCGTCTACAGGAGAGCACACGTTTTCCCCATTTGTGAAAATGATCTACAGAACCCTCTGCCACTCCTGGGGGGCTTTAGATCCTTAGCCAGGAGTGAGAAGGGAGAGCTGGCATTTTGCAGCCCCAGCTTGTTCCTGAGCAGAGGCCAAGGACCTCCAGAAGGCAGGAGAGCTTTGGTGGGAATTATTGCCAGGCTCTGCTGAGAGAGCAGAAGCCCCATGTTGGGACCATCCCTCTGCTCACGGGGGAGAAGGTAAACACAGGAGGCATTTTCCCTTCCAGACACTGTCACCAGGCTGCCCAGAACAGCTGGGGTGTGTTACCCCCTCCTTCTGCACAATAAGAAAGCTCCACATCAGACACACCTGGCTGGTATCTGCTCTGCTCTAGGAGTAGAAATCCTCCCTAATTGCTCAACTGCTCTTTCCAGCCTTGAATTTCCCAGCAGGGGTCAAAGCAGAACACAGACTGCCAGCAATGTAAAAAATTGAGATTACTTTTGTACAGCATGAAAGAAAACCATACTTGTTTATAACTTCTCTACAAACTGGAGGCCAGAAACTCAATTAACAGGCAGTACTCAACAGAAGGAGTGCTGGAGCAATGAAAATAAACATTATTGGAAGGATGAACTGAGTCACAAAAGGACAGAATTTTATTTTAGGCAAGATTCATACTTCAGACAAGGCCAGGCTGCTAGCATCTTCCCAAATTAGCTGCTACAACCCCCACACAAGTCAGAAGCAGTTTTCCACAGGGGACAACCCAGAGACAGGATACATGCACTGCTAGGAGCCCCAGCAGCCTGCAAAGTGGCCCAGCAAGACCCAAACATCCCCAAATCTCAAATCTCAGCCTCCTTGAATAGTGAGCCCTCTCTCAAGGTCAGGCCCCGCTCCCATGGAGCCTGGGAGACTAAAACAGCACATCCAGGCTTCAGTTGCATATCAAAGAGCTGAAGCTCTTTGTAACTTCAGGCATCTCTTCCTGAGCACACACCATGCTTTGCACCCAAAAACATTCCCACAGTCAGGGGGTACTTCAGAGGGTACCTCCAAGATGATACAATCAGGTTCTGGCACACCACAGGCAGCCCCTGCCCACCCCTCAGAACACCCTGCAGCCCCCAGGGAGGCAAAATGGGAGCTTGTCCCCCAGCAAAACAAGGCATGTCTGAGTCCAGACTGAGCAGTTACACAAGTGCTTGTACTTTAAACTGGGACTCATTATAACAATTAGCATTTGGACTATTTAGAACATGAAATGGACCCATGAACTGCACAAACCCCATTGTTCTGCTGCCAGGGAATGCTACATCAGCAGACACAATTTCTGATTTAAGCAGACTCTCATGCTTTGCTTTTCCACACAGCCCTGCACAAACTGAACTCTGGGGTCTGGAGTTCCCCACAGTCTACACGAACCATGTTTCAGGTTTCACTTTTCTCATCAGAGAGCAAAACAACAAATACAAGGGCAGCAGGGGCACCCACATGCAATAGTTGACTGTGAGCCTCTTTTTACATGTAAAAAACCTGAAGAAGCACCAGTTCCCTTTCCCATACAGGTGTTACTGGAAGTCAGTAATGGAACAGAGGTTGTACATCTTCAGCAAACACACTGCCCACTCTCCTGGTCACTTCAGCCCCTGCTAGTGCTCACGCTTTGGTGAGTAACTACAAAAAAAAAACCTGACACCAGCAGCAGGAAAGCACAAAGAAATTTCACCCCAGCTTCTGAACTGCTCCAAACCAGGAAAAAGACAGAGACCCCAGGAAACAGCCCTGAGGTGTTGACCCACCTGTTTTCATGGTGCCAGAAGTGCTGCAGCCCAGGTCCCTGGCTAAAAAAGCACTGTGGGAGCTGAGCTGCTGCTTCCCCCAGTTACAAAATCTCCCACCCACACCCAGGACCCAGCAAATCACCCCTGATTAATTACTGGGATCAAAAAAAAACCCTGAGAGCACAGGCCAGGACTGGATTGCCAAGCAGGGAGGTTTTCAGGACATGTGCCTTGTAACTGGCTACAACCATGACAATGAAAGGAGTAATGCAACTGATACAGAAAAGGTAACAATAAAAATAGCTTTTAAATAAAATGTCATTTTATTGAGGGGTTCCTTGTTCCACTCACAGAAGAGAGAAAACAGAATGTGTTCCTATCAACCACAAATTTAACACAATCAAGTACAGATTTCTTCATCAAAAGAAGGGATATGCTGTGGGAAAAGCAGTGGCAGGCGTTGTATTCCTGCAAGAGGTTCCCCCAGACAGCACTGTCCCCTGGATCTGTGTGCTTCTGCCAGATCCATTGCAATTAGATTTCTGTTATTTGCCCTTCAAGAAGTAGTTTTCAATTAGCTTGAGGTGTTCTCACATCCCCAAGGTAAATGAGATCTCTGTTGCTCTCAGGGGTGCAGATTAAGGTGCTGAGGCCACAGGGATGCTCGGGGGGTCCCAGTGGCAGCCCCAGCCCCAGCTGAGGTTGGCTCCTGCCCATCCATGGAGACACCAGGGTGCACCACTGGGCAGGCATCCCTGTGTTACCTCTCATTCCCAATGATCCACAGCTCTTAATTAATGTTTACTAAAGGAGACAGCGATGTTCTGGGGAGCCTGGGACCTGCTGGAAATTTTCTCTTGGCAGAAGAGGCAGGGCAGGTCCATTCCTCTGCAGAGATCCAGCAGGGCTGGGCAATGCTCATGGTCACACCAGACCCTGCTCTCTCCAAACCCATCAGCCTGGCCAGAGTCTCCTCAGGTGCTGGTGTGGGTGTTTCAGCACCTCCATGTTCACCTTTCCATAAGTTGGTGATTTCCCAGTATCACCCACCAAACCTTTTCACTGCAACCCAGATGCTCCTGAAGTGACAGGACAGAGAAAAAGGTCCAATTTCCAGACATCTAACACCTGCTGCTATGCCAGATTTCTCTTCTAGAGTAAGAGCTGCATTAGCTTTCATACACCTGAACACTGTATCTGTCAGCCTTTAAAAGGTATATGAATATTCCTAGAAAACAGAAATCACAGCAGCTAGAGTAAAGCCTCATGCTTTTATTCACTGAAGGCTGTTCCCTGCAGTGATGATTTTCACTCATCTTTCACATTTTCTCCTTCTCAAAACATCCAAACATAAACACAGTCCCCTCTCATTTGCCACACTTTCTGAATTAACTATCTAAAATAAAACAATATATGTAAAGACACCTTAGATGTTAAAACATGATGCTTAACCAAATGCATTTTTTAGTGATGTTTGGGCTTTTTTTACCAAAAGCCTCCACACCCCAAGAGAGCACAAGGGAAGTGGAGTGCTGACCAGTGAACCTACCCACTGGATCCACACAGGAATAGCTGGCAAATCAAGGAGCAGTTTGGCCAGAGAATGGTAAAACACTTTGCAGGTCCATGGAAATCCCTCACAGGGCTTTTGCCAGGAGCTTTCACTGCCCCAAGACAAGAAGTTCAACGTGGCCCAGCTCTGGGCCACCCCCTGCCTCTGCCATAGCTGGGTCTGTCAGCCCTCCCACCATTTCACCTCATCAATCTGTGATAGTAAAGCTTGTGGTTTATTTATTTCTTTAATTCAGTGATAAAGCACATTATCTACAATGATTAATTTTGCATCAAAGAAACAACACTACTACAAATGGTGGTCTAAGACAATCTAGTGGGACTTTCTACAGAGTTCACGTCCTAAATTCATCTGTCTGTTAGCTGTAAAACGTCACTCCTCAGAGCACTTGGCCTCTTCATGGAATTCTTCTACAATCAAGTCTGCAGCTCTGTCCCCACGTGGGGAATAAACAGCACTCTCGAGCTAAGGAGTAATTAATTCACCAGCTTTCAGTGGGGTTGGTTTAAACCTCAAAAAGGAGGATTTGTTATTTCACTTAACTGCAATACAACAGGATTATCTCAGATCACAAGATATCCATTCTCTCCAGAGTAATCGTGATTGATGAGGACACTGAATGGGAGCAGGACAGTACAATGAATGTGGAACGTGGGTCTATGGAAAAGAGAACTTGTCCAATTAATGGAATAATGAATTTCAGCTTGGTCGATAAATGTAATCATTTGGATGTGATATTCTTTGTCCTTCATAAACTACTTGACCTCACACTAACATGACATTTTGATTAAGGAAAACAAAACAAAACAAACAAAAAAACACAACAGAATGCTACAAAGCTGAGTTGTCACACATCAAAACAGACAAAAACCTAGAGACTGATCAGTCCCACAGTGACCTCAAAGAGGGAAAGGCAGAGACGATGCATTTCCCATGGTGTTCTGTAGGGAACAGTCCTCAGCCTTCTGCAATCTGGTGTTCTGCCAGCAGCTTGAGGAAACTGCAAAAACATCCCTGGTGAAGTGAGGGGGAGCCACAGGCTGGAGGAGTTAGCAGGAGGAGTGGGATGGGGATGCCTTGGCACGTGGCTAAAACTGAATTATGTGTCCAGGCAGATGTGACATGGGTGCCAGGGAGCTCTGCCATGGGGGTCTGTGGGGAAACAGTGTCCAGAGGGACAGGGGGAGGTGAAGGGAGGCAGAGGGTCCAGGGGAGGCAGCCCCCTTTGCCCTAGCCCTGTGTTGGGATGGCTGCACCATTGGACCAGGCAGGGACTCACAGGCTGGAGAAGGAGGGGAACCTCCTCCAGGCTCAGGGAGGTCATGGGGCTCAGGGACAGGGCTTGGGGAGGACCATGAGGGTTATGGAGGTGTGCAGAGGCCAGGACCATCATCCCAGTGACACGTTACAGGAGATGGTGGTGAGGGAGGGCTCCGTGATCTGGTCAATCAAAGTATCACAAGGAACCCAGGGTTAAGGCTTCATTAAACTAAGGTGGAGACTACAATGGGAATTTTTTACAGTGAGGGCAATTAGCTATTAGGAAGTTTTATCAGAGGTCATCCACTACTCACTTATTAACTTTTATCCTGAGGATGGGTTGTTTTTCTAATCTGGTTCAAACAGGAATGAATTTAAGGCAATCCTGCAACCGTGAAGGGGGAGTAGACAAGGCCACGAGGGTCCGTTCTGCTATCGTGTAACCTCCTGACATAACATCACACCCCTGCCCTTGCCCTTTCCCCTCCAGCTGTTATTTAAATGCAGGTACAGGCCCCAACAGCAGCAGGGCTTTGGATGAAAGCATCGTGTGTCAGGCTTTGCACGCCCAGGCGAGCAGGAAAATGCCAGCAGCGGGGGGGTGGGAGGGCTGGGGGCGGCGAGGGAAGCTCCGAGGAGCGTGAGGGAGGAGCAGGGGGGTCCCAGCTGCTGCGCCAGGTCCGGGCGGCTCTGCCACCACCCACTGCATCACTTGAAGACGGACGGAAATGTTGGGCAGTCAGGGGATTTCATCTTCTTCATGAACTTCTTGAACTCTTTGTTCTTCTTGTCCCACTTGTAGATGGCTGTCAGCAGGTACTGAGTCTTGACCTGGCGGCCCATGATGAGGAAGTAGTGGCCCAGGTTGTCCAGCTGATGGCAGGGGCAGTCGGCGCCGTTCTTCAGGAACAGCACCAGCTTCTTCAGGTTCTTCTTCCGGATGGGGCCCAGCTTCAGAGCCTTCCTCTTCCGTGGAATGATCATCTTGTCCCCATTCTCCCTCTTCACTTCCTTTATGGTCATCTTAAGAGCTGAAAAACGAGGCAGAGAAAGAGGAAATCAACACGACTCCTGAGCAGCCTTCACTGACCCAGAGCCTGGGGTGAGGAGAACCTTTGCCCAGCTGCAGGTGCCCAGCGACCCGCTCCGTGTCCCTGTTCCCTGCTCTGGAACCACCCCAGCAAGGACAGCAGCCCCACACCTGCACCTGCCCCAGGAGAAGGGAGTTAATCCCAAAGAAACTTCCATGGAAAATATTTTCCTCTTTGGGTTCAACATTTTCCTGAGTTAATCGCAACCCTTCTAATAATAAAACCAACAACAATAATAGTAATAAAAATAAAAATAAAAACAAAAATCAAATAATAATAATAATAATAATAATAATAAACGTTCTTTTGCCACAACCATGAAGAGGAATGTGGTGTACATGGGAAAAATTATGAAAATGTGTTGTACATTAAAGTATCACTTCTGTGCCATTTGGCTTTGCCTCATTTTTGGGGAAAAGCACATATGGCCAAAAATTACTAACATATTTCCACCATTGGGGAGTTTACTTCAGAGCTGCAGATAAATAGTGCTCGGATAGGTGATTAATTGTCTGCTGTCCCTTCTCATTTGACTCCCAAAGCATGTGCTGCAGACAGCATGGGGGAGCCCCTGGCTCTGGCAGGGACTCGGGTCCAGCAGCACTTCCCCGTGGAGACTTGCTCTGCTGGAACTCGCAGCAGGGAACACACTCTGCTTTCTGGACAGCAGCTCTGCTCAGCATTCCAGACAGGAATGGCAGCAGGACAGTGTGATGACGATCCTGAGAAGGCAGTAGAGTCTCCATGTTACCCTCCTGCTTCCAGACACCGCGCTGGCAACAGGAGGAATGGTATTTATCTGCCCTGTGCCAAGAACGCCTGCCAAGAGCCCTGTTGTGTTGCACTGTTACTGTACAAGAAACTAATCCAGTACTGGAAACCCCAGTGGAACTCTCATTCCATCTGTTTTCCAAATTCAGGATGTTTAAGGAGCTGAAGCGACACATGCTTTAAGGAACTAAAGATGCTGAACCAGATCAATTTTCAACAAATTTGGAAAATGGAAGAAGTAATTTTCAGGCAGCTCTAAGCTCCATGCCATTGATTGGGCAGCAGTAGCAGCATCCCTCAATATGAACCTCGATTTCTTTATCCATTCTGACTTTCAAATCTTTCTCTAAGCACGGTGGCTGCTGGTGCAGCAGGAACAGTATGATACCAGTAATAGCAGGCTTTTTCAAAACGTCTTATTTGCAAATTGCTTTGCTGTGATTGCTGCAAGTTTAAGATCCTTTTTTTCTAGAGGAAGAAAGCAATCTGGCAGCTTGTAGAGGTGCTGTTCTGCTCCAAGTCCAGGGAGAACAAAGAGGGTCTGGTAATGCTGTGCTGTGGGAGCTCCCAGCTTCTCCCTTCCCTGCACCATCATCCATCTGCGAGCCAGCAATGCAGGTTCAGGGCAACTGGGAGCTACCCAGGTGAACCATAAATCCAAACACAAACTAGAACCGTGCAAACCTCACTGGTGCAAAGCAGAGCTCAGAGCCAAGGACGGATCAGACCGAGGAGGGGCAACGAGGGGGCTGGCCAGAGGTTCAAATAATTCTTGTACGACTCTGCTCTTCCCAGCACCGATGTCCTTGGCAGCAGCATCATCATCATCATCATCATCAAGAGTTTGCAGTGCTGCCCGGGAAAAACGCAGCCGAGTGCCGGCTGCCTTGCTGGGGACTAAGCAGTCACATGAGCAAAGAAAAAACATGAAAATAAAAGCCATTTTAATCAAGGCTCAGCTTTCACCCTTCTGCCAGTGACCTGGCCCCTCAGTCCCCCTCATCCCCCCCTTGCTGGGGCCGCGTTCCTTAAACTCTGACCAGATTTCCAGGCGAGAGTCCCAGGGAGGAGTTGCAGGTCGGGCAGCGGGGCCGGACACGCATCTCTGGCATTTTCCAGGCAGATCAGAGACGCGGCGCCCGAGGGCTCGTCCGTTCCCGGCTGCATGCCCGGCTCTGAAGCACAGCACCAGGCGGCGGGAGGCAGCCCCTCGGCTTGTGGCTTTCCGGAAACATCAAGGATTTGGCAGGGACGACCGTCCTGCGACTGGCCTGGCATCCCCCCGGCCCCGGGAACACCTCCGCCCAGCAGTGGGGACGGGCCGGAGCGGGACGGATTGAGACTTGGCTCTGGGATCTGCCAGAGCTGCCAAAGCAAACACCCTCCCTGGGAGCCTCCCCGCTCCCCCTGGGTTGCACCAAATCCATCTCGGCGCTGAGTGGCAGAATAGCTGAAGTTAACTCCCAGCCCCCGGGATGCGCTCCCTGCCACGGACTGAATCGCTGCTGAGAGGGAGCTGACCCCGGGAAGAGACGCCGGGCGTTATCCCCAGAACGGGAATGTGTGCAGCCTTCCCAGTCCAGCCCCGGGAGCAGCACCCATCCCTGGTGTCCCGCGGGCTGCAGGGCAGGCACGCCAGCCACAGCCCTTCCCGCGTGGGATACAGACACGCTCCAGCAAAACCTCTTCCCAAAGCTGGTGGCCGGCTGCCGCCAGCAGCACACACAAAGCCAGGAAAGCCCTTTCCAGCCAGGCATTGTCTCAGGTCTGCTCGCAACATGCCGAGACGCGGTGCTGGACCCGGCCCAGCGTGGTGCCAGGACTGCAGCCCCTGGGTGCTGGGGTTGGGAGGGGAGCAGCATCCCCAGGGATGAAAACACAGAAACAAAGCACAACAAAGGAGATTTCAGGATTTAATTTGGGAGCCAACAGCTCTCAGACATGTTGTGCTTACAATAGCAGAAATCCTCCCGGGGTGCTAAACCCACACTTGCCCTTGCTCAGCCCCAGTGTTGAGAAGTTGACACCTTCCCAGGCACAAGCCACTCGCCAGCTCTCACCATGGCCGGGAGAGACGGTGCCAAGAGCCCTGCACAGGCACTGACCCTCTCACCAGACACATTCACTGCCACAGTGAGCTGCCACATACAATCAGACACAGCCACAGCCTCCTCCAACAGCACAGAGACTCCTGTGAGGAGCTGGAGCCTGCCTGCACCAGCAGCTACAGCCAGCTCCCCCCAGCTCCCCCCAGCTCCCCACACAACCCTGCATCACCCAGCCCTGCCTCTTCCCAGGGCAGCACCCAGCAGGACCAGCCCAGCATCGGCAGCCTCCTCCCCTCTCAGGCCCTCCTCTCCTGCCTGGCAATTCCCTACGGATTGCTCTGACTCAGGGATGCCCAGGCAGGACACAAGAGGGGCAGCAGCCACATCACCAGCCACAGCTCCCACTACCCTGTTAGATCAAGCCAGGAATTTGGCCCTGACTATAAACAGCTCATATCAGATGGTAGCACAGCTCTGGTATCTGTAATACAGAGAGAGTGGGGAGTGCTGGAGATATAAAAATGTCTTTTTTTATTTCTGCTAATATGAAACAGGGTATATGAAAGTGTTTGCTCACTTGGAGTGAAATGACTCTTGGCAGCAGCAGCTCCAAGAGCAGCAAAGGCCCCGCAGAGCTGGTTGGGGTCCAGCCTGACAAAGCACAACTCACATTTCATCACTTGAAACAAATCTTATCAATGTCCCTACAGCTTTCCAGTCCCACCCCCAGCACAGGGAAAGAGGAAACCCAGGCTCACAGACAAGCTGAGACCATGGCTTTAGTGCCTCCCAAGAGGCATCCTCCCTCCCAACACCAGCCCCAGAGCTCTGGGCTCCCTCCCGTGTCTCACCGTGCCACCCGTGGGGCTCTGCCCCACAGGCACCTCCACTCCCACTCCTCAGCATGGTCACTGCTGTTCTCCTGCCTGCAGAGGCAGGGGCCCCACTCCAGAACCTCAGGGGCTGGGAAGGGAATGTGAGAGATGGGAAAGCTCTGCTGTTCCTTCAGCCTCATTGCTCCTTCCTTTAGAAATCACTCAGAAGGAGGAAAACTGCCAGAAGACACATTAGGGCTGTAACAGGAGAAGGCTGCAGGCAAGGAGCTGTCAGTCACAGGAAAAAATAAACAGCATGTATTGATTGCACTGCAGTCTCCAGTGCAGTGAGAGCCGTGCAGCAGGATCCCCTCAGCCCCCAGAGAAAGGGCAGAAACAATAAATAAAATCACTAAGAGAAACAGAGAGAGGAATGAACTTCAGGGACAGCCCAGCCTGCACAAGGAGTGAGAAGCAAACCCTGGCTGCAGCCCAGAGGCCTGGAGGAGGGCACAGAGTGAGCTCCCACTCCATCAAGCACCATCACTGCCCCTGGCACACCAACACTGCACCAGACCAGCCCCAGAGACAGTCTGTGCCCGTAGTGAGGGTCCCTGCACACCCACCAACACCCTCTGTGCTGCCTCTGTCCGCTCTCAGCCTCAGCACCCAGGCAGGAAACATTACTCACAGAGCCACAACAGGACCTTGCAACACCCCCCAAGGACAGGGGACCACAGCCATAGCAAGCAGCTGAGCAGCAAACCAGGTGCAGTGCTGAGATGCTGGGTCAAAACCTGAGACACTGAGCTGGTGCTTCAAAGGAGAGAGCTAGGCTGGAGAAGAAGAGGCAGCTCCTACATGATCTGAAATCAAGGCAGAAACCACCAACAGCTGCCCTGTGCAGCACATGTTAGTTTAAACATTTATTGTACATGTCTGGCTTTGATGAAGATCTGTAACCTGTCAGCTGCCAGTGTTTACCTTGGTGGATGTGCATGAAAAGTCTCAGTCTGAAGGGTTGGGAGTTTATTTTAGTGCCAGATAAACAGCTCTCCTTGAGAAATCTGCCCCGTGACAGTAACCCCCCAAGACTAAACAAAGACCCAAGAGCCAGGCACTGTGCTTTAAGAAACTTCCCAAAGTTGCTGACTCCCCCACAAGCTCCTCTCCCCATGGGGACATCCCCTGGAGCACCTTCCCTGTCCTGCTCACACTGCAGGGCACAGGCCAGACCTGCACAGCATCTCCTCCCCAGCTGCACTGACTGGGCACCTCTGCAGTGCTACATGCAGAAAAAAGAGTGACCAATGGAAGGAAGAAAACACCAAAATGCAGCTGCATGAACCCTCCTCTGCTTCAATCTCTCTGCTGCTTCTGGTACACAGGGATCTATCTGACAAGAAACCTTCCCATCCCCTGGAAGCTGTCACCACAGAATTTCCCAATGACCAGCTCTGTCTGTGGACAAGTCAATGTCTCAAGCTGCTCCACTGAAGCTGTGAACATTTCTGGTTTGGCCTCTGCTCCCCATTGTGTAACTGTCCCAGCACACAGGGAGGACACTCAGCAGCAGAGGCTGATGACAAGCATGTGGTTAGGCTTCCATTTCCCTCCCCAGTTCCTGCCCACTAGCAGAATCCCACTTCTGCTGGGTCCTCACACATCTCCGGGGAAGGTGACAGGTATGGGATTGACCACTGACAAGAGAGCCACCACTGCCACCCCAGTCAGTCCCTGGGTATGCCACCTGACCCAGCTCAAGGCACACTCATTCCTGGGAAACTATAACCTGAGTGTTCCTGATGATGCCTTTTTTTCCTTTTAGAAAAAGTCTGTCCTGAACTTAGGGTTATTGGCATTCCGAGTCTGCAGGAGAGTGGAGAAGACATTTGCAGCAGAAAGGGCAGCACAGTGACATGCAGAGCAGGTTTGGGTCTGCACAGTGAGCTCTGGCACAGGGCACATTCAAGTGCTAATCCTTGAGGAATGCACACCTTGTTCAATATGCCTTTAATAACCTTCCGGGAACGTTACACACACCAGCAAGGATGTCAAAACCAGTTAATTCTGGGTTTGATCTGAGAAAGCTAATATTTTTCCCAACTACACTTTTTTTTAAGTGAAGTTCTGTTTACCAATGATTGTCTGCCTCACTTACTCAGTCACAATATATTTAGGAAACAGCTTTCAAATAGCTCTGTGTTTTTTAGGCTCGCTGCTTGGCCCTAGCCAGACAAGGACTGGTTTTGGGTTTTTACACCTAAACTTGACAAGAGCAGCATAAACTTTGCTAATAAGAAACCCAGGGGTACAAGCAGCCTGGGGGGAGGAGGAAGCTGGTTTGGTCCTTCATGACAGCAAGCAGAGTAAGAGTCCATTCCTGCACCATTCCTGCAAGCACACAGGAGCACGGGAACACCAGGGTTAAGTGACAAATACCATGGAGTTCACTGCAGACCAACCACTGCCACTTCTGCCCGGCCACCAGACTCCAGACCAGCACCATCTATCTGCTCCTCTGCTGGCCCCGCAGCATCGCTGCCTTGGGTGCTGATGGAGCCTCGTCCTGCACGGAGTGCAGGGAGATGCTCAGCTGCCGGGGTGATGCGGGGGCACCGCTGCCGCCACGCAGCTCTCCCGCACCCCGGGAGCTCCCAGCACATCCCGGACTGGTCCCGTCCTCCCGGTCCCGTCGGCTCAGCGCACCGACACTGACACCTAGAGGCACCATGGCCTCGGGAACGGCCCCGCCAAGGGCCAGGCCGCCCGCAGGGTGTCCGGGCAGGCAGCAGCCCCGGAGCCCCGGTCCGTGCCCCCCAGATCCTCCTTACCGAACTCGCTGGCACACAGATGCTCCACGATGGCCTCCGACTTCATCTCGTTGTCGCAGGGAGGGCACACGGTCGTTCCTGGCAAGAGGAGAGACGAGGTGGTGAGGAACCATCCCCGGAGCCAGCCAGCACAGGGCTGTGGGGTCACTGCCCGCCCCCAGAACCCTGCCAGGGGTCCCCCAAACAGCAGGATGACTCCCAGCTGGGTGTCGGGAGCCCTCCAGCAGCTCCCCAGGCTCCTGCCAGCCCCGTTCTGGTGCTGCCAGCAGCTCCGGGGCTGGGCACGAGCAGGGGTGGGCAGCTGCCAAGAGCAGGAGGACAGCGCTGGCACACAGAGAGGTTTCCAGGGCCAGGCACTCAGCTGAGGAGAGCTGCTGGCTGTGGCCCACAGCCCACTGACCGTCCCTCCCAGCAGTGTCAAGGCAGGGACAGTGCCCAAACCCTGGCAGAGCTGGAGGACAGTGCCCAGGGATGCCTCCGTGCTGACGGGCTGCCCTGGAGACACACGGGGGGTTGGGAAGGGTGAGCCCCTCAGTGCAGGTTCTCCTCGGTGCTGGGACCACCCCGCAGGCTGCCCAAGCACTGCACACCAAGCCCTTCACCTCTCTTCCTGCTCTAGAGCAGCACTGGTGTGTGATGGACCCACAAACCTCTCACATGAGCCCACCCCATTCAGAAGTCCCTCCAGCAAAACCCTGTGAGCTGATGTCTTCTCTTTTTTGTTTTCAGTCCAGCTACACCCCACAGAGCAGCCTCATGGCTCCAGTGGAGGAGAGCTGGCTCTGCTCACCAGCTGCTGGCCAACATCCTCCTCTTGGGAAACTCCAGCCCAGGACATTTCATAGGGATCCATCCCAGGAGGAAAGTTCACACCACCCAGAGAATAAAAATCTTTTTCCAGGTTCCTGTCTCCAGCCAGAACGGAGACCACCCAGCAGCACAGACACAGATCTGTGCTACTGACGGATTAATTTGTTGGACTGGGAGATGCTCCTTCTGTTCCCAGTCCAGGAGGGCTCCTTCCCACACAAGAGAGTTATTCTCGGGGATGGTGCTGCAGCAAAACGTCAGCTGGTCCCTGCGTGCTGCCAGGCCAGCAAAACCCACAGCATTGCTGGATGGAAACAACAGGGAGGTCTCCCAGCAAGAGGGTGCAGAGCCAGAACTGCTGGAGGGAGGCACAGCCACGACCTGTACCAACCATGGAGTCAACTCCCTGCAGTCCCAGATGCCCCACAGGGGTTTCAGGACTTTTTGTACTTTTGATGCTTTCACTCCCACCCCTCCAAACGCATCCTGTGCCAAATGCTAATTCCTGGGGTCATGCACCATGTCTTGATTAGTCACACATGCAAAGCAACTGCCCTTCCAATCACAACCTTGGCAGCACCCAGCTCATCAATCCCACTGCTGGTGCTCTCACACCTAACCCATCACCTGGGCAACATCCTCTTCCAAAATCCTTGCATGCAATTGCCACTTCTGTCTAACTTTGAGTGACACAGGCAGAAACCAGCCTTTGGGGACATGATGACATTCCCAACCCTATTTTTAAAGTCAGGGGGTACCTGCCACACACCAACTCATCTCTGAACACCTCAGAGTGCCGACCATGTCCAGGTGCTTCTACACCCAAGCTGACATGGGCCATGCAAACCACATGAAAGCCACCTCCATGTCCACCCTGTGAGCTTTCTGGGAAACCAAAGGAAAAAAACCTAAAAACAGATAATAGGAAAATAAGACTCATTGTTCCCTGGTGAAAACAAGCTTTGTTTCAGCTGTGCTGCAGCAGCCACAGGAATACTCTGACACTACTGGGACAGCGAGGACCCCTGCACTCCAGGGACCCCTCCTCGCTACAGCAAGGGTCCAGAGCCAGTGGCTGGAGCTGTAATGGGCATCTTTTCCTTACCTACCAGGGACTGTCCTCCAGCCCTATGACCCCCATTCCCATCACAGCAGGGCTAGGGACACTGTCCCTTGCCGAGTGGGGAAGGGAATTGCTCCTTTCCACACAGGACACCCCAGTTCTTCTGCAGATCACAGCCCTGCTCCAGCCTTAGCCTGCTTCCAGCCTGCTTTTTTCCCTGCTGACCATTTTCCAATGCCTGGCTTTAGAACCAACCAGCTTACTGCAGGGGCAGGAGAAGGAATGTGTAGTGCTATATTAATCTGCAACTCCCCTGATGCATCCTGGGGGCCTGCAGGCTTTACCGCCTCATGCTTAAGGAGAAAGGAATTCAGCAGGTCAGCTCTTTGAGAGGCAGAAACAAATTCCAATTTCAAGGTGTTAATGGGGAAAAATACTGAAAGGGCTCGTTCTTATTAGTGCTCAGAGAAAAGGGGGGGACACTCCTGGGTTCTGACCCTCTCGGAATCAACAGGAAACACACCCCAGTGCCCCAGACCGAAGGGGCTCACAGGAAACACAAACTGGGGACAGGGTGTCCTGTGGTGGAGGGAAGGACCCAGCACACACAGTGTCGAGGGCCACAGATTACAGGGGGTTGGTCTTCTGGCCTCGAAGCAGTGTTCTCCAGCCAGATTGCTTGTCACCTCATGGAGAAGTGCCCCAGTCGGTGCAATGCGAACAGGGACCTTGGCCTGAGACCTCTGGAGCTGCTGCTGAGAGACTTTCAAGCAGCCAGGGGATGTGAGGATGGTGGCTCATGCTTTTCCATTGAAGGCTGAAGGAAGTTCACATTTGCACGACAATTTTAAAGACTTACTTTCTCTGCTGATGGGCACGGTAGCAGCACCAAAAGAAAGGGGTACTGTCCCACCCCAATGCTGCTGTCAAGACAGGTCTGAAAGGGGATCAGAAAGTTAGTTGTTAAACTACACAAGGGAAAACTTAGCAGATGCTGTTCACCTAGAAGACTGTTCCCAGGTCCTGTGTCACTAATGTCTCTAAAATTAACAGCCTCCAAACAGCTCAAACTCCATCTCAAACCCATGAGTGGGCAACCCTACAGCAAGCAGCTCAGAGCCAGCTGCCCCAGAATCACGCTTGGCTGCAAGTCTCCCAGAAATAAAAGCAACCCTTGTACCTGCAACACAGGACATGACTGCAGTCTTGACCAAGGGTCTAGGTTCACTTAGGGCAGATGATTATAGAACTTTCCTGGAAAACAAAGAGCTTCCTCCAGCAATCACATCAGTACGAACAAGCTGCACTTGTCAGTGTGGCTGCACTGCCACCAGTGCTGCATGGGAAAAGTTTGGGTGCCCAGGAGAGAGCAGGCACCAAACTTCACCCCTGACATGGGTACACACTTCACACCCCACCTGCCTCTGGGCATGACAGTGTTTCCCTGTAGAGCTCTGGCAGCTGTGAGCTCCAGCATCCCTCTCTGCAGCCACTGCCCTGCCCCACACCAGCCCACACGCTTCATGTGTCCCCGCACTGGCTCCTGGGGACACCCCCAAGGTGTCACCCCTCTGCTGCAGGGTGCACTGCCTTCCTGCCCCATAACTAAAGGGCTCCCTGAAGTACGAGTCCTGCTGGGCCGAGTGGGATAACACTGCACAGTCCCAGCAGAGCACAGCAAAAAGCCTTTGTTGTGAAGGTGAGTGCAGGCAAGAAGCTGCTGCAGAAGGAGATCTTCCCCCAGATGAGCTCTGGACACAGCACAGAGGCCAAAGCACTTGGTCAACCTTGGGCACAGCTGCCCCATCCCTCAGCTCCTCCTGAACTCCTGCAAGATCCCTCTAAAACGGGGAGTGCTCACTCCTTTCAGTGACACAGGGAAGCATCACAGCCCTCTGCCCCCCCTCCACACACACCCCTCCTGCCACCCTTTCAAAGCACTCCGGTGCAGAATGCTGAAGAGGCAGCAGGATGTTTATTTATTTATTTTTAAAAGTTTGAACAACAAACCAGACTCATTGCAACTCACACAAACAAACCAGTCCGGCACCAAAAAGACCGTAATAAAAACAAACAAAAACCTCATCTACTTTCCCTGATCTTTTCTCGCTAAGCCTCGCAGTCCCTCACCAGCACACAGCCTACCTGAGAGGACAGGGATGGATTTCCACTGTACTTGCAGCTGCCCAGCATCTCCCCCAGAAATGAACAATGTCCCTATTTACCCTGTCCAGGCAGAATGTTTTTGGGACCATGTGTCCCACTGCTGCCTCTCGGGAGCAGGGCTGAGCAGGGAAACTGCTGCTGGGGCAGTGCAGCACCTGGAGGATGGAGCCCAGCCCCGGTGCAGTGACCTGGGCAGCCACACATCCATTGTGTCCCAGGGCTCAGCTCCGGGATGGAGGTGAGGAGCTGGTGGGGCATCCTGCCTTCCTTAGGGCAGGAGTGCTCGCAGAGTGCTGTGGGGCTGCAGGAGCACTGCTGCCGGGGTGCAGAGGTGAGCCTCCTCCTTCGGTCCCTTCTGCCCCATCAGCTCAGAGAAAAGAACCAGGACCAGCGCTGGAGCTCCGGTCACACCTTACCTTTGGGCCTGGAGACCTCGGTGGCGTTGGGAGCCGTCATGGCAATGCAGACATCGTCCTGGGGAAACTGGTCACACTTGAGCATCTCGGGCCAGAAGAAGCCAAAGAACTGCATGACGGGCTCGCAGGAGTCACGCACGGCCTCGCAGAGCCAGCGGCACGGGTAGACCGGCCGGTCCAGGCAGACGGGTGCAAAGAGGGAGCAGAGGAAGACCTGGGTGCCCATGTGGCAGTTCTTGTTGAGCAGGGGCACCCAGCTGCTGGCCTGGTGCTTCACCTCGGCCATGGTCTCGTGGTCCAGCAGGTTGGGTAGCACCATCTTGTCGTAGCCCACGCTGTGGCAGAGCCGCAGGTCGGCGGGGATGGCCACGCACTGGTGGGGTTTGGCGTAGAACCGACCGCCGGGGTAGGGCCCCAGGTCGGACTGGTAGCTGACATAGTCGTACTCGCTGGCCCCGCCGCTCGCCAGCAGCCCCACGGCCAGCGAGACCAGGGCCCGCAGAGCGGCCCTGTGGGGGCCCCGCACGCCTCCCATTGCCGCGCCCGCCGACGGCAGCCCCGACGGAACCGCCCGCCGCTCCCCGCCGGGAGACCGCTGCCGGCGGCCGCCCCCGGGGACCCTCCCCGCGACCCCGCCGACGGTCCCCGCCGCTGCGCCCAGCCCGGGGGCCCCCCAGCACTGCCCGGTGCCCGCTGCCGGCAGCCTCCCCGTCGGACACGGGCAGCCGAGCCGAGCCGAGCCGAGCCGAGCCGAGCCGAGCCGAGCCGAGCCGAGCCGAGCCGAGCCCCTCCGCCGCCTCCGCCGCCTCCGCCGCCTCCGCCGCCTCCGCCGCCTCCGCCGCCTCCGCCGCTCCCGCCGCCCCGGCCCCGCTCTGGCCCCGCCGCCGCGCGCCGCGGGTTTGTCACCCCCCGGCAGCCAATCAGGGCGGCGCCTCCCGCCGTGCGCTCGCCCGCCGGTGTCACTCAGCGGCGCCGGAGCCAATCGCAGTGCGGCCGGGCCCGGATAGCGCCGCCCCCATCCCCTCCCCGGGGGGACACGGGGGGATCGGGGGGACACGGGGGAACCTGGCGGCCACGGGACGAGCCCGGCCCAACCCCCACCGAGCTGCGCGGGCACCTGCAGCGCGGGCGGGAGAGCGGCCGCGGAGTCCCGACCCGACGGGGTCCGGAAAGGTGCTGCGGGAGCGGGCTGGGGACCACGGGGAGACCCCCGAGCCCGGGAGCGCACCCCGGAGCCCCGCGCGGCCGCGTCCCCCGTTGTGGGAGCGAACCGGGCGGCGGAGCCAGGACGGCTCCTGAGCGGCTTTGCCAAGGTTGCAGATGTTTCTGAGAACCTGGACTGGATCGTGCAGACCTCGTTTCCCTGTGGACAAATTCCAACAAAAACTATGGTATTTGTCATAAATAAATAAATTTTAAAACCCAGCAGGAAAAAGAAAGAGCCGGTCTGTTTCTTAAAGAGGTATCGGCCGGGAAACCTGGCCGCAGCCCCGCCGGGAGCAGCACCCTGCAGCAGCAGGACATGTGCCCACCTCCACGTCCAGGAAGCTCTCCCGAGCTCTGCCGAGCTCCCTCCTCCGGGCTCCTACAAAACTCCCCTCACTGCCTGTTGCTTCAGCAGCTTGTGCGATTTAATGCAGGAACTACACCTCATTGAGAGGTAAATGGAAGAGGCTCTGTAGCCTGGAAGCATGAAAGAGCCACTTTCACCTGAGGGCCAACAGAGGAGAGCAGCCAGTTAGCACCGCTAATGAAGTGGAGAATTCAGCAGTAAACAAGAGATATCTTCTCTGTGAGGTGGAAAAAAAAAAAAAAAGAAAAAAAAGAAAAAAAAGAAAAAAAAAGAGAGAGAGAGAAAAGCCAGCATCTCTGGTCTAGACCACAAAATTGCTTAATATACAGAACAAGTCCCCTTAAATAGAAGTTGACCAAAAAGGGCCACTCTTCCAACAAACCCCTTCTAAATTGGGCATTAACTTTTCTGAGTGAAGCCTGTGAAGCCATTTCCATTCAGAATTATGTAGCCCAGTGCTTCTTAAATCTCTTCATAGTCTCTAATGTCATAATTTAACTTTGCTTTATAGCCATTTATTACAGCCTCTCCCACAGAGGCTAACATATTCTTATTGAATAATGAGATGCTTTGCAACGTGCCCAATTTCTGCCGTCCCCAGTCTCCCCCTACCCTTTGAAAAGCCCAGCCCAATTAACCGGGCTTATTTCTGCCACCTCTGATGCTCCTCGCAGTCTGCGGGATGATGGGCTCTGTCCCCACCGCAGCCTCCTCCACATCCACCCAGGAGGGAACTCAGCCTCGAAGGGAGGGCTGGGGGCTGAGGCTGACCCCCCCCTCTCTCGGTGCCAGCGGTGCCCTCCCCGGCCCCCCCAGGTGCTCTGCGGGCAGCACCGGCCACGCTCTGCCCCGGCCCTGGAATGTGGGGTTCCCTCCACGCTACCGCGCGAAAGAGGCAGGCGTGGGATAATAGAATATATTAGCCCCGAGCCCATTCAGCCCCGGGCTCTTTAGGAACAATGGCTGCTAACTGAGCTGATTTTTGCCAAATGACTGGCTTTCGTGCATGAGCAGCAAAGTGGAGCCCCCAAAGAGTCCTGTGCAACAATCCAGCAAGCGCTATTGCCCGGGGCCCATTGTTTTACTGCTGCGTTTGAGGGCATGGAGGAGTCACGGCCTTGCCTGCCCTGGCATTTCTCCCCCGGATTCCCACCGCTCCGCCCGCCCCGTCTCAGCCCGACAGAGGCCGCGGCCATGGGGGAGCCGGGACCCGCCGGCATCTGCTGCCCCGGGCACGGAACCGCCCGCAGCCACCCCTCCAGGACCTGCCCTGGCCCCTGTGCCCCCCGGAGGGGACAGCAGGGCACGGGCAGCCCGTCCCCCGTTCCCACGCGGGGACCCCACTGTGCCACCCTGCAGGGACACGGCTCCCGCCCGACCTCCCGCAGCGGGACATCCCCGGGGCACCCCGAGGAATATTGCTTGGACACCGCCGAGAGCCCCCGCCCCGCCAGCTGCCCAGGGGGGTGCTGGATTTGCCGTGTTTATTTTCTGGTTTTCTCAGCGGAACGCTCCGAGGTTCCAATAGCACTGGTGCATCCGGGGGCCCTTCCCCCTCCCCGGGGATCTGCGCGGGGAGGTTTTGGGGTGACCCCCTCTGCCACCCCTGCCCCTGGCCCGGCACCGCAGATGATGTGACACCCAGAGCCAGCCCGCCGCGGGGCCGGGATCAAGGCACGCAGCGATTCCAGCCGATGCCTCCTGTTAGTGTGAAATTAGCACCATTAAATGCTATAACTAAACACAATCAACAAAGGGTTTACTAGCTGAGATAACATATAAAGAACTACAACAGCTAATGCCTTCAGCACTGCTGAAACGCTGACCGTCTGCCCTGCGTCCCAGGAGGGAACCGATGGCAAATATTTACAGGGGCTTATAAATATTTATCCTGTAATAACTTGCTGCATTACAGCACATTCTTCTCTCTGAGGCTCAGCTTTGCCCTGGACCAGGTGCAGGCTGCTGAGTGGGTCTGCAGCAAGCATAAAGTTTGTCTGAATAACATACAGCCAGCGCTGGCGTTCAATAAAATCTCCAGCAGCTGAGCTCCTTGTGTGAAGTGCACTGCAAGTCATTCCTTACCCAACAAAGGAAAAGCGTGGCTGGGGGGCACAGGTGTGCTGGCACCTCGCTGTGGGTGCAAACCCCTTCTGTGTTGCCAAAGTAACCCGGGGAAGTGCTGCAAGTCACCGGGGAGCTACAAATCACAGCACCCGGGTCTGGCCTCATCCCAGAATCAGCCCCAAGATGACTGAGGACCCTGAAAGAAGGGACCCGGAGACCTGCCCACCACAAGAAAACATCTCCTTGTGCGTGGCAGCACCCCAGGAGTGCCAGGTGCCTGTGGCAGGTGCTGCCTGACCAGCACAGTGTGCCCAGCACCCTGCAGCATCCCTTCCCCAGCTCACCGGGAGGATTTCACACCCGCCAGGGGCTGTGCACTCTTCATCTACTGCCCACTGCACACTTGACTTGCTCAGCAGTGCAGGGAGCTGGGAACCAGCACTTCATTTGTTGTTTCAAACGTCTGGGGGACAAATATTTATCTTCTCCCTCATAATTTTTTGAGCCATCCTTCCACTTATTTATTTATCTTTCTCACGCTTAATGATTTACAAGAACCTCAGAAGCTTGTGGTCTGTAAACCATGTGGTGATCTCCGAGCAGCACCAGGGATGGAGTTCTGAGCTACTTTTAATGTGAATAAGCAGTGTGGAAAGGCTCCATTGTGTATATTCTAGGTTGCTATTTTCTTAACCCTGTCTCATTAAGATGGATGGAGTTTCTGCTTATTAGTAATTTGGCAAGTTCCTCTTTGTGTACACTCTGCACTTCTCACTAATGACGCTGTGCTTCAGTGATTAACAAAAGAGGCTTCCAACATAGTCAGTGAAAACACAGCCACGCACTTGGGGCACTGGGACGGAAACCCAATGTTCTGGAGATGCCATTTGTGAAAGACAAGAATCTGCAGGGGAACCCAGGAGAGGAAAAGCTGCTGGTTATAAAATCTTTCCTGACATTCAAATAATTTTGATCTAAGGATATTGGTTCTTTGATTTACATGCATAATTGCAGAGCTGACAGAGCCTGTAACACAGTCATTCAGAGCTCTTACACCCCTCTTCCTAAAAAACATCAGATGGAGATGAAGCTGGCACTGCTACTGCCTGGATTTACAGCTGGCCATTAAAGTATGTTTACAAGCCTTCAGGACAGTGTACACATCAGGTAAATCATTGATCAGACAACTAGCTCCTAGTGTCATGCTCCCTCTGCCAACTTTTTCCACTACTGTGCTACTGAGCACAGAATCATCTGCTCTGGTCCCTGTTCTCTGCTGTGTGCACATGCCTGAGCTGAGCAGCCCTGCACAGAACCAGGTCTGCATGTGTGTCCTGGGCTGTCCCTGCAGCCTGGGTCCCAATGGACCCATCCACAGAAACCCATACAGGTCTCTGGCACACTGGCTGGTCTGCTTCTCACCTGTGAGAAGGGAAAGGGGAATCACCTGCACAGGACAGAGCCCCAGACAGCTGCAGAGTGGGCAAGAATGGCCCCACACCGAAGGCTTTCTTTGCAGCAGGAGAAAAATGCTGTGTTTGGTGTTTTCCCAGGCAGGCCAGGGAGACGCGAGCCCCCAGCACGGCCCATTGTGCTGTTGTGGGAACATCTGGCCAGATGTGCAGTGATCTGTGGCCAAAGCCTTGCTCCCCTGGCCACTGAGCTGGGCAAAGGCCAGAGGGTAAAGGGCAAAGCACAGGAGCAGGAACAAAGCTCGACCCGCTCATTCATGCAGACTTTTTCAAGAGCTTTTGGGTGGCTGGACAGACAGACCTGGGAGGGCAGGACTGGCAGTGGGGACACACAGGCTGCCAGATCCCCCATGGTCACTGTTGGAAGGAGGTGCAAGATCCTGCACTCACCGTGGGGGTTTAAACAAAACTGAGGGTGCAGGGACCACTACCAGCTTGAGAAAGAGCTCAGAAATTTGGAGGGGACAGTAAAAACCTGTCTGTCTGTCCAGCAGGGAGGGTGCTGGCTCCAGCCTTGCTCCTGCAGAGCTGCAGGGCAGGTACCAACACAGCAGGGGTTGGTGTTGGCATCTGCCAGGGCTTGGGTGGCAGGGGACAGTGGAAACCACACCAGGGAAGGGGAACCGGGGACAGCAGGAGAGGAGGAGGAGAGGCCATGAGGACAGCTTGGAAACTGCTGGAACTTTGGAGCATCCTTGAAATTAAGGTCTTGCTTAAGCATTTTCCTGAATAAAAAGTTTTAATTTCACCAGAAAAGTGCATGCAGGGCAGGAACAGCCCTGTTCCCATTTCCTTTCTGCAAGGAGTGGGAAAATGCAGTGGCTTTGCCTCCAAGCAGCAGTGCCTTGGGGTGGGAAGGGATGACGAGCACTCTCCCTCTGTCCCTGTTGTACCCTGAGGTGACAGTGATAGCTTCTTCAGGAGACTGGGAGATGCTGGTTGAGACTCATTTCCTGGGGCACAACAGCCCCTGAATTTCAGGTTTTTAGTGGCCTGGCAGGGCATCCGGGTTGGAGGAGGGGGAAATAGACCTTTCCTACCCCCACAAATATTTTTTTAAGATATATTTTTAAGAGAGGTTTAAAGAAGATCTTCTTCCTCCCATTCTCAACTGTGCTGTGCCTCTTAAACCATTTGTGGAAAGGAATTAACAGAGGCAGCAGAGCCCAGAGCTCTGCAGCAGTCTGTCCTTGCACAATGGAGATCCGACTTCTTCTCCCCTGCCTGAGAAACACATGCCCCAAATCCAAATACATAAATTTTTTCTAACCCAATTCATTTTGTAGATTGATGGAGAAAATCCATAACAAATATTTATGACTTTGCAATAAATAACCCTCACAGAAGTTACAAAGAGCTCTGGCAAGTCTCAAGGTAACTTTCAGCGAGTTCCAGGGGTCAGGGCAGATCGGGATACTAAGTCTATAGTGTTTGAGCCCTCAGCTCATCTGTTTTGAATTATTGGTATTACTCAGTTGAGCAGCGCTCTCAATGGAGTAGCTGTGCTGTGATTCCATGCCATATTTTATTTCTATGGTGGGAGAGAGGCTTCAATAATTATTAGTTGTACTCTGTTGCAGCCAGCAAGAAAAAACAGGCCCCAGTGAGCAGGCCCCAGTGTTGCTGGTGTTTGGGGGCTGGAGCAGAAAGGTGCCAGCAGGGTTCAAGGTGCTGCAGGTCCAAACACAGCCCCACCTGAGATGCTGCCCAGTGCCAGAGGGGTTGGTTCTGCCCAAGGGTGCAGCCACCACGTGTGTGAAGGCTGGGAGGGGGTGCAGGCTGGGACACAGCAGCCAAAGCCAGCTGGGCATCACACCAGCTCCCACCACAGAGCTCTGTTCTGCCTGCTGGGATGTGCCCCAGGGATGCACCACCAGGATGTGCCATCAGGACTTGGCATCGGGATGTGCCACCTACCCTGGCACCTGGCAGCTGGGAGCCATCCCATCCCTGCTCCATCTTCGTTAGCTCTTAATCATCACAAGGGGAAAAGAAACCCCTGGCAGTGTCTCAGTGCTCCCCCGAGTGCAGGCTCCTTTCAGAGCTTTCAGAAAACAGGGTCAGACGTGTCTTCTGACCTGTGACCTGTCGCTTCCCTCCTCACCATAATTATCTAATACAGCGCTCTCCCTCCGAAGTACAATGAAACAATTTGTCACTTCAATTGTCTGTCAGTCAACACTGGGGCCTTTTCAACAGGCCAACACATGTTTTTTGAGAGCTTGTCAGCAAGGGCTGTCTGGCCAGGCACATAACCATGGAAAATGGAACCTTTGTTAATTCTGGTTCTTAGAAAAGTAAATCCATTCACTTGCTTTTTTCAGGCCTTCAGTTTGGAATTTGCACAAGAAGCTGAATTGCCCCTGATCCCTAAATGATTGGTCAGAGGATTTGCATGAGGAAGCAGAAATTAATTATTCTTTTCTTTTCTTTTTATTTTCTGTAATTGTGTGTTTAGAAATGAGATTACATTCTACAGCAGCACGAGGGGCTGGGGGGAGAATTGCTTTGCATTTGTTTAGCTCCTTAGAGTTAAGATCAGCTAATCGTTTCAAGCATTTCCTAAGATTCCCTCTCTCTTTTTCTCCTTTAATGACCAAACAAAGATTGTGCTACTTCCCGGGGAACTTTTCTGGCAGCTGAGCTGAGCAGTGGGAGCCAGGAGCTTATCCCCCTGCTAAAATGTTCTTCTTTCTGCTTGCAAGGCACCAAATGCATCCCAGAGCTCAGGGGCCTGGGAGCCACAGAGGCTCCTTGTGCTGGAGAAAGTGACACAGATTCCCAGCAGCCCAGGAGGAAGATTCTGGTGTCTTGAGGTACGTGGCCAAGCAGCACAAGACAGTTCTGGAGGTGCTGGCCCAGAACCATCTCCCTGGGTTCACCTGAGCCAGCCTGAGGCTGCCTGGACACGGCCCCACCAGCTCCTGGCCCTGCTGGAATCCAAGCACCCTGAGTGAAAACCTCTCCAGATCCAGCTTTCCAGAATGCCACTATCCAAACCTAATTCAAACCATACAGGGAGCCCTGACTTAGAATCTTTCAAGCCTATAAAATGAAACAAATTGGCTTTGCAAGCATATCTCCCAATCTAAGCTATGCCTGTAAATTCGATTTGTCCTCTTGGATCTCCACTGCATCAGGTGGCCTGAAAGACCCTTTGTTTCATACCCTCCTGTCTCTTCCATCAGCCCAAAGTTTCTGTGCTTGGTCACATCAGGCTGGAAAGCTCAGGAACAGCAAGGAACCCTTACACACAACCCAAACAGAACCCTTCAAGCTTCCCACCTTGCAGATTCAGCACCGTGTGACCCTCCCGGGTGTCTGGGCTGTCTGAGGGATGCACTCCTGGGCTCAGTGCGTGCACAGAGGGTTCCTCTCCCCTGCAGCAGTGCTGGCAGGATGGGATCCTGAGAGTTCAGCCCCCCAAAGTCCAGAGATTTGTTGGAAGGGGCTGAGCCACCTCGGGTCAGCTCACAGTGTGCAGCTTGGAGACAGAGCCTGCAGCTCTCTCTTTGGCAGCGATTTACGACCTTTCTTTATGATTCCATGCACCCTTGCTATATAATTTTAACAGGCTTTTTTCTAATTGACCATCTTTGAATAGAAAAAAGCCTGCTAAAATTATGAACTACTTACGTGTGGAACCATAAAACGGGGTAATCCATCACATGGATCTTTCTGAAATGAAGAGATTACCTGATCAACACTTCCAGGCTCAGCCTTTGTGTTCAGGCAGACCTGGAGGATTCCCAGGGATTACAGAGTTTGCCATCTTTTCTGTTCCTGAAACATAGATGTCTTTACATAAACATCCACTTGCTGCCATTTATCTCCTTTCATGAACTGGGTTTTGAGTTAAGCCAGGAAGAAATAAGTTAACCCTGAGCATTTCCAGCAGCCTGCAGGAGGCTGCAATTGCTGCTGTTGCACTTGCTGGGAGATAAGCTAAACAACTCAGTCCATTGAAGAGCTGCCCTGAGCTATTTAGTTGTATTTTTAGTGCCTGATCTGAATACATTTCAGTCTGCAGAAGCCAAAAGTTTAGCCCCTGACAGAAAGCAAAAGGTTTTGTTGCAGAGATGGAATATACTTTTTCTTAACTGCCCCTTTGTTAACCAGGTGACAGATATGGGACTGCAGAATTGGGGCATTTACCTGATCATAAAAACTGCAGAGACATCTCCCATGTAGTAGCAATTATATTCCACTGCAAGAGCTGCAGAGTTTACTCCAAAGGCCAGCAGCATCTCACAGACCCTGGAAACATATTTTTAATGTTTTTATAAATTCTAGTAAAACTGTAATAGGATAAAACCTTGCATTCAAAAGCACATTCTTTGAGAATATTTTATATGCACATAAAACATCTGAGAAAATGTTAACATTATGATCTTAACTGTTTGCACATTGGAACCAGCTAGAGGCTAGGAAAACACAGCCCATCTGGTACAATATTTGAAGCAGAATATTTCTGAGTGTGCTTCCCTCAGAGCACGGGCTGTGATATTGCACAAACCCAGCTCCAGCAGGCACGCTGTGACACAGGGGACAGGATGCTGCTGGCAGGGTCTGCAGGAAGAACAAGCCCCACTTGTTTTCACCACGTTTCTAACCCAGGTCCCCAAAGAGGAGACAATACCTGAGGCACTGGAGGGATGGGGCTGGGGGATCTCTGGCTCTGCAGGACTGGGGGTTTCCTATGGCCTGTGCTGAGGTTGTTTGTTCAAGCAAACCCATTAGGTGTTTATTAGTCTTCATTATGAAGTGCTAGAGGGTTAATTAGTTCAGGCTGTTCCTGCGGAAGGAGGTGAGGGGCAGGAGGGTGAGGCAGGATCAGCACCAGCCCAATACCCAGGTTCCACCATTTGTCCTGGCTTCCCTCCAGAGGGGATCAGGGTGTCCCTTCCCCAGGTGGCAGCAGATCTCAGTCTCTGCCAGGCCCTGGAGACTTTCTGGGGAGCCAAACATCACAGATGTGTCCCTGGAGCATGCAGCTGGGGACAGTGACAGCACTGCTCAACATATTGGGTGATTGCAAAACTGCTGCTTTTGTCTAGAGGCGGACGTGGAGGCTGCATATTATATTCTGTAAAAAAATAACCTAAATAAATCATTCTTATGTTTATTTCTTCCTTGTTGAACTGTGGTGCGGGTGACAACAAATGATTCATTGGGCTCAGCTCTGGGTGGGATGTAAGGATATTGAACCCTTACAAATCAGAGAGCCCACACATGACTCCTACACCAACACTTCTGGTCTCCCAGCCTGGAAACTGGGAGATGAGGAGTGATGGGGCTGCTTCCATTAAAGCCTGATTTCATCTACCTTCTGCTTCCAGCTGACCTCAGTGTATATACATTTTTGTTTGTTTTTATCAGAAGCCTGCTGCCTCTAGAAACACTGACAGGCTGTGGGAGAGGGGTGATCCATAGGCTCACCAGCCCTTGGACCAGCTGAGCCAGCTGGTGCTGGACACTGCCTGGGCAGCAGATCTGGAAAAAGTCTCCCCAAGCCGGAGCCTGTGCAGCCCAGGCTGTCCCAGCCCTCACATGGGGACAACCAAGGGGGATGTTGAATTTTACAGTTAGACACCAGGGCTGCTCCTGATCCTGGGCCAGCCTGTGGGAGGAGGCACAGCCACACTGAGCTGGGCCAGGGTGCCCAGCCAGGAGCACTTTTTGTCTCAAAGAGCATGAATTAGAGACCGTATTTTACTACAAACATCTGGAATTTCAAATGCCCTTGCAATAGATTGCATCTGGATTGAATTCTCCTATTTTTTACAAGGCTTTCTTATTTAATAAATAATAGCACTTTATTACCTCATTGTAAAATTTCATAATCCTTTTCTGAGCAAGAATGAAAAAGATTCAGAAGAAAACAGGAAGTGCTTCAAGCAGGATGATGCCAAGAAGTAATGAAGACAGAGCACTTCCTCAAGAGAGGTGGCTCAGCTCATTTCTGCATTTGTGGCACTTGGCTCCGTGCACATTTGCAGATGTGCCAACAAGTGCACCAACAATTCACAATAAACTCTTGGCTCCCACCCGTCCAGAGCAGCAGAACACGCTCCAGACCTGCTCTGCCACAGGACCCTTGCAGGCTGGGCTGTGCCAAATCCATCTCCCATGGACACAGCTCGAGGGGCTCACGAGGTGAGGGTGGGAGTGTGGAAGCACCGCTTTTTTAATACTTATTTCCCGATTTGTAATAATTTCCAATAATTTGTAATAACTGAGAGCTACTCACAGAGCCTCCCATCAGCTAAGGCAGCCAAGGACCTTGGCTCACCTCCTCCTGACGTGCCAGTCCCGGGGCAGAGGGACACTGGGAGCACTGGGGCGAAGCCAGACCGTGCTGAGCCAGCAGGAGATCCCGGGGCAGCAGTGCTGGCTGCTCCCTGGGTCAGTGTCCCACGGCTGGGAACTCGGTCATCCTCCCACACAAGAAAAGAGGTTTAGGAAGAAGTAATCTGTCCAAGACACAGCAAGAGCACGGAGGGCACAGGCAGTGGGTGCTCCCTGACCCACAGAACACACTGCAGAGTGAGGGGTGACAGCCAGAATCCCAGCCAGGGAGGACGTGGGCATCGGGTTGGTTCTGGCTCTCTGTGAGAACCATCGTGCCTTGGAGTGGGACAATTCCTGGCTCAGGGTGACAGGGAGCAGGTCAGGTCCCTCAGTCTGGTCAGACACTGACCCAGCCCGGGGCACTCTGGGGTTCATTCCTCCCTGGGACTTCACTTCCCCTGGATCTGCAGCTTCTGCAGTCCCTCTTCAGAAGCTCTGTGTTAATTAACACTGAGCAGCTCGCTGGCAGCCTTTGCAGGAAGCTTTGCTCCGACTCTCTCATGTGTTGTTAAACAGACTGACTGGATGTATCAACAATAAAACTTTTTACTGAGAGAGATACAAGCAAAGCAGCGCGCTGGGCGGCCGGGGAGTCGCAGCTCTACCAGTTGGCTCGCAAGTTCAGTGAGGTAAAACCAGGTCTTTTTTACCTTTTGTCACCCCCTTCCCCTCAGTCTCTTATCATTTTATCATTGGTTCTTGTTTCGTGGGCTTTGTCCTGTTGCTGAGGGAATTGGCCAATGGTTACATCTTCCTCGTGGCTTTTGCAGTCAGCCCCCTCTTCTTATTTTTCTGACTTTTCCTCTTTATGAGTACGTTTAAACATACACTTTAGAATAACAGGATAGAACATGCTATTTCAACAAACAGCCTAAGCAAAACCTTAACCATATTATTGCAAACATTATTAAATCGAACACTCCGGAGAAAGATACACCCAACAAAACAATACATTACAATTTTAAACCTTTATTCTTTACAGTGTGACCCCAGAAAATGCTCGCTGGGGACTGTGCTCAGCGATTGTGCCATAATTTGTTTGCTTTTCCCAACCCCATGGGCACAGCTTCCCACAGACACCAGGAATCCCTCCTGTTACTGCCCCGTTCCCCTCCATCCTGCTCTGCCTGGCAGGGCGCTGCCGCTTCTCGGGGAGGTTTTGCTCTGCTGAACACAAGCTTTCCACCTTAGGTTTAAATTTAAAATGTTTTAAAGCAACGTCATTGGATCCAGAGGCCATTTAGGCAAAATCCTCCTCGGACTGGGTCCCTCTTTGGGTTTCAGGTTCTCCTCAAACTTCGTGCCCTGGGACCTCGCCTGTGCCTTCAGCAAGGTCAGAGGTCGAGGGGCCTGGGAATTATCGCGTTTACCCGCAAAATCCTCTGGGAATGAAGGCTGAGGGGGCGGCATCGCTCCCACCGCCCGCGGCTCCCGACGGACCGGGGAGGAAATGAACACCGGGACATGAACACCGGGACACGAACACCGGGACATGAACATCGGGACATGAACACCGGGACACGAACACGGGGACACGAACACGGGGACACGAACACGGGGACATGAACACGGGGACAATAACACCGGGACACGAACACCGGGACAGTAACACCGGGACAGTAACATCGGGACATGAACACCGGGACATGAACACTGGGACATGAACACGGGGACACGAACATCGGGACATGAACACCGGGACATGAACACCGGGACAGTAACACCGGGACATGAACACGGGGACATGAACACGGGGACATGAACACCGGGACACGAACATCGGGACATGAACACGGGGACATGAACATCGGGACACGAACACTGGGACATGAACACCGGGACAAGAACACCGGGACACGAACACTGGGACACGAACACTGGGACATGAACACCGGGACAGTAACACCGGGACATGAACACGGGGACATGAACACCGGGACATGAACACGGGGACATGAACACCGGGACATGAACACGGGGACATGAACACGGGGACATGAACATCGGGACATGAACACCGGGACATGAACACCGGGACACGAACATCGGGACACGAACACTGGGACATGAACACCGGGACAAGAACACCGGGACACGAACACGGGGACACGAACACGGGGACATGAACACCAAGACATGAACAACGGGACAATAACACCGTGATCGGAGGGGATCGGAGGGGCTCGGAGGGGATCGGGGGGGTTCGGAGGGGATCGGGGGGGTTCGGAGGGGATCGGGGGGGTTCGGAGAGGTTCGGAGGGGCCCGGAAGTTCGGGGCCGTACTGGGTCCAGCGCCGCTTGCATTGGGGGAAGGAGTGGCCAATGGGAGGCGAGCGCCGGTCACGCATGCGCTGGGTCTGCCACTGAGGGACGGGGGCGGGGACGCGCCTGCGCATTGCGTGCGAGAGAGGCTGCGGCGCATGCGCAGGGCGGCACTTCCGCCCTTTCCGCGCCCGGAACGGCGGCGACGCTTTGGCCGGAGCCGCAGGGCAGCGGCTGCCCCGGAGCCGAGCGGAGCGATGAGGCCGCAGCAGGCGCCGGTGTCGGGAAAAGTCTTCATCCAGCGGGACTACAGCGGCGGGACGCGCTGCCAGTTCCAGAGCAAGTTCCCGGCCGAGCTGGAGAACAGGGTAAAGCGGGGCGGGCCCGCTCACGGCCCCCGGGGCTGCCCGGGCCGGTGCCGCTCTCGCCGGGAGCCGCGGCTCGGGCTGTGCGCGGCGGGGCAGGGCCGCGTCCGGCGGGCGTTCACGGGTGACCGGACAGACCGGCGGCGCCTGTGGGGCGGGCGGGGGATTCCCCGCACATCCCCGCAGCTGGACCGGAGCCGCCGGTAGGTGCCGGCGGGCCCGCCCGGCCCGGGGGCACTGCCGGAGCCCGTGGGACTGCCCGTGAGGCTGCCGGCGCTTTCTGATCCTGTCTCTTCTCACAGTCTGTGCGCGGTGCGGGAGGGGCCAGGCGGTCACCCTGCTTTGGGTGATGTTTATTTTATTTCTTGGCAGAAAAACGGTGTTTGTTGTCCCGATTGTGTTTCCGAGCGGCAGCGATGGGAAAATCCTTCCGGTTCGCGGTGAAAAGCTGCAGGAAAAATAGTTTAAATGCTTCTCTTGGTTCATGGAGTGGGGGTGTTAGTGCAGCACAGGCCCTGTCCCTGGCTCTGCCCTGCCCGGGGCGGTTCTGGTGCAGAGATCCAGCTCTGCCCAAACACCTCCCAGGGGCCCTCTCGAGAAATTTCATCCTGTGGAACAGCTTCAGCCAAATGCAAAACAAACTCCTCTTGCTGGCGCCTTCTTGCTCGCTCACCACACTTCTCTTCCTCCCTTATTTGTTTTGTTTCTCATTGCCTGTCTGAGCAGTGGGGCTGGTGGTGAGAGCTCTGCCATTCCCTTCCCTGACTGCTCTGTCTACTCCTCGTTTGGCAATTAGGTTTTTTGGCTTTTTTTTTTTCCTTTTTCCTGTTGAATTGCACCTTTGTTTAGTTACTATGTTATTCTCACTTGTGTTCACCTTATGTTGGGATTCAGACACTGAATCTCATCACTGGGCAGAAGTCTAACAAAGAGCTCCAGGGCTGCTCCTCGGGTGCCCTTCAGGCTTTGTCTCTGAACGTGGGGACTGCCAAGTGTGGAGGTGCAGTCAGGAAGGGAGTGAGGTGGATGTCAGAGGGAGCTCTGCAGAGTGCAGGGCAGGAGAGGAAACAGAGAAAGACCCTGGCAGGGTTAATCCTGACAGGATTAATTCCTGTAACTCTCCACTGCAGCAGTGTGAACATCTTCTGCCTTGAGGATAATTAAAAGTACAGATCTTGCTTTTAAAAACAAGGCCCTGCCAAGGCCAGCTGGGCACCGAGGGGATTAACTTGTGTCTCAGGTAAAAGTGTAGGTTTTGTTCCCAGGTAAAGCTGAGTTCTCTTGCAGATTGACAGGCAGCAGTTTGAGGAGACTGTGAGGACACTCAACAACCTCTATGCAGAAGCTGAGAAGCTTGGGGGCCAGTCCTACCTGGAGGGGTGCCTGGCCTGCCTGACTGCCTACACCATCTTCTTGTGCATGGAGACACACTATGAGAAGGTGAACTGGGGGGTGGGGGTGTTGCTGTGGCTCGGGGGCTTCAGAGGGCTGGGTCCTGGTAGGAGTTTGTCCTACAGACAGCACCCAGGCTCCGGGGGTTGTGGCAGAGCAGTGACACTTGTTGTCAGTCTGTGGGAGGCACTGAGTCACCTGCTGTGCAGCTCTGCCCCTTTGTGCTCTCTGGGGCTGCTGCTGGGGTCTGCAGCTGGAACTGAGACTTCTGTGCTTCTGTTTCCAGGTTCTAAAGAAAATTGCCAAGTTCATTCAGGAACAGAATGAGAAGGTTTATGCTCCTCAGGGCCTCCTGCTGACAGACCCCATCGAGAGAGGGCTGCGAGTTGTATCCTTCTGGGCCTCCCTGGGTGAACAGACCAGGAGAGGCCCTGGCTCTGGGGCACAGCAGGACACGTGGCTCTGGCCACTGCTGGCTCTGCCATCTCTGGTCAGAGTTTAGCACTCCAAGTTTGGGCACATCAGCAATGAACACAGAGTGTGTGAGGCTGCCCTCTGAGACTGCCCTGGTGCACTGCTCCCCTGTGCCCTGAAACCACAGGTGTGAGGAGGAAAAAACAAAGCTTCTAAAACATTAATATTTTTTTTTGCCGTTTTTGTTTGTTTTCATAACCTTTTTATAGTATGTCTCCCTAACAACTTTTCTGTGCAGATTGAAATCACCATTTATGAAGACAGAGGTATGAGCAGTGGAAGATAAAACTGAGGAGTTTCAGGTGGGTGGGTGTTCACCCTGCACTGGATCCATCTCCCCAGTCCTGTCAGACACCATTTCCCCACAGCTGGAGGTAATCCCAGGCCAGCCACATAAATCTGGGGTGCACTGGATTTCCAGAATAAGTAGAAACACCAATATTTGGTGTTGTGCCACTGGATGTTCATAGAGATCAAATGACACTGGATTTATCTTTAAAGAATTACAGGTCTTGACTGCAAATCTGCATAAATCTTACTTGTGTTTTATGATGTCCAGAATTTTTCTCTGTTCTGTAGAAAATTTTTTTTTACTCATGCAGCCTTTGTGTCATAAGGTCCTGTTGGTTTTATTTAGTAATAGTTTCTAATACTCTGAACCTTCCTTTCCAGCAGACAGTGGACTTGCTGTTCCCCTACCTCCTACTTTAGAGCATCATTCCTCTCTGCTGCCAGATCCATGGTGCCATCTATGACAAGGACTAACTTCCTAAAACTGCTCCCCAGGGGTTGACCCAGCTGGTCAGCATCCATTTTCTGGCAAACTTCTAAGCAATGAGATCACTTTTTAGTTGGTTGGTTGGTTGGTTTCTTTTTCAAGGAAAAGCAGAAGTGGTAAAGCTGCATTCTCTTCTGGAAGAAAGAGGCCACTTGGCCCAGCAGCACTCTGATTTCAGTCATGTAAGCACAGGGCTGTTCCTCCCCCGTGCATCAGCCCAGGCAGACTTGGGACTTTTCCCCTTCTCTCCAGTCCCTGTTGGAGTGAGGGGATCCCCAGTGCCTCTGCCTGCTGAGAAGTGACTCAAGGCCATGAGCCTCTTGCATTCCCTCTGCTGATTCTCATGGAAAACCAGAAGGCAAAGTGTGACATTTTTTAAAAAAATGTTTTTGGCTGTTCCTAGAAAGGAGAGGAACAGCTGGACTTTAATACTGGTGTTTTTTCTACTACTGTGTCTGTGCTGTTGCTTCTGTCCATGCTCACCAGAAGAGGGGAGTCTGTTTGTTCATGAAACAGTAAGTACAATAAAATGGATGCTGAACCAATAAACACAACAATTCCTACCCTACTCTGGTTAATATGTGAAGTGTAAAACTGTTTCTTTATGGATTTATTATATACAATTTATAAGAAAAAAACTGATTTGGCAAACTGTTAAGATGTTGTGTAAGGTGATTTCTTATTTCTCTGCTGGCACACACGGAGCAGAGCAGTGCATTATTTAGTGTCCCCCACTCATCAGCATTTCCTCAGCAGTTCCTGCAACAGTGAAGTCCCCACAAACCAAGCTGGCTTAATATTTCTCTCTTGTACTTTTCCCTTATCAAAACAAGGATGTCCTGGTCTGGGTTTGGAGTCTTGCTGTCCAATTGTAGAAGGAATTTGGGCATTTAGGACTCACAGGAGCAGGCACAGTGCTCTGGCTGCGGGTGGAGCTGTAGGTGCTAATCTGGATCTCAAATTCCAGGCTTATTACTCAGCCACTGATTTTTTTTTTCTTTCTTTCTTTTGTTTAATATTTTCACTGTATAAATCTTTAGGTTTTTTTCTAAACTGTAACAGTGTTTGCCTTTCACATCTGTTGCAATATTGGCGGAAGTTCTAACGGATCAGTAAATCTTTTCTTACACCGTTGTCTGTCTCGTACTTTGCTGCGCGGCGGATCCGGGGCCGCTTTGTCCCTTTCCCGCCCCTCGGTTCCTCCCGGGGCTCCCGCACTTTGTCCCTTTCCCGCCCCTCGGTGCCTCCCGGGGCTCCCGCGCTGCTCCGCCGATCGCCGCCATTTCCCTCAGGGTGAGGCAGTGACGTCACCAGGCTGCGCCGGGCGCTCGGCGATGACGCCACGACTGCGCCCTGAGCCGAGGCGGGATGGCGGCGGCGGGCGGCGATGGGACGGGGATGGGGATGGGGATGGGGATGGGGACCGGGACCGGGACGGGGACCGGGACCGGGACGGGGACGGAGGCCGAGGCGGACTCGGACGGCGGCAGCGAGGAGCTGGTGCTCACGCCGGCGCAGCTCATCCGCAGCCTGGAGCAGGTGGGGTTTGCTGGGCAGCGCGGCGGGGTGACGGGAAGCAAAGCCGCGGGCTGCCCGGCGGATGAGGGGGGTGGGGGGTGCCGGTCCCGCTGGGCTCCCGGAGGCGGTGGGGCGGGACGAGATTCGGGGGGCTGGGGAGTATGGCAGGCGCGTTCCACGCTTCTTACAGTCTTGCTTCTTTCAGGCCTGGCTGAATGAAAAATTTGCCCCAGAGCTGCTGGAGAGCAAACCCGAGATCATTGAGTGTGTGGTGGAGCAGCTGGACCACATGGTGGGTTCCGCGGGGCGGTACCGGCAGGGCCCTGGTGCCTGGCCTGGCAAGTACACGCTGGGTTCCTCTGGGATTGCCAGGACTGCCAGGACTGGCTCCTGCTCTGTCCCTGAGATCAGGTTGTTCTGAGAATCCTCCTCGAGCTTCTCTTGGAGGGGAGTGAGAGATCGAAGGAAACACTGCAAGGAAACAGCCACAGAGCTGGTTTTGTGCATCCTGTGTACAAAACCCTTGTTGGGGTTTCAGACATCTAATTTCTCAGTGCCTTTCCTTGCAGGAGGCAAACCTGAAACGGGCAAAGAGAGGAGACCTGAAGGTCAGTGTTCACCGCATGGAGATGGAGAGGATCCGCTACGTGCTCAGCAGTTACCTGCGCTGCAGGCTCGTGAAGGTACCCAGGGCAGGGACGTGGGGAGCCTGGCTGTGCAGCAGTGCAGCCCTGCTCCCAGGGGAAGCCTCTGCAGTGGGGATTGAAGGGGGAGGTGTGTTCCAGTCTGTGGGATTTTGTTCCAATATCAGATAGAGAAGTTTTTCCCCCATGTCCTGGAGAAGGAGAAGTCTCGAGCTGAAGGGGAACCTTCCATTCTGTCACCAGAGGAGTTTGCCTTTGCTAAGGAGTGAGTATGTTCTGGATGCATCTCCCTTCCTGTGGCTTGGAGAACTCACCCATGGGTTATGCTGAGCAGTTCTTAGGATTGTTTGCCTTGTCTGTCAGAATCAGGAGTTTCACCAAGACAAGGAAAGAGCTGAAATGGAACAGCTCTGGTAACTCTGAGCTCATTGCTTGTCTCTGACCATGCCTGTGTGTCCCTTGCTGGGCTGTGAGTCAGGACACTGCAGATCTGTGTGTTGTTAAACCAGTAAATGCTCCAATGGTTTCTTTTAGGTACATGGCAAACACTGAGACTTACCTGAAAAACGTGGCCCTGAAACACATGCCACCCAACCTGCAGAAAGTGTCTCTCCTAAAATCCAGTGAGTGACCTGGGCCTGGGGGTGTGTGGGGAGCTCTGGGGAGCTCCAGGTGTCCTGCAGGGGAGCATCAGCTGGCCCTGAGCTCATGCTCCTCATCCCTGTTCTGCAGTTCCAAAGCCCAACTTGGACTCCTTCGTGTTCCTGAGGGTGCTGGAGCGTCAGGAGAACATCCTGGTGGAGCCAGAGATGGATGAGCAGGGGTAGGGGGGGTGGTCAGGGGTAGGGGGAGTGATGAGGGGTATGGGGTGGGTCAGCAGGGGTAGGGGGTGGGTGATCAGGGGTAGGTGGGTGCTTCCCTCGTGCTGCAGGGTAACAGGTTGGCTGCACAGAGACCGTGGTGCTGATCCTGCCCCTTTCTGCAGGGATTACACCATCGACCTGGAGGAGGGCTCACAGCACCTGATCCGGTACCGAGCCATCGCGCCCCTGGTGGCCTCGGGCGCTGTGCAGCTCATCTGAGGGGGGAGTGGTGAGTGCGGGGCTGGGGGTGTGAGGGAGGCCGGGGTGTGTGGGGTGAACTCTGCGGCTGCCGCTCTGACAGACCGGCAGAGGGCTCTGGGGCGGGGCTGTGTCCTGTGTGTCCCCTCCCCGGGCTCTGTGTCCCCTCCCCGGGCTCTGTGTCCCCTCCCCGAGCTCTGTGTCCCCTCCCCGGGCTCTGTGTCCTTTCTACCCGTGCAGTGCTGTGCTCCCTGGGCCTCCAGCTCAGCGCTGTTGGTTAAGTGAGGCTGTTGGGTGGGAGATGTCTGGCTGACTGTGTGGCAACCCACCCGTGGAAACTCCACCTTCCTCCATCAGCTTTGATCTTGTCACAGAGTTGGTGCAACCCTGGGCATTGTGCAAGGGGACAGTTGCCCTGAGGTGAGCTGCAGGGACACACACACCTCTGTGCCATTTTTGCCACGTGGTCAATTGAGCAAAAAAACCCCACCATATGCAGAGATACTTCCTGTCAGCAAATCTTGGTCCTGGCAGAAGGGATTTGGAACATGTTAAGGGTGGAAATGGCAGCTCAGGAGCAAAGGGTCTTCCCTGCAGGGTGCTGTGTGAGGAGCAGCCTCTGCTCCTCTGACACTCCCTCTGCCCAGTGCAGGGTCATGCAGTGCCTCTGGTAGTGTGAGTGGCTTTGCATGCGTGGTTTATCGTGCTCCTAATGAATCCATTTAGGTAAAGAAGATTCTTTCAAGTATAGATGTTAAGAGGAGGTTGGCTTTAATCCTTAGGAATCAGCAGAACAGCTCTGCCCTCAGGAAGGGCTGGGGATTGTGTCCTGCCCATATCTACAGCCCAGGCAGCTTTGCAGAGGTGACTGAAGCTCCAGCCAAAGCTGTCAGTAATCTCAAGCATGCTAGAGAAGAGCTGCTTGGGGAGTGTCTCAGTGGCTGGCAGACTTTCTCCTTGGCCCTCTTAAGTTTGACTGAACCATTGTCCAGGCAGCAAGCACTTGCCTTGCCTCTGCAGCTCACATGGCCCTAACTGGGTCTGATTCCACCCAGCTGGAATCACAGGAATTGTCCTTCTGTAGGTCCTGTCTAGAAAAGGAATCAAAGGCAGTTCTATTTCTTTTTTTCCTGGGTGGCTCCAGGAAAGTGATCTCAAATAAATAACGTGATTCAGTGAGGATGGTTGTTCCTTGGTTAGCCAGAGCTGCCTCCCCAAGCTTCTGTGCACGGTGGGGAAACAACTGGAAGTTCTGTGGGGAAGTTTCAAGCATTCAGAGGTTGAAGAGCAGGCAGCTTGCACAACCACAAGCTCTTAGTTCAGAGGAAAGGGGACAGAGGGGACAGCTTTCTGTCATGACCTCAGGAGCTGTCACTTGGGTTTGTCACTTGGGCATCTGCAGCCACTGTGAAGCCTCTGGGGGGAGGAGTGCTCTGTGGCTGACCCTGCATCTCCCCTTTGGGGGTGGAGAGCTGCCCAGCAGCAGCCACCAGCAGCTCCTGCAGGCCCAGCCAGACAAGTGTGTCTGGCTCCTGGTCACCCACAGAGGTGGCTGTCCTGCTCCTCCCCAGGCAGCAGTGCCTGCTCAGCAGTGGTGTGAGTGCCACACATCCTTTGAGAGGATGCTGCTGCTTTGATTCTCTTGCCTCTTTTCCCAATGTTTTTGCTGCCCAGAGCCAGCTCTGAGCTGCAGGGTGTTGGCAGTGGGTGCTGGATTCAGGCTGTGGTGGGACAGGGGCCTGGTGTGTAAATGCTGGCAGGTCGGTGGTGTCACGGGCTGATGGAAATCCGTGCCGTCAGCAGGAAGAATCAGGGCTGCTTACCCTAAGTGGCTGGAGAGCTCTGGAGGGATTAGTGGGTGGCAGGGGCTGTGCAGGGGTGCTCTGGCTGGGTCCCTGCCTGTCAGGGAGTCACACGTCAGCCAAGCAGTGAAGGTGATTTTGAGCACAGATGTTGGGGACAGAGCACTGTGAGTGAGTTTCATGTTCAAGGTGAGGAACGGGGATAAGAAACTCGGGAGCTGATTGACTTTGTACAGAGGGTGAGCCCGAGTGCTCCTTGTGCTCACACTCCCTGTGCAGTGCGGGGCAGGGCTCAGATCTCATCCAGGGGCACTCGTTGCTTTTCTTCCACAGCCTCAGAGAACAGGACAGCCCGGAACTGCTCCCGTTCTACCGGTACCTGGGGCTGGTTGTGTACCACTCTCCTGTGCCCGGTTCCTCTCTCCTGTGCCCGGCTTTGCTCTCCGGTGCCCGGTTCCTCTCCCCGGTGCCGGGCACCTCTCTCCCGTGCCCGGTTCCTCTCTCCCGTGCCCAGCTCCTCTCTCCGGTGCCCGGTTCCTCTCTCCGGTGCCCGGTTCCTCTCTCCGGTGCCCGCTCCTCTCTCCGGTGCCCGGCTCCTCTCTCCGGTGCCCGGTTCCTCTCTCCGGTGCCCGGCTCCTCTCTCCGGTGCCCGGTTCCTCTCTCCGGTGCCCGGCTCCTCTCCCCGGTGCCCGGTTCCTCTCTCCGGTGCCCGGCTCCGCTCCCATTGGCTGCTCGGGGCGGGGCAGGGCGCTGATTGGTCGCCGCGAGGTGTCCCGGCCGCCTGCGCTCCCACGGCCCCATTGATCCGTACGGTGCCGCCGCCGGCGGGAACGGAGCGGCAGGGGAAGAAGGGCGGCGGGGGAGCCGGGTCCGGCCGAGGTCTCGCCGCCTGACCCTCTCCTTGGCTCCGGGCTCTTGCAGGTGCGCAGCGCGGCCCCTGTCCCCCAGCCATGCCCGTGGACCTGGCCGTGCGGCTCTGCCTGAGCCACTCGCCCCCCATCTGCAAGCTGCTGAACTACGAGGAGCTGCGGGTCAGCCGGGGCCGCAAACCCCTCCGGTCCTGCCTCAACCAGAAGCTGAACGCGGAGCCTGAGCCTGAGCGGCGAGACAACACCAGGAGCTCCCGGGGGCAGAAGAAGAAGAAGGTCGTGTTTGCTGACATGAAGGGGCTCTCGCTGACGGCTGTCCGCTTCTTCTCCAAGTTTGAGGAGGATCTGTGTGACCTGCACCACGCCCTGTCTGACCTGGCCCGCTTGAGACCCAAGATGCGGGACTTGGAGCCAGAGGGGTGCAGGTATGTGCTGGGCTTCCCACAGCCCTCTGCAGACTACGTGACCTTCCGCAGCCGCCTGCACAGCAACCTCGTCTGCCTGGAGAGCTGCTTGATCCAGGATCGTTCCCTCTCAGGGACAGTGAAGGTCAGAAACATCGAGTACGAGAAGAAAGTGATGGTCCGCATCACCTTTGATGGCTGGAAGAACTTCCGGGATATCTTCTGCCAGTACATGCACAGCACCTACGGCTCTGCTGACACAGACACCTTCTCCTTTGAGCTGACCCTGCCTAAGCCCTCTGTCTCCTGCAGAACTCCTGCAGAGTTCTGCATCTTCTTCCAGTGCCGACAGAAGACCCACTGGGACAACAACCAAGGGAATAACTACAGGATCTGCCCTGTGGGCACGATCCGCCCTCCCTCCCGTGCCCTCCGGGCTGCCAGCGGGGCCTGGGACCACCTCGGCACCTCCCGGGCCGCCGCCCTGGTCCTGTCCCAGCTGCAGACCTGGCGGCGCTCCGAGTCCCAGGCCCCGTATTGGTAGGAGAGCAGCGGGTGGAGGTGCGGGCCCTGCGGTGCTGGCGGGGCCGCGATGGTCTCGGGGAGGGGGGCGGCAGCACCAGACGCTGCTCACGGTTCCGTGAACTCCTCCGGTGCCCCGAGCTGCTGGGCCGAAAGCTGCCGGTCGGCGGGAGCTGCTTCCCCACTGGCTCCTGCCGTCCTTCAGGGGCAGCGCCAGGGCCGGGAGCCGAGAGCGCGGTCCCGGTGCTGTCCAAGTGCCTTGCGCGGGGGGCGCGGGGGCTGCTGCTGTAACGGGGAGAGAACAATAAAGTGACGGCGATGGGCGAACCCCGCAGTGTCTGGGCCGGTGTCGGTGCCGGTACCGGTGTCGGTGTCTGGGCCGGTGTCGGTGCCGGTACCGGTGTCGGTGTCGGTGTCTGGGCCGGGGCTCGCGGGCTCCCCCTTCCGTACGGTGGATGCTGCGGGCGCGGCCCCGCGGGCTGCGTGCTGACGTCAGTGCACGCGGCGTTGGGCGGTGGCGCGCACGGCACGTGGCGGGGGCGGGGCCGGGGCCGGGGCCCGGCGGCGGCGGCGGGAGCGGGAGCGGGAGGTGAGTGCGTAACCGGCCGGCACCGGTGCCCCCCCACCCCCGCTACCCCTGGGCCGCGCAGCCCGCTGTGCCCGGTGTGGGGGCGCAGAGCAGGCCCCGGCCCGGCCGCGGGACCGTTACTCGGGACCCGCCGGGGGAGCGCGGCCTCCCACCGCCCCAGCGGGCCGCGCCCCGCCCCGGTGCCACAGCCCGGCCCGGCCGCTCGGCCCGGCGGACAGCGGAGCTCGGCCCTGCCCCGATTCGCCGCGCGTGTCCCGCGTCCCGGGGGGCAGAGCTGGGATCGGCCCCGTCTCTCCGTTAGGCAGATGGTGCGGGCGGCACCGGGGCGGATGCGATCGCGGTCCCCGCGGGTCTGGTCCGGTCCTGGTGGTGGCCGGCGGGCAGGGCTGCCCACGGTCGCCCGGGGATCGTCGCACCCGGCTGCCGGCCGTGCATCCTGCCCGGTGCCGGGCCTGTCCCGGGGCCGCGGCCGAGTGACAGCGAGAGGCCGCAGCGGCGGCAGCCCCGCCGGGGTCCGTGTGATCGGCGGCCAGCGCAGCCCCGGCCCGGCTGGGTGTACCCGGTCCCTTGGAGCACCCAGCACCCCGGTACGGCGGTGCTCAGCCCCAGCACGCAGACCGGGGAGCGGGAGGATCAGCCCCGTCCCAGGTGACGTTCCACGGGGATGCTGTCCCGAGAAGACTCAGCCCCGCTGGACCCGGTGCTGCGGGGACATGCTGGGCTGGTCCCCGTGACCCGAGGAGTGCCACTCGGGCTCGTCACCGGCAGTAATTGTCCCCTTGGGCGAGCTTCCTGTCCCTCCTGTGACCGGGGTGAGGTGGCGGGGTGAGGTGCGGGAGCGGAGGAAGTGATCCCCGCCCAGGAATCCGGTTCCTGTGAGCTCGGTGCTGCGGGATGCCTCTGACATGAGATGGGATGTGAGGTCTTTGTCATGGGGAGGGGTTTTCTGTCCCTCCATTGGCTCTTCCCGGTGCTCGGGGCCTGACTGCGGGTCCTGTGCTCTAGGTGTGGATCTGGAGGAGTCTGCTCAGCCTGAGGTGTGGATGGTGTGAAAACACGAGTGGCAGCAGGGGTGATTCCTCAGCGTGTGACAGTGCCGAGCAGCACCAGCCCGAGTCTGCTGTGCCTCAGGAGCTGCTCGGAGTGATGTGACCTCAGCCCAAGCGCTGCCTTCCAGGTTCCAGAGCCCACTGTCCCTGGCCTCCTGCCACCTCTCTGAGCTGCGTGACTTTCCTGACTGAGTTCTCTCTCCTGCACTCGTGCTGGTGGCATCTGAGTGCCTGCTCTGCCAAGAAGCCAGCTCGCTTTTTTTTGAAGAGCTTTCCAGGGACATGGGCTTCACTCATGTCTGTAAGGACCCTTCAGTGTGAGTGGGTGCCAGAATTAAACTTGTTCCAGGCGTCATGCGAGGATCTGCGGGAGCACCCGTGTCCTCACCAGAGCAATAATAGCTCCAGACACCGTAGGCTCCCACAGTGCCAACTCCCTTAATCTCCAATGCAGACTCAGGGATGGACTCCACCTTGTCCCCGTGAAGAGGCTCTGCATGCTCTCCACAGCCAGACGGGGATTCTTGCCCCACACCAGGACTGGCTCAGCGGCGCCCGGGGACAGTTTCCACTTCTGCCCTTGTCCCACCCCAGCGCCTGCCACGCACCCATGGAGGAACCTCTGCCCATCTTCCATCTTCTTTGAGCGTCTCAGCCCACGTGGTCCGAGCTCACCTGGGCTCCTGGCAGACTGTTTGCTTGTTCTCCTGACTCTTTCCCAGATCCTGTTGCATCCCCTCTCTCACAGAGCCCAAAAAGGATGTGAACTTTGGAATGGGGTCTGCGAGCAGGCTGTGGACTCAGTGCGTGTGCAAGACTGTTCCTGAGTAACAGGAGGACTCGTTCATCTCCACAGGCAGCCTCTCTGCCTGTCTGCAGGGCACCAGCCTTGCCTGGGCCTTTCACCATGTTCCTTCTGCTCCCCTTTGACAGCCTGGTTGTTAATCTCTTGGGGATTTCCATAACTGTCCTCTTCACTCTGCTTCTGGTTTTCATCATCGTGCCAGCAATTTTTGGAGTCTCCTTTGGCATCCGCAAGGTTTACATGAAAACATTATTAAAGATTTTTCAGGTAAGTCACGTTTTCAGAATTTTCAGTGTGTTTGTAGGGTATTGTCAAGCTTGGTCGTGCTAGGAGAGGGGCTTTTCACCCTCAGCAGAGCATTGCAGGGGGCTCGGATGGGAGGTGGTTTGTTGGTGACAGCTACTGGTTCCATACTACCTGTTTGGGTCAAACACAGTTTGCTAGACCTCTGTCTGTGGGCTGCTTTTCCCCCATAACTGCTCCAGGAGGTCTTCAGGGTAGCATGGCCCGTGCAGTGTCACAGGTCTGTGGATGTGTGCTTGGGGGTGATGTCCCAGCCTGGACAAGGCTGCACTCCATGGGCTGCCCTGCTCAGCAGAGGTTTGGGTGAGGCAGAAAGGGGAGGTGAGGCAGGACGTCCTGTGCTGGGAGCTCCAAGCCTCTGTGACCAGAACCCTTCTGCCCCAGGGTGCCACCTGCTTATCTGCCCAGCCCAAATGTCTGGACCAGCAGCCTCTGAGGACAACCAGCAGCCCTTGGCACAGGGAGGCCAAGTGGAATTTTCCAACTTGGGGTCATTCTGTTCCCTTGTCTGCCTTTGGCAGACTGATATTATGGGCTGTCCCACAGCCAGCACCTCTCCCTGGAGCAAGTCCCTGTCAAGACCAGAATTTTTGCTAATTTCCTAGCAGATAAAACGTGCACTGCCTTACCACGGCAGCCCAAGCAAAAGGAAGAGGGTGCCCTCTGCTTGACAGGGGGGATTTATGCTCTTAATTGTGCAGTTCAGCCTGCTGAAGGATTTGTTGTACAGCCACTGCTGTTTGAGCAAGGCTGGCCAGCAGGCTGAAAGCAGTCTCTGCTTTGAGCTTGGAAGAAATTAAGGTTGAAAAATAGTATCAGTTGCAGGATTGGCTTCCTGCAGTGCAGACCCCCCGGCAGGATGCATGGTCCTCCCAGGGCCTCTGCAGTGGCAACTACAAGCCAGTTGCACCAGAGCCCAGAGGACAGGGAGGCTGCAGAAGATCTTGCTGTGCCATCTCACCACGGAGCATTTCCTTTCCCTCTGGCACTACCTGCTTCCCACTGAGGCTCCGTTGTGTTGCACACAAACATCTTGTCGTGTGTCTTGCAGTGGGCGACGCTGAGGATAGAGCGTGGTGCCAAGGAGAAGAACCACCCCCTGTACAAGCCTTATGTCAATGGTAAGGTTTTGTCCTGCCTGGGCATGTGCAAAGTCCAAAATTCTCTGTGCAAGATGGGGTGAGGGTGGTGAGCAGCTGAGGTGTGCTGGGAGGTCTTTCCCATGTAGATGGATTGCAGAAGCAATGGAGAGGTCCCTGTTGTGAGGACGGGGGAATCACCCGGGGATGCTTCATTTCTAGGTAGTTGGGAGGTCTGTCTAGTTTGGGGGACTGGACGGGGGTTGTCTAAAGTCAATTTGCTTAAAGCTTATTATATTTTAAATATTTTTCAAATTACATGATCTTTTCTAGATGTTAAGACAGTGCATATTTAAGACATTGGGAAGCTGGATGCTTTTAATGATAGTGTAATTCATATATTTACAAAAAGGATTAATTTAAGCAAGTGGGGATGCTTAGGTAAATTTTAATCCTTAACACTGTTTTATAGCAATCAACAATGGATTATTCTTATAGTTTCTTTTCAAACAGATAATCATGACACGGGGGACAGGAAGGGACTGGTGGTGAGTGGAGAGCCCTGGTTCTCATCTGTCCTCCAGCCTTGCTCAGAGCTGCCTGCTGTGTGTTGCAGGTATCATTGCAAAGGAGCCAACATCACTGGAAGAGGAGATCAAGGAGATCCGACGCAGTGGCAGTGGCAAAGCCCTGGACACCCCGGAGTTTGAGCTCTCAGATATCTTCTATTTTTGCCGCAAAGGCATCGAGACCATCATGGATGATGAAGTGACCAAGAGGTTCTCAGCTGAAGAGCTGGAGTCCTGGAATCTGCTCAGCAGGACCAACTACAACTTCCAGTACATCAGCCTGCGCCTCACGGTGCTCTGGGGCCTGGGTGTGCTCATCCGCTACTGCTTCCTCCTGCCCCTCAGGTGAGTGCTGCTGCCACAGCCCACCACATCCTGATGGTGCCCTGGCCCCCCTGCTTCCAGCATAGACCCTGTTCACATCACCAGGACAGGCTGCCCTCGTGTTGCTAGTGCATGGCTTCTCTCTCCCTGCAGGATAGCCCTGGCATTCACTGGGATCAGCTTGTTGGTAACTGGAACTACAGTGGTGGGATATTTGCCAAATGGAAGGTGAGCTTGTCCGTGAGGGAGGAGAGGATGGGGAGACCCCTGTGCAGGCTGGGACTTGGTAATCCTGAAGCTGTTTCCCTGCAAGGCCTCCCTGTTCTGCCTGCTGCAGGCAAGGCAGCTGGTCTTGGCTTCTGTAGCCTCTCAGGGACAGACTCCTGTTAATTCTTAACAAAGGGCCAAGGTGCCAGCACTGAGCTGTGGCAGCTCACTTAGCTTCTGAAGGGAATAAGACAAGAAAAAGAGCAAAGGGCAAGGTTTGGATCTCAAGAGTTTTAAGAATCAGTGGGCATAAGCTGGCAGCAAAACCCGGGGTGAGGCTTGTTTTGAGGCTCAGTTGGATCTCGTGGCCTGGGGCAGGTGGGCTGAGGGGCACCCCTATGGGGGAGGTGGCAGAACTGTGGGTGATGGTCTCTGTCCTGGGCTGCAGGTGTAAGGAGTTCCTCAGCAAGCACGTTCACCTGATGTGTTACCGGATCTGCGTGCGTGCCCTCACAGCCATCATCACCTACCACGACCGGTGAGGAGGCTCTGTCTGCTCCAGGGTCCCTTCCCACCTGAGCCTCTTGCAGGCCTCATGCTTTGTTCCCCTGCTGTCATGTGTACCTTTTTTTTTCTTTTTTTTTTGCGTTTAGAAAAAACAGACCCCGCAATGGAGGCATCTGTGTGGCTAACCACACATCTCCCATCGATGTGATCATCCTGGCCAGCGACGGCTACTACGCAATGGTAAGTTCTGCCTGCACCCCAGTGGAGCAAGGAGCTGCCTGGGCTTTCTTGTGTCCCCAGGCCTTGTAACTTGTGTCTTCTTGCCTTTTTCAGGTGGGTCAGATCCATGGAGGGCTCATGGGTGTGATACAGAGAGCCATGGTGAAGGCTTGTCCCCACGTCTGGTTTGAACGCTCTGAGGTCAAAGATCGTCACCTGGTCGCCAGAAGGTGTGACAATTGCTGACTGAGGGGGAGGCCTGGAGGGAGGGACAGGTGAAGGGCTGCCCACATCCCTCGGGTGAGGATGGTGCCGTGCTTGGTGGGTGCAGGGAGACTGTGGCAGTGTTGCTGGCACCCAGCTGGTCCCCAGTGACTGCAGATAAGGACTGTTTGCTGCGTGGGTTGTTGGTGACAGCTTCTGTGCTAACTGGTGACACTCTTCTGTGCAGGCTCACAGAGCACGTCCAGGACAAGAGCAAATTGCCCATTCTTATTTTTCCAGAAGGTGAGTTGTGGCTCCAGGACAGGCAAGCAGCTGGTGGGAGGGCACACTTGAACAGCACTGTGTCACTGTGTTGCCCCTTCTTGAGCAGCCAAGGGCCTTGAGACCCTCCACGGAGGCAAAGAGGACACCACATCCATAAAGCTGACTTTATGGATCTGAACCCAGTCTTTATGGGACTGAACCCAGACTGTAGCAGTCCTGGTGGTGACCCAGTGACACCCTGTGCACACAGAGTAGGGTTTGAGTGTTAGGGGTCACATGCACAGATGCATAGCTGAGACTTGTGAAATGACTTGGAAGGGGAAGCTGAGAAGCTTGTGCTTGCCTCTTACAGGAACCTGCATCAACAACACATCTGTGATGATGTTCAAAAAGGGGAGCTTTGAAATTGGAGCCACAGTTTACCCTGTAGCCATCAAGGTATGAGAAGGCAAACGTTCTTAAAGCACAAGTAGCCCCCTGCTCAGTCTTAGCAGCTCAGTCCTGGGCCAGCAGGCTGCTCTGAGGGCATGGGGAAGCTGAGGCCACTCTGTGCAGCGCTCTGGGAGGGCTGGCCTGTAGCTGGGCTTGGAGTGGACCTTGGAGCCTCAGGGAGAGTGCAGCTACTGCCTGACTTTCATGAGCTCTTCTGCCTCTGCAGTATGACCCACAGTTTGGAGATGCCTTTTGGAACAGCAGCAAGTATGGCATGGTGACCTACCTCCTCAGGATGATGACCAGCTGGGCCATTGTCTGCAGTGTCTGGTACTTGCCCCCAATGACCAGGCAGGTAAGTAAGGTGAACACAGGCCATCTGATTTGCTGACTGCTTGGCCCTGTGCTCTGCTGAACAGTGTTTATTTTGCCACAGCCTGAAGAAGACGCTGTCCAGTTTGCCAACCGAGTGAAGTCAGCTATTGCCAGGCAGGGGGGCCTTGTGGATCTGCTCTGGTGAGTCCAGTCAGGCTTTTTCTCTTCCTGGTGCTGGGACACCTTCATCCTGAGTCCTGCATGTGGGTTGTAGAGCTAACTTTGTGTCTTGCTTTGGGCAGAGCAGGCCCGTGGAGAAAAGGAGACCTGTGACTTCCACAGCTGCTCTGCTGTAGCAGGGACCAGACTGTAGTTTCAGACAATGCTGGCCTGCAGCTCTGCTGATTATGTGACTCTCTCCCCAGGGATGGAGGACTGAAGAGGGAGAAGGTGAAAGACACATTCAAGGAGGAGCAACAGAAACTCTACAGCAAAATGATTGTAGGCAATCATGAAGACCGGAGCCGCTCCTGAGCCCTCTGCCTCTCACACTGCTCCTGGGCCTGGCCACAGCCCTCTGTCTGCAGCATCAGCCAGGGCTTGTCTGAAGCAGCTGCAAATCTTTGGACTTTGGATACTCCGGGGCTGTTTGGACTTGTTCCTTCATCCTCTGGCCGTTCTTTCCCAGAGGCACTATTACTGCCTAGAGCCTTCAGGTCCTGGGCAGCTCTTGGCACAGATGCCTTCTTGTTACTGTTACAGTGGAGCCTCTTGCAGGGGCATTATTAAATGAAACACTTATGGTGTCGTGTGCCTCCATATGGTGTTTACAGGCCCAAGGGGAGGACTGGTGTGTTGATGTGCATGTGTGTCAGTCACAAGTCTCCCACGGCACAGAAGCTGGTGAGCTGTTCTGAAATGAGCTGCCTTGACAACTAAGGGAGCCTGCATGAGCCTGTGCCTCTCACATCTGCAGTATGAACCCTTTAGGAGCTCTACGTGGGCTCTCAGGCCATATCTAGCTTTACTTACAGAAGGAGAAACTTTCCCTATTTCTTTTGCCACCCTCCTGTCATAGCCTGACCCAGACCATTGCTTCTCCAGCACCCAAGTGAAAGTATTACACACACATAACCTCAGTTCATTGCATGGAAGCAGAAATCTCATGCTGGAGGTGCTACTCACTTCCCTTTCAACTCCAGAAGTACTTTTTCAGTAAAAGAACTTGAATTTTATCATCACATGTACTTCCCAATTTTCCCTTTGTTCTTACAAACTTTAGCACTTTCATGGCTCCTCTGCATCCTCCCTTAAGCAAATACTTTAAGCAGTTTACTGCTGCCACCAGACAGCAGCTCACGTTTTCTGGAGTGCAAGAGAAGGCAACACTCAAGTGCCCCCTTTGTACCCTGGGAGATTGGTGGGAGGGCATCTGCTGCACCTGGGTCAGGCCAGCCATTTGTGCAAGTTACATTATTCCTTAAATTTAACTCCTTTAAGTTTGAATCATGTTTGAATTATATATATAGTAAGATCCTTTACAAATACAGACACCCACCTACACAGTCACAGCCCTCACTTAGCAGCCAGGGATTACACATGGTCCCCAGGAACATCCAGCCCCACAGGCAGTGATGGAGATGCCCTTAACTGGCCCCATGCCTTTCCTCATTGCCTCAAATTTGTGTTAATAAATAAATAAATAAATAAAGTAACAAAACAGGAGCAGCTGGAGCCAAGCAGGAGATGGTTAACAACATCCATGGGGGTGGAGTGTGTTGCTTATTCTTTGCTACTGATAGAAGACAAAACAACTTTTAATTACTAATAGATAGCACAGTTACCCTGGGTGGGATCCTCCTTCATTAGGAGTTTATTATGGCATTAGGTGTTTATTTACCAGCATTTTGATTTAATTGGTTTACCCAATTTATTAGGCACAGTTCTTGACTCCAGCTCACCAAGCCTCCATCCATGTTTGTTACCCAATGGGGCTGTTGCTTTGCTACTTAAAAAAAAAACCCAAACAAAAAAGAGTTGAAAAATAAAATAATAAATAAAAATAAACAAAAGGAAATAAAAATAAACTAAAAGAAACAAAAATATAAGAAAAGAAAGAAAGAAAGCAAGATAAAGAAAACCCAACCCTTGTCTCTTTTGCAGTTGTTACATCACTGCAGAGTTCTTCCCCATCATCTTTTATTTGATGCTGGGTACATCATTCACCTTATGAGAGCTGACCCGTAATGTTAAGCATCAGTTGCCAGGCAGGTGCATGCTGCCCTGTAGTTCTTACCTACACCATTTACTCATCACATTTTCTGAACTGTTATTTGCTCCAGTTCCTGCTCTGGTGCCTGCAGCAGCACAGACCCCCGTGTATCCCCAGACTCCTGGACCCATCTGTGGGTGCCCACAAGACTTGTACCCACACCTTGCTCCCTGGCCCATGGCACAGATGCTGGGGGGGCGTGTGGGACCCTCACCCCTCTGTGCCATGCTCAGGGACCCTCCCCCAGCTCCTCTGTGGCCAGGATGGCCGCAGCGGGCAGGGAGCTGGCTGGACAGGTTAGGAGACTCACATCCATCTTTCCTCAGCTCCCCCTCCCCGTGCCCCCAGTCAATATGTCTCTCTCCAATGGGAAAGTTAATAAATTTACCTCTAGATTAAAAGTATCGATCATTTCATTTGTAAGCAATAAATAACCGGGGGGGGGGGGCGTGGGATGGTGCAGGGGGCCGGGGCTGCAGGCTGGGGCTGCTGCAGCCGTGCAGCCCACTGGGGCCAGGGGCCCTCATATGCATTCTGCCCGGCTGCCAGCATTGATTTGCTATTAGTCTCCACGCACCACCCAGTAGCACATCATTCCCGGAGCTGCTATTAATGGCCTTTTGATAAATAATCACTTGTAAGTCAATAAATTTTTATTAAACAGTGTGGCGCTTTGATTTATGAAAATCCGACGGGGTTTGTCTGGGAGAAAAGGGATGTGGATTTGAAGCGGAGCTGCCATCCATCTGCCTGCCAGGCTTTCCTGCCTGCCCTGGCACCCCCACACACCCAAGAAGCCAGCCCCAAGCTCTGCTGCACTGCTGGGACCCCTGGTTGGGGGCAGAGGGTGGGTTTGGGGAGGGCAGAGCTACTGCTCACCTGTCCAGACCCCAACGATGTCAGTGTGTGGCCAGGGTCACCTGCATGAGGAGTGGGACACACTGGGACATGTTAGAACACAGCAGGACACACTGGGACACAGTGGGAGCAGCAGTGGCAGAGTAGACAGAAGCACAGGGGGGTCCCAGCACTGCTCGGGGTCCATCGTGTGGGGGGATGCACAGGGCAGCCAGGCTGTGGCTGCAATTTGTCACTCTCCCCAGATGCAGCAGGCCCTTTGCCACCTGCTTTATTTGTCTCTGAGCCCTGACGTGGCATCAGACAGGTGTTAAACTACTTAATCACTTTAAAATTGTTTTAATTTTCTGTTTTGTATTGATCTCCACAGCACCAATTAATCAGCTCACTGGACCAGGCAGTTAGTACATTAGAAATTGTCAGCCACGCTGGGCCGCTTAGAAAATGTCAAAAAAAATATCCTGCCAGCAGCCCCTCACTCTGGAGCTGGCTCTGGCCATGCACAGGCTCTTCCCAGGGACACTGATGGGGTTTGAGGCTCCTCCAGCCATGCCGTGGTGCCAGGGTGAGTGGCACAGCACAGGATCACACCTGGGACCTGGCCTCGTGTCCCCCTGAGGCTCCCGGTGGCTCTGTCACTCTCTGGAGTGTCCCGTGGAGCAGCAGAGGGGCTGCATGACTTGGGGGGGGCACGTGTTACCTGCCCCTTGCTTGCTGTGGGGCTGGACAGGGATCTCCAGGGTGGTCATTCTTCCCTAAGTCCTGGGAAAGTGCTGCTGAGCAGTCACAGCTCTTTGCAAAGTCCACCCAGCCCAATATGTGGAAAAAAGTGACAGACAGAGAGGATTTGGAGGCCAATGTGGGCCATGAGGCAAAGGAGTGGCATGGTGACAGTCTGCAGCACCACAGTACAGCCCCATGGTGAAGTGCTGGTGCTTTGGGAGCTTTGGGTGTCCCCAGGGGTGGGGACTTGGCCACTTGCCTGTCCTCAGGTGCTGCCTGCAGCACCACAGGGAGGCAGCTTGAGCTGCAGCCCCCACCGTCCCCTTCGTGCCTGTGCCACGCTGCTGACTGGTGTGTGATGGGCTGGCAGCACCTTATCTCCCATCGATTTCCTCCAGGACATGGCTGGTCTGTTTGCTCACACCCAGCTGGCACGGGGCTCAGCAGCAGCCAAGACAGCCAGAGCCAGAAGGAGCCCCTCAGCCCACACAGGCCCCCCCACATCCCTGGGACATGGAGGTTGACCCACAGCAGGGAAGTGCAGACCCACAAGAACACACGTGTGCACACAGGGGTGCAGCATGGGGAGGGGAAAGGAGGTTATCAGGCAAACACACCGGGGCTATTGAAGCCACATCAATCCTGCAGCCCCGACAGGTGAATGGGCTCTCACTCACACCGTTAAGATAAATGATATTTATTTGCTGCTAATAGGTTCCAACAAGAGGCCCCAAAGAGTGACTTTTGAACCAGGACCTCTTGCTGCCAGCACACACCCAAACTGGGGAAAACCCTGGGAAATGTCCCCAGGGCTGCCCTGCTCCTGTGGGCTCTGCTACCCCAGACAGCACCACAGCCACGGCCCCTTCCCCTGCCTGGCATGCAGACTCTGCCCCACGTGTGCTGTCCCAGCCCCTTCTCCAGGCTCACTGTGCACCCACGAAGCAAGTGCTGGGACTTGGCTGGGGCTGGGGCCTTTATTTCATCAACACCAACAATACGGTTGCTCCTGACACTGCCCAACACTCTGCTCCCAGCCCCACCAGCCACCAGCCCAGAGAAGGACCCACCAGGAGGGAAGTGGCAGCTGCCCCATCCCCACAGCTGGGTGTCTGCTGGGGGGGGGTCACCAGAGGGTGGCTGGGCTAGTCACCCCGTGGCCCGGAGGGACTCAGCCACTGTGTGTGCCCAAGCCCAGCACCGAGAAAGCCGCACGATGCTTCCTCAGCAGCAGACGGATCTTCTCATCATCTGAGTCAGGGTCCAGGGGCTTGTTGTACTCGTCGTCCTCAGCCTCAGAGACCACCCGCTCTCCACCAGAGCCCCCCGCCCGCTGTGAGGATGAGGAGGGCTCTAGGGCACTCTTCTTCCTCCATTTGGTCCGTCGGTTCTGGAACCAGACCTGTCGCTCCTGCTGGGTTAGCAGCTGCCACGCCACGCGCCCTGTGCCACACAGGGATCAGCACTCACCTTCACCTGGGACTCAGTCATGCCAAGGGAATAGGCCAGTCGTGCTCTCTCCGGGCCTGCCAGGTATTTGGTCTGCTCAAATGTCTTCTCCAGAGCGAAGATCTGGTGCCCCGTGAAAGTCGGGCGCGTGTGCTTCTTCTTGTGGATGCTGTCGGCCAAGTGAGCAGGGGCTGAGGGAGAGGAGAGGTGGATGAGCACCTGGGCTCTGTGCAGTGCACAGTTCCGGGCAGCTCTCCCCTTCCTGAGCATGGCACTGGCACACCTGTGCCCACAGATTCCCCCCACGCTGGCTCCCCTCCAAATTAAAACCACATTCTGGCTTCAAGGCTTCAGCCCCATCCCAGGAGTACTGAGCTGGCCACAAAGGCAGGCTGTGCATCTCCTGCTCAGCACAGCACAGTTTGATGTGCTGAGAAGGAAAAGGTCTTTCACAGCAGTGTCTGACCCAGAGCCCTGCAGCCCCACTGTGCCCCCAAGCCCTGCACCCTGCAGGAATCCTGGTGGGAAGGCAGGCAGAGCTGGTTAGCTCATGGCTGTGCTGGGAACGCATGGCCAAGCTGCCTGACCCATCTCTTCCATGGGCAAGAGTTGGAGAAGGGGGAAGGGGACTGTGGCTTTGGGTTCTGAGCAGTTGGCACCTAGCCCAGAGTGTCTTAGACAGAGTGTGCACCCATCCCACCCACTCTCTAGCACAGCAGCAACAAGCTCTGCAGTCCTGCTGCAAGCTCTCCAGCAGGCAGAGAGTGCCGCCAGCCCAGGGGCACCCATTCTGCCTGTCCCTGCCCTGTGCTGGGCCAGGCATTGACCCGCCAGGCTGCTGGAGGGAAGGGGATGTCTGGAACCAAGGAGCTCTGCTAGTTCCTGCCAGCTGTGGCTTGCCTGGGGGCTAAGTAGTTATTCCCTGCCTCTGGAGCTGCACTTGCTTCTCAGCCAAAACCTCTGTGGCTGGTTGAGGTCCAGCAGTTCTGGTGCCAGGGCCATTCCTGCTGTCCTGGGGCAGCCTACAGGGTGACAGCCATGCCTCATGCAGAGTGATGGAGATGACAAGTCCCAGGCAGCTGCCCCATGCCCAGCACCCACGGGCTGGGGCTCTGCAGGGTGCCCACCCAGCCCTCCCACCCGGCCCCACTGTACTTACGGCCGCCGCACTGCCGGCCACCCCGCCAGTCTGGGGCTGCCTCTGCCCAGCAGCTCCGGCCCCGCGGCAGGTAGTCGCTGCCTGCCTTGGGGAGGGCCCCCACCTGGGGCCCATAATAGACACCCGGGGAGCTTAGTCCATTAAATCCACCCGCATGGGGGTAGCCGGGGAGGAGGCTGCTGTTCGTCGTCGCCGCAGGCCGGCCAAGGATGTCGGAGATGCCGTGTGGGGTGCCGGCAGCCAGCTGGGTGCCCAGCCCCGGGGGGCCCAGCTTGTAGAAGGAGCTCTGCACCGAGTACTGACAGACGGGCGCCTTGGCCTCAGGGAAGGGTCCCAGCGCGGGGCCGTTGAGCAGGAAGGTGCCCGGCAAGTTGGCGTCCATGGCTGTGGTGTCGAGGTGACTCTCAGAGCCCAGCTCCACAGGGGTGCAAAGGCCAACCCATCCCTGCCAGCCCGGGGGCTACTGGACCCCGGTGTCCACCCTGTCCAGCCGGCACCTGGGTGGCCCTGGGACCCTGTCGGTGTGCCCGGAGGCCGGGGCAGGGCTGAGGGAGGGGGCGGGCGGACCCCGCAGATCCCGAGGCGTCCCCAGCTCCGGACCCTCAACTTGCCTGGCTCGCGCCAACACTTCTCTGATAAAGAAGCGGGTCATTAGAATACCGGGCCCTCATTGGTTGGGCTGGCGCGCGGGCCGCGCCCATTGGCTGGGGACTCGTCCGCCTCGGCTGCTATTGGCTGCGGCGCGGAGCCAGCCCGCGATTGGCCCGGCCCAGACAAATCGCGCTTTGAGCGCGGCGTAGCGCGAGCTGGACAGCGCCAGGGGTGGGGCCGGGAGGGAACCGGGGACAAGGGACAAGGGACGGGATGGAACGGGACGGGGCACGGGACAGGGCGGGACGCGGGACAGGGCGGGATGGGACGCGGCGGATGCTGGACAGCGCCCGGCGGGATGGGCTGGGCTGGGATGTGGTGCCGGGATGGAGCAGGAGACACCCTTCCCCCCCCGCCCCCCCCGGCTACACCCCCGCTGCTGGGGACATCCCCGAGCCTCAGCCCTCCCTGCACCTCTGGAAAAGCAGAGACAAGACATGGTCTGTGTTGGTTTCTTTATTAATCCATAGTTTGATAGCTGGTGTACAGGGAAATGATCTATACATCAGGGGCTAAGACAGGGAGATCCAAAAGGCTTGTTTCCATAACAATTAAAAAAAGGAAATAAAAGTAATTTTTAAAACTTCTAAAAAGCTTCTAGTGTGCAGACTGCAGCATTCTCTAGGCTCAATGTCGGGTGCAGCCCCCCGCTACCAGCCCTACGAGCAATCTGAGCGCAAAGCGATGTCACTGCAGGTGCCTGGTACGGTCGCAGCACAGCACATTCCCTACGGTGGTTACAAGGCCAAAGCACGAGACCCACACACAACTCTACGGTGATGCTACGGAGTCAGCTGTCACAGTGGGTCTGGGGAGGTTATTGTACATAGCAAGGGTGATGATGTAAAGTCTGTGCCTATATGGCTCAACCTGGGGGTGGGGAAGGGGTTGCTTTGCTCTCCAAGGCTAAGCTGGGTCGTTTGCTTTGCTGCAGCTGGGCTTCTTCCCAACTGCGGGGAGCCGGGCGCAGTCCCAGCAGATGCTCACTCACTGCCAGGCCTTGCCAGGGCCACCACTGCATGGCCTGACTTGGGCTCACTCTGCACTCACCCACAGAGAGCAAACTCAGACCCTGTAAAGCAGGTCCACGGCCACCTCCATGGGAAAGAGCAGCCCCCAGCCCATTGTGCTACAAAGGCCAGGCCCCCACCTCAGTTAAGTAAAGGACAGAGCGGGGCATGTGGAACCTGCTGCCACTACCTGCATCCTGCCCTCCTGGGGTCAAGTATTGTTACCTACTGCACACCTCAGAGCTGCCTGGGCAACTCTGTTCACTACTGCACTCCTGCCTAGGCTGCCGTGTGCTCCCGGGGTGGCTGCTGCACCAGGGCTTTGCCTGGCCTAAGCACAGCCACGGGGGCAGCAGTCCCCCCGTGCCTCTGGGGGTGGTCCTGAGAGGGTCAGCATCCACCAGGTCCCTGGGCTATCCTCACTTGTGGCCCTGCAGGGAGGCCAGGGGATCCTGCAAAGCCCTTGCATGGGGTGTGTGGTGCAGGGCTGCTGGCTCCTGCCAGCTCCTGGCTCATCTCCTGAGCAGATATTGTGCTGAGTAGAGATAGGCACAACCCCCTGTGTGGCACAAGCATCCCCTGCTCTGTCTCACTGCCCATCCTCCCTGGGCCCCAAGCACCTCAGCACAGGCCTACAGCTTCACCCCAGCTGGAGCCAACACAGACTGGGACTTGCACCATGGGCTGGCCCATGGGACTGCACTGGTGGGCCCCTCTCTTCAGGCCAGGAGGGGACCAGGCTCAGCTGTAGGGGCACAGAGTGGGGGCAGTCTGATGCCCCTCTCCTCCTGTGGCCTCCCAGCTCCATTCACCAGAGCTACGCCAAAGGTTTTGCCCATCCTGCAGCCTGAAGAGGTATTTGGGAGCAGAGCTGTTAGTGCTTTGTACATACTGCTAGAGTGTCCCTAGGGGTTTGCATAGTATTTATTGGTTCATATACACAAGGCTGATTGCTGTACAGTTTACACTTTCAACACAAGCAACGAGCTCAATGCTCAGCCCAGAGCCCTGCCCTGGTGGGAGACGTTGCATGTGCTGGGGAGAGGAAGGGCAGCCCTGCACTACCAGCCACTCTGCCCAGGGCAGCTGTGCTCCCTAAAACTCTCCTCTCACACACCCCTGGTGACTGCCAGTCCCCCATGACCCAGCACTCACTGAGAAGGATGAGAAGCAGGTCCTGCAGAGGCAGCAGGGGTGATGGGGATCATGTCCCTCTCCTTCCACGGTGGGCAGAGCTGTGCTGCCCCAGATCCTCTCCTGCAGCTGGAGCACGAGGATGCATACACACACATCAGCACCAGGGTGGAGTCTCCTTCCCTCTGGTTTTCTGCCAGTCCAGCTCTTGCTTCCCAGAGGAGCTGCAAGGATGCCCCTGGTGCGTGCTGCTGTCCTGGGGCTCCTGGCAGCAGCAGGGCAGGGACAGAGCCCCCCCATCAGTTTGAAGTACTGTAGCTCATGCGTCTTGCAGTCAGTCAGTCATGCGGATAGGACGGTAAGTATGTCTCATACAGAAATCATGCCATTAGCCTATAGAAACATGTACAGCCAGCCCTGCTCCCCTCCACTCTCTGCTCTTCTCTCCTCTCCTCTCTTCTCTTCTCAGGTATGTGTCAGAACATGTGTGGAGTTCAGTGGTTTGGTGTTGACGTGAGATCCTGGAGGGACACAGAGAGAGGCAGCGATGGGGTTACCGGGCATTCATGGTAGCACAGCCAGGAGAACGGGTGGGGATAGCCAAATAAATGAGCCCCAGCCCCTTCAGCACCCTGTGCTAGTCCCATATGCACCCATCCTGCCCAGCTACCACAAGACTAGTTTTGGGGGCTGTCAGAGCACCAGTAAGTGCCTTGTCTGGAACCAGCTGTGATGGCACAGAGGGTGTTGGTTTTGCTGTCCCAGCTGCAGAGAGCAGCAGCAAATGGGAGCTGAGCTGAGGAGGCTGCTGTAGCCTCAACCAGGGCGCAGTGACTGCACCTCACTCTTGCAGCCCCACACATTGCCAGTGCACACCTGGGGCCACTTTCCCACACTACAGGAAACAGCAAGAGCAAAGCAGTGACAGCATTGTCCAGAGAGACAAAGCAGAGACTGCCTAGGGAGGGGGTAGGCAGTGGGGTGGGGGTACCATCCACAGATACAAGCCTCTTGGCTGTCATGCACCCGCATGACACAGCAGAGAGAAGGGAGAGGGAGGACAGACAGACACAGCCATGCACAGGCCCGTGCAGCACAGGTCATGGGACCCCTGCCTGAGGAGCACACTGCCCCAAGCACTACACTGCCACAGCAGAGAGCATGCTGAGGACAGAGACAGATCTGGGTACAAGTGTGTTGTGCTGAGCACCCTGCCTTGAGTCTGGCATAGTCCCATCCAAGAGGGAAGGCAGTAGCACTGAGCCCCTACAAGCACCATGCTTCTGCACCCCTTCTGCCTCCTCGCATCCCCTCTCTAGCAGAGGAACTCCAGCAGCACTCACTGACACCATGTCCAGCCACCAGGAGTGCTGCCAGCAGCAGCCATGGCCCTACAGATCTGTGACAGCCCTCACCCAAGAGCTGGTCTCATCAGCTTGGATGCATCATCCCCAGCAGGACGTGCATGACCAGCAGCTCAGTGCAGGCAGCAGCATAGGGAGCTGGGAAGAGTAAAGGTAGGTGGGGTTACCTCCAAAGAGGCCATTTGAGGGGTCACTGCTTCCCCCTTTTCAGGCTGGCTCGTTTCACTATCTGAGCCCCCATCCTGCCCCCAGAGACCTCTGGTTTCGGGACACGCACTTGCATCTCCTCCTGAGGAAGCCGCAGGGGCAGGAAGCAGGACATCACCCAGGTGAACAGACAGACATACAGAAGAGGACAGGAGAGGGAGAAGCAGAATCAGTTGGCAGAAGACACTGAGCAAGAAGACTGGTGCAGTGGGCAAGAACTGCCCGTGTAAGCCTTAGAGGGAACCCAGGGGAGGAGAGCGGGGCAGAAGAAAGGACAGAGGGTGACAAAGCCTCAGAGCCTGTGAGTCCTGCAGAAACGTGCTGGCCCTGGGCAGGGCTATGAGCCACACTGTACCTTGGCCCCCAGACCGTCCCGGTGTAGGATGGAGTACTTCATGAAGTGATCATCCTCAGCCTCCAGGTCTTGGGGATCCTGCAGGGAGCCCTCAAGGATCAGCTCCTCCTGCTCCTGCCTGTCACGCATGTCACCAGGGCTCAGCTGCCGTACCACCTTCCTGATGACCTGTGGAGACCCACACAGACGGGTGTCACAGCATGTTCTGGGGCACTGTCCCTCCCTCCTCGCCCAGTCTGGCCCTGAACCACACGTGGGGTGCAGCCTGTCCCACCCGCAGGGGCTGGCCCGAGAAGTGCTGTGACTGTAATTGAAGATGGCAGGACAGGGGTGCCCTGCACGGGCTCCTGGGCTGCAGAGAAGAGCAGGGCAAAGGGGAGAGGAGAAGGGCTGCAGCCTGCCTTTGCCCACACCATCCCTTTGATCACTCACCTTCTTGGTGATAATATTGCCGTGATCATCTGTGAACTGCTCCTCAGTCACCTGCTCTCCAGGGAGATGAAGGACTTCGTTCCCCTGTAGCAACAGGAGGGACATCAGGGCATTTCAGGGCTTGAGGACAGCCCCTTTGCAGACAGAACAGAACAGAACAGAACAGAACAGAACAGAACAGAACAGCAGACCTGACACACACCCCACAGCCTCTGCCTTCCACCCTGCCCAGTCCCTTCACTGCTGTCCTCTGAGTCTGCCCCAGGGCTGCTCTCTCTGATCCCTACTCGTTACCTTCACAAGGACACGCCGGCGGACAACCCTGGTGGAGAGAACCTCCTCATCGTCCACCAGTCCCGGGCTCTCCCCGAGCTCCTTGTCCAGCTCACGGTGAGCATGTTTGAGCAGAAAGCGGACAGAACCCCTGACGATGTGCATGACGTTCTGGCAGCTGACCAGGAAGAAGGCCAGCAGCACCAGGGCGATCAGCAGCTGGGCCAGCAGAGCCCACATCCCGCCCCACGCTCAGAGCCTGGCCATGCTGCCCAGGCAGCCCTGCGGCTCTGTGGGAGGACTGCTGTAACCCTAGCTGCTGCAGCTCAGCTGGCTGTGGGCGGTGAGAAGGCAGCAGGCAGGTGGGGAGTCATCTGTGCTCAAAGTCATGGGGCCAGGACTGTGACAGCACTGCCTGTCCCCAGCCAGGCCTGTCCCCCTTCTCTGCCAGCTCACCAACAGCTCCTTTTTCCTGGCCACGGTGGGAAGCAGCGTGCAGTCCTCCATCACGGGACAAATTAGACCCTGGTCAGGAGCCAGGGGCTTGGGGTGTCACTGGAAACGCATGTGACTTAGGGGACACTCACTGCAGAGCTGAGCAACCCCCTCTGAGCACAGCTGGGATAGCCGTGCATGCCCTGGCCTGGGAAAGGTTCTTGCCTTGTACCTGCAGCCTTTTTGTGGCTGTGGCAGGACGCCCACCACCCAGCCTGGCCCCACGACCAGCTCTATTTGTGGCTCTAGAGAACTGTTGGGCTGGAATCCAGGGGAGACACTCGATAAGGAAGCAGGCAGGGAGGCTGGCTGAGTTATAATTGGAGAGCAAGAGCTCAGGTATCCAGCACAGCAGGCTATTCTGGGCTGAGAGGCACCCCCAGGGGCAGGGGGCAGGAAACCTGCCAGGGCACTTGTGCCTCTGGTAACACCCAGTCTGTCCTGCTGGCTTTGTGACGTGCTCAGGACAGGGCTGTCCGCAGGGCCTCCACCTCCTGTGGGACGCGTCCCCCTGCTCTTACCCTCACCTGCCCAAAGAAGCGGCTGTCTGCCTCCTCCTGCCAGCTGCCCGTAGGGTGCTGGGGCTGCCAGTCGCTGTCCTCTGCAGAGCTGATCCGCATCAGCTCCACGGTTGGTACCAGGACCTGCTCTTGCTCCTGGCCTTGTGCCCCGGAGGCTGTGGTGTGCGTTGGGAGCAGCCTTCGGGTGACCCCCTCCTGCCAGGAGCCCGCTGTCAGGTCCTGTAGGCAGGAGATAAAGGAGCCTTCTGCATTCCAGTCCCTCAGCCTGGGCACCAGAGAGGGACAGGGACAAGGAGAGAGAGACAGAGAGAGAGAGGCAGTCAGCTTTGCCGTGGAGTGCTGCACCCTGAGCACCAGCTGAGCACCGGCAGGCACACCAGCACAGCCAGCACCCACCAGGCACTGCCAGGCGCCCAGCACAAGCAGCACACAACACAGATGCACAAAGGGCACAGGCCTCCTCCCTGCCATGCTCCTGCCCACCCCACAGCCTCCTAGCCTGGCTGCCAGGGTCTAAGGCAAGGCTGTGGAGCATCGCTGGGCTCTGCCATGGAGCTCAGGGGACTACAGCCCTGGGAATGTGGGAGGATGCAGCCCAGGCTGAGGTGGCTCTGACAAGCACAACCTAGGTGCAGGACCTGGCTGTCTGCCTGGGGTCTCTCCCAGGTGCTCTGCATAGAGCCCCCAGAGCATCTCCAGAGAGGTGCAAAGCACTCAGCCCAAGGCACTGCTCTGTCTGCCAGGGATGCCCACAGGGGCTTCCAAGCTGGAGACCAGCAGAGAAGCAAGCAAAGCTGGGACATCACTGCAGCTGGCCCAGCACAGGGCAATAGCTGGCAAAGCAGTTCTGCTCCCCTCCCACAGCCACCCCAGTGCTCCAGGCCCCAGTACCTGTCTCCGCTTTTCTCCACGACGTGGCTAACAGTAGGTGATGATGTGATCCTGGCTTGCACCTTCTGCTGAACTGAAACAAAAGAGACTTCACTCTCCGGGTCTTGCTCCCCATTCCCTGGCTGGCGATCACTGGCTGGCATCTTCCCCTCTGGCCTCTGCCCCTCCTCCTGCTCTAGAAGGTCAATCAGGCCATTCATGGCATCTGAGTCCACTGTGTCATCCTCAACCAAGTCCATAGAGCCCATGTGGTCTGGGCCATGCGCGTCTGCCAGGAGCTGCCCCGGGAACCGGCCTTCGCTTGTGGCATCCGAGTCCTCGGCCTTGCTGCACTCCAGAGAGGAGTCCTCAGCAGTCACCAGTGAGGGGGTGAGCCCCGAGGACCACACCTGCATGTCGGACATCTCCATCAAGGCATCCTGCTCGGTGGCAGCCATGGGAATAGCATCCATGATGGCCACCTCATTCCAGTACTGGTCGGCACGCAGCGGGGATGGCAGCGTGTAATGCAGGGAGGCAGGGGACAGCAGCTCGTCCTGCAGCGAAGCGTAACCTATATGGGCAGACAGAGGCAACAACTCCAGCAGCCGTCTCACGCACGCACAAGCACAGTGGGGAGAGAAGGGAAGTGGGGTGCCTGCCCCGAGGACAGCAATGGTCATGCCGCAGACCCAGTGTTGGGGCTGAGCAGCTGCTGCCTTTGCACAGTCCCTGCAAGTGCTGCCATGCCTCCCTTTGTGTCCTGGGGATGGCTCAGGCAGCCCCCAGGAATGCTCACTCCCTGGGGTCCATGTGATGCCCCAAGCACACTGCAGGACACAGACCCTCTTTGCTACCCTGCTCCATCAGCCCCCGGGTCCCTGCCAACAGCCTCTGTCGAGCATCAGCTGGCTGACAATCAGCTGGGAGTTCAGGTGGCTAAGTCAGGTGGCAAGCACTGACTCCCAAAGTCAACCCCCTCTCTGCAGCAGAGGAGCAAGCTGGAAGTAGTACCGTGAGTGGGGAGGGATGTCCCTGGAACTTGTCATGAAACCCTGAGGTCCTGCAGGATGCAGCCAGGACCCCGCAACCCTGTTGGTGTCTCTGAGGCTACAAGCAGCATGTCCTCATTGTCCAGAGCCATGTGCACAGCCCAGGCACACCGACAAGGCTACAGCCAAGCCAGGCACTCCCACCCAGGCAGGTGGCTTTGCTCTGGCCTTTTTCAGGCAGGTGGCCTTTTTCCGCTCTGGGCCACAAGCCCCCTGTCCACCCCCAGAGATCAGCAGAGAATCTGTTCTGTTCCACAGGCAGTCAGGGATTGCTAGCCACAGACAAGGCATGGGGGACAGCCAGGCCCCCTGGCACAGCATGGGCACCGCTCCCATGTGTGGGAGCCTGGCTGGCAGCAAGCAGAGCAGGGCCAGCGAGGGAGCAGGGCAAGGCAAGAGAAGGCCTGGGGCAGCTGCCTGCAAGCACAACAGCCGTGAGAGGGACAGTCCCTGGTGACATGCAGTCGCTGGAGCAGGACACGGCTCCTGGAGGGCTCAGCTGAGGTGGAGACAGTGGAGACAGGCAGTGGAGAAAGATGAGAGAAGGAGAGGCCAAGATGAGCTCAGAGGAGAGATGTGACAAGAAGTGACCCACAGGAGTGCCCACACCTGACGGCACTGGGTGGCATGTTTGAGAGAGCAGAACAAGGGGAGAGACAGAGAGGGAGAGAGAGCGATGAGCCAGTGCTACACCAAGCCCTGTCTCTGCCCAGTGTGCTGCATCTGACCCCGGTGTGTCCCCGACCCAGGTACGCTCTGCCTGGGACCCATCCAGGCACATGGCCACAGCTGGACAGCCAGGACTCTGGGAGATCCCTCGCCACCGTTCAGCTCACACAGCCACAGGCACCTCTTGTGACCATGTCAGGATGAAGAACACGTGTCCACCCACCTGGAGAGCTTCTGAGAAGGCAGGATGGCAGAGCTGAGCTTCCTGCAGCACAAGCCCCAGTGAAGAGGCCATGTCTGTGAGCAAGGCCATGTGCCCACTGAGCTCCCAGCAGGCCACTGGCACATCCTGGTCAGGCACACATCGATTTGTCTGCACAGACTCTGCCCCCAGGGCCCTCCTGCAGCCCCCGCCAGAAGCCAGGACTCACCATTCATCTGGGATGGTGAGAGGGAGTAGTCTCTCTCTGTGTACCTCCAGCTGCTCTTCAGGCTGCGGCTATGCCTGCCAGAGCCATCCAGCGCGTTGACGATCTCGCCGCGGTCGATGTTCCGCAGCGCCATGTACAGACTCTCCACTGAAGGGGGAAGTGAGTATCAGCAAACTGGTCCTTGGGGGAACACAGCCATGCCCCAGACACCCTCCTGGGGGCAGGTCTGCAGGAAGCAGTGGCAAAAAGCCAGGCAGTGACCCGAGAGCTGCTCTGTGCAGCCAGCCTGTCACAGGTACCACAGGCACTCACTTTTGACATTCTTGCCCTCACGGCTGACCCAGAGGTTGAGTAAGGCCATGCTCTGTTCCAACAGGGAGTTGGGGTTCTCCACACGTATCCGGTTGATGTCCTCCACCCCAAACTGCAGCTCACGTGCCAGCTCTAAGGGAGATACCGCATGTCAACATCACACTGTCCAGCACCCACCACCAGCTCTGGAGCCAAGAAGGATAAGGATGTTGGGCAGGGCTCAGCCAGACCCAGCACAGAGTGCCCCATGTCACAAACAGCTGAACACAGCAGAACATGCAGGACCAGGAGCTGGGACAGCTCCAGGCTGGCTGTGTCCAGCACAGTAGTGTCTCATGCTAAGGAGAAGCAGCGTGTTTCCAGCCTTCCTGTGTCAGCTGTCATGTGCATACTCACCAGCCCAGCTGAGGCCCAGCTGTTCTGCTATATCAACCATCTTCTGGTCTCCCTTGTCCGTGCTGCTCAGAGAGCCTGAGAAGAGAAGCATGAGTCACAGCTTCAGCTGCACAAGGCCCTTCCCTGGGGTGGGGAGGGGAAAGGGGTGCTGGCTGTGGGGATCTCACAGCTCTGAAGGCATAGAGCTGCCCAGCAGGCAGGAGCAAGGAAACCCTCAGGGAGAGAGAAGCTGCCGCGAGTGCAGTACACAGGGTCAGCCCAGCCTCTCCAGTGTGGTGGAGCAGGTTTGAACAGTGCCAGCATGCAGCGTACCAAAACTTGTCTCGCTGAGGATGCTGTATCGCTCCCTCAGAGACAACGGCGTTAGAGTCCTCCTCCGCTCCTCACTGCCACTTCCCTGTAAGAATGGGGACAAGGCAAGGGGTCAAGAGCTTGAAAAGAGGGGAGCAGCTCTGCCCTGGCACCACTGCTTCTCCTGCAGCCCCAGAGCAACATGGCACAGCCACATGAAGCAGCTGAGGAAGTAATGCTGACAGCGAGGGCCTCCACCTGCACCTGGGGAGGGATGGCTCCCTGCTGCCTTTCCCAGAGGTCCCAGATACCCCCACTGACCTTGGTGCAGGGTGGTATGCTGATGTTCAGGTGGCAGAGAACATGCTGGAGGTCCTCATATTTCATAGCCTTGCGCAAGAAAGACAGGGAGCCGCTGGCTTCACGGCTGCTGTCCCGAACCTAAGGACCAAAAGCCTAGTGAGGTGGCCTGGCACAGGGAAGGTGCAGGGTCTCCAGCTGCAGCCCATCCCCCTCCCCAGACACCCCCCCCCCCCATTACCTTGATGGGGATGGCAAGACGATTCTCCCGGAAGGACTGGAAGAGGAAGCTGCGAGGCTGAGTGCCCTTCTTGACAGGAACCAGGTTCCCTGAGAGCTCAACATGCAAAGGCATGCCCTCTACCACCTGGCAGGGAGAAAGAAATTGGCTCAGACCCTGTGCGGAGCTGCTGCCCCAACTCTCCTTCCCAGGCCTCTCCACTGGCATCAGCCTCTGCTTGCTTAGGCAGCCCTCTACCTGCTTCCCCCCCACACACAAACACTGCTGGGGACAAACCTCAATGTCCCTGCTGCGGGCCACCTCAGTGAAGTTTTCATGCTGCTCTAGAGTTTTGTCAACCTTGTCGTCAGTCATGCAGTAGCAGCGCAGCCGGCCTTCCCGCGCATCGTTCATCTTGGCAAACACCACGAATTTGGCCATGTAGGGCACGGCTGTCAGCTCCTTGTACAGCATGGTGGCAAAGTGCACGGCCTCGGCTGTGCGTGGGCAGTCAGCCAGCCAGAACCTGTGGGAGACACAGGTCAGGGAGCTGCCAAGCTGGTTCCTCGGGGGCACCAGGAGAGCTGCCAGACAACCCTGTCAGCAAACTGCACCACAGAGAGTGCCCCAAGACCTCTGGGTGCAAGAGCACCCCATCTGTGATGAGGACCCACCCAAGCACAAAGAACAGCCCCTTCCCTCTGCACACCCAGCTGTCGTAACTGTTTCTTGAGTGGAGGTCTAAAGGCTGGAGACAACTACCCCGAGTGTAGGAATGGGGCACCACCAGGATGAGCAAAGGGGTGTGAGGATCCTCCTGACACAGGCTGCCTCCCATGAAGGGCCTGAGGAGCAGCAGATATCCCACATATTCCCTCAGAACTCACCTGGCAGACACGTTGGTGGTAAAGTTAGCACACTCGTTCTCATAGATCAGTTTTGTAGTGCCTGTTATATCTTCCCACTGGGCTTGGGCTGTTCCTCCTGCAGCAGAAAGAGAGAGTAAACATGCTGCCCTTTCATAAGCATGGGGTCTGCATCCTCCAATGATTCCACCATCATGACCTTAGCTCCTAGGAGATGCATCCCACCGAAGTGGCCTAGACCATCCCCACCAGAGAGTATGCTTGCTGGTGCATGAGGGGTTGGCAGCCTCACCGATCACACTGCAGAGCAGGCGGAGGCTGGTGGTGTCACCCTCACCACTGTCTCGGGGATTGTCCTTCCAGGAGGGTGGCAGTGGGATGCGGAGGCCGATGGGGCGGTGGAACTTCCTCCGGCGGGGCTCCACCGTGACGATGGGGCTGAAGGTGGCCTGATTCCCCAGCAGCTTTGTCACCAGCTCATCAGGCACAGGCTGTGCCTGCAGGGAGCACACACAGAGGCATCAGTGCTGGTCCCTCCCTGGGTCTGCTGCCTACCCCTGCCTGCAGAAGCCCATCTGGGCCCAGGCTGAGCTCTCCAGGGCTCACCTGCAGGGCCAGCCTCACTTTCTTGGTGACAGCAGTGTCTGGGAAGGTGGCCTGTACCATGGGCACCAATGTGCTTTTCAAGCACCCTCCCTCAGGGCCGATCATATCACAGTCCTGGCAGATCCGGGACATGACCACGAAGTAGAGAGGGAAGTCGGTGGTGATGATGCGGCAGACCCTCTTCTTCTCCAGATCCTCCAGGCTCTCCAGCTCTGCAAGGGCAGCACAGCCACCAGCTCACACACCAAGCCCACGGCTGTCCCCAGCACCCTCTCCAAGCTGCACCAGCCATGCCAGCCCGGCACACTCACCCTCATCCATGCCGCTGAGCAGCTGGTCCATGTAGCTCTCCTCGTAGCGGTTACGATGCTCCTTCCAGATGGAGCCGTTCTCGCTGCGCAACACCACCAGCTCTCGGTCCCCACGCCCATAGGAAGCAAAGTGTGGGATCTCCACAATGACGGGGCTGTGGGCAGCAGAGGAAAGGTGCTTGTGCCTACCACAAGGATGCTCGTGGTTTCCTACCACAGCACAAACTTCATTATGCTGGAATGAGCCACCCCAGGAACACACTCGTCCTGAGGTGCGGGTGGGATCTCCTGTGCACCAGACTCCCAGAAGCAGAGATGGACAGAGCTCTTGCCCCGGTTGGCAGAGACTCTGGAGGAGCCTGGATCCATCCCCAGTCCTAAGGGACAGCCCCGGTGTGGACAGCCCCATCTGTTCTGCTCCCAGCTGTGCTCACCTGAGGAACTGGGCACCAGCAGGCCCCAGGGCGATGATCCTGCTGGCCAGACCCTCCTCCTCAGCCAGCGGCGGGGGTGCAGGCAGCTTTTGGGGTTTCACCAGGCGGCAGGTGATGCGGGTCGGTGCTGCACAGGCACGGGGTGGGATGACCACACGCAGTCCATGGTGCCGGCTGCCCCGCATGGAGCCTCCCCGGGCATCCACCATGAAGCTCACCAGAAACCTGGCATGGGCAGAGGCATGGGCACAGTTAGGCACCTTGCAGACAGGTCACATGCAGAGCATGCAGGTACTGTGTGGGCTGGGCACTCACCCCGTGTGCACAGGGCTGGCCACCGGGCTGATGTTATCTGAGGTCTCAGTGGCTGGGCTGCTGGGGATCAGGGAATCCTCATCGAACTCCTTGGAGGGCTGTGTAAGGCACAGAAGAGCCTCCGTGGGCACAGGATCCTATCCGGGGGTACTGAGCTTGCCCACTCCTCCACAGTCTCACAGCCCACCCTCGACAGTCCTGTACCCTCATGTTCATCCACACCACCCACCCCATGTTTTGGGTCAGTCGGCAATGGGGGGAGAGGGGTACTCTGTGCAGGGGGTGCCTCTGGGGGCTGCAGCAGGTTGTGTCTCATGCTCACCTCCTGCGGGGACACCGAGGGTGCATGCAGCAGGCTGACTTGCTCAGCTTCTGTCTCCACAGGTCCTACCTGCTCAGTCTCCTCTGCTCTGGTCACCACAGTCTCAGGTGGGACGCAGGGGACTTGCAGGACAGCTGGAGACTCCACCCTGGCAGGAGAGGACAGTGACGCCCTCTGAAGTGGCAGATCTGAGCCCTACAGCCCCAGACTGTCCCCAGGGAGTCCCAGGGCTGCTGGATGAAGGTAAACTCAGCAGCAGCCCCATGTCCTGATGCAGGAACAACATGGACCAGCTTTGCCTGCTATGCCAGCCAATGGGGACTGTGATTGTACAGGGGTACGTGCTCCCTCCCCACTATCCAGTGCCTCTTACATTTGTTCCAGCATTGTTGTGGTCACAAACTCCAGCATCTCCCTCTTGCTCTCCTGGTCCCTGGGATCAGGTGTCCTGGGCTTCGGTGCAGCCAGCTCCTCCTCTGAAACCAAGAGCTGGTTCAGCATGCAGAGAGGCAGGACAAGGGAGCACAGACATCCAGCCCCTCTCTCCATCCCTTCTCAGGGCTGAAGCCAGAGCTTATCTCTGCTCCCACTGCTGGCCACACACATTTGTCCCCTGGGTCTCAGAGAGCCATGGGGCAGCTTTGCCCAGGGCCAGGTGGGGTCTGCTGGGAGGGGCAAGGACCACACTGTGGGTCAGAGACAGGAGATGTGGTAGCTGTCAGGAGCCTCAGATGCTAGCTGACCCCTTTTCCACCACACCAAGCACAGAGCAGGGCCTGCTAGGGACACTCTGCCATCAGACTCTGGGGACAGGAGTGTAGGCAGGCCTGGGGACATGGGAAGGATGCCCTGAGTGCATCCACACACCCCCATTTGGAGGCACAAGCTCAGCCAGCACTGCCTGCTGGACCAATTAGCACCTGCTAAGGATCTCACCAGGGTTCAGCTCTCACCAGTGCCCTACAGGACAGAATCCAGCACCACCCAAAGCTGGGACAGAGCCCCAGCAACAAGAAAGGGGATCATAGCAGCACAGAGACCCTCAAGTTCACCCCCTCAGGTTTATCCCTGTCTTGGCCAGCATGGCGTGGGGCAATTGTTGAGGGGAACTGGAGTTTGTCACAGAACTGGGGACGGGGCCTAGGGCAGACAGGGATCCAGGGCTGCCCCACAGTGGGGGAAGTCCCTGTTCATGCAGTCACACCACAGCAAGCAGCACGGACATGGATGGGCAGGGCGGATGTCACCGACCCAGCAGCAGGGCTCAGCAGATGGAGGTGGGGAGCAGATGGTTAGTGGCCATGGGGTGAAATGGGCCATTGAGCTGGGGCAGGGGGACACATTTCATACCCATTACTGTGACATGAGCAGTGCCTGCAAAGTAAGAAGAGTCAAAAGTGAGGTCTTGGTGGGAAGGAGGAGAGCAGACGAGCTGCAGCTGGGCTGGGATCTGATACCACCCAGCAGAGCAGGGCACGGTGGGGACTCCACATGCCCAAGGGCTCCTGCACTCTGGCTCCAGGCACATCCCTCCTGCACAGTGCAGGGAAGCACCCAAGCCAGGAGGTGCCACCCCAGAAATCTGCTGGGCTCCCCTCATCCTCTCCACAAGAACACTGTGGGGCCACAGAGCTCCCCCAGACTGTCTGGCAGGACCACCAGTGGCCATCGCTGGGGCTACTGCCTGCCACACCGGCTCAGCCAGATCTCTGGGATGGTGCGACCCAGTTCCAGCCCCTCACCTTCATCCTCTGACACGTCCAGAATCTCATCTACGGTCTCCGGGAAGCTCATGCGGTGCTTGTCACCCACTGACTGTGGAAGCAGAGCAGAGTCAGAGGAGGCCAACCCATTGCTGTGCAGCCACCAGCAGCCCCCTCCTCATGCCCAGGCTAGGGACCCCACTACCAGCACTGACCCTGCCCAGCTGCACCCAGCAGACCCAGCGTGACTGCTCCCAGCCCCAGCCCTCCTCCATGGGGTCCTGCTCCCAGTCCCCAGGGGCTCACCGGGATGTCAGTTTCCTCTGTGACAATCTTGAGGACATCTGTGACAGAAATGTAGCCAAGCCGCTTTGCGATGGCCAGGGGAGTGGTGCCGTTCTGTGCAGGACAGAGGGTCTGGGTGAGCAGCAGCCACGGGGCAGCACAGGTAGGTGGCCAAGCTCACCACAGGGCCAAGAGGTACTAGTGAGCCCCATACTCACTGTGCTGATCTCGTTGGGAGAGGCCCCGTGCTTCAGCAGCAGTGTCACCACATCCGTGTGGCCTTGCTGAGCTGCCTGGTGTAGAGGGGTGTAGCCCAGCTGCAGGGGACACACACAGAGGGCTGCAGTCAGTTCTGGGACTCTGCTGCCCCAGAAACACCCCCAGGTCTCACACTGTGCTTTATGTCTGGAGCACAAGGGCTGCACCCACCTTCCCCGGGTAAATAAGGGGCTCAGCAGGACCCAGCACTTGCCCAGCGAGGGAGGTCAAGCCTTCCCCATCAACTTGGATAATATTGCCTAGGGCAGAGGAGTCCTTGGACCACAGAATATCTCCATACCTTAGTCTTGGCATTGACATCAGCTTGATGCTGCAGCAAAAACTTCACCAGCTTGATGTTCCCATAGTGGCTGGCCACGTGCAGCGGGGTGTAGCCCATCTGAAAGACAAGATCAGGTCTCAGCTTGCCCTCAGTAGTGTTTCCTGCCCTTTCAGATTGGGTATATTCATCCCATCCAGAAGCCCCTATGGCTGAAGGACTAGGGGACACATGTGGGTGCTGCCTGAGAGCCCAGGACCAGGGCAGAAGTCATGCTGACACTACATTGTGCCCAGGGGTACGGGGGTGAGCTGTGGGAGCAGGCAAGAATCATCCCTTCAGGGAGGTGGGGGCAAGTGGAGAAAGAGTCCCCAAGACACAGACAAGATGGTAAGGATGCCTGTGAGGGGAGAATCTTGTACAAAATAAAACAAAAGCAATGGTCCTCCTAGAGCAAGTCTAAAGGTAATTCTCCCATGTTTTTCACCACAGCCAGGGGAAATGCTGGACTTTACCCTGGTTGTTGCATCCACTGTGACTCCATGTTTCACCAGAACATCAGCAACCGGAACATGTCCCTCTTGGGCCACGAGATGAAGAGGAGTTAGACCACTCTGCAAACAGAGGAGGTGTGAGCACAGTGACAAGGCCATCACTGCAGCTCTGCCAGTGAGGACTCTCAGTCAGGTCTCCGTCCTGGCAAATTACACCGTGCACTTGGCCAGCACACTGCTGGACACCACCCTGTCTGCTGGTCCCTGCCAGCTGGTCACGTCCAGCCTGGCAGCATGAGCAGGGACAACTTACCTTGTTGCCGAGGTCGCCGTTGGCTTGTTTGGAGAACAGCAGTGCCACCATGTCCGTGTGCCCCTCCTGGGAGGCCAGGTGCAGGGGGGTGACTCCCTGCACAGACTCAGCATTCGCAGAAGCCCCGTACTGCAGCAAGCTGCTGGCCACCTCCATCTGGTTCTGCTTGGCTGCAATGTGCAGGGGGCTGTACCCATTCTGCGGGGAGAGAGGCTCATTGCAGTGCTCAGCCCAGCAGGGACAGAGTGTGCCAACTTGCCTCTCCAAGCTAAGCTTCCTAGTCACCTCTAGAGCTCAGGGACACAGGTTCACACCAGAACCATCTCCCTGATAGCAACTAGCCCTGGTGCTGTGGCCAAATCCCAGCTCAGGCAACGCAGGGGTTTCCAAGACCTCCTGCTTCACATTCGCCTGGCATCACCCGTCCTGGAGTTTTCCACACTTGAAATTCTGCAGCAGCATTTGGCCACCTGGGGCTGCAAGAGGCCAGGGCAGACAGACACCTCCAGAACGTGTCTGGCTGAGGAGCAGAAGGCGCAGTGTTTGCAGGGTTGGTATTCAGGCAGGGACCGCAGGCACCCGAGCACTGGCGGCTCGGAGCAGCTGGCATCCAGCAGGCACCCTCTGCCCGGGTGATGGCGGCGGTGAGGCAGGGAGCGGGGGATGGCGGTGGACCGGTGTGCCCCATGCCCCATGCCCACCCGGCAGGGCTGGGAGCACCAGCACCACCAGTTCGATGTCTGTCCTGAGGGTACAACCGCTGCAAAGAGTGCGGGAGCCGGGGCGCAGGGCTGCGTTTCGGGGAGATGCTCCCCGCGCTCAGGCAGGGCGGGGCGACTCTCGCCAGCCCGTGGGTTTCTGACTCACTGCTGCCTGCAAACATTCGTGTGTGGTTTCCCAAACTGCCAGACAGGAGCGCTGCTCCGCAGGGCTTGCCATGGAAACATATCCCCAAGCAACAGCCACAAGGCTGACGGCAGGGACTGTCCCTGTCACAGCCCGGCTGCGGGAACAGGATGGCCGCCCGGCTGGTGCTGGTGCAAGGGACAGGTGGGTGCAGAGGGTGACTGGTGCTGATGGGTCCCTCGTGCACCCTGAGTGTCAGGGTTGTGGGGCAACGCACGGGACACAGGAAACATCCCCACACCCCAGGGACACCCAGTCCAGCCTCACCCAGGCTGAGCTGTGCGGGGAGCTCCCCTTGGGAAGCAGCAGCTTGACGATCTCCAGGTTGTTGTGGTGCACAGCCACGTGCAGTGGGGTCAGGCCGTTCTGGAGAGGGGAGAGGGTAGACACCAGTGAGAGGGGAACTGTCCCTGCACCACACCACACCACACCATTCCTCCCACTGCTGCAGGAGCAGCACTCACCTTCCCTGCTGCATTGGGGTGAGCTTCGTGTGCCAGCAGCAGCTCTGCCACATCCACCTTCCCATATTTGGCTGCAACGTGGAGAGGGGTGAATCCTTTCTGAGGAGAAAGGCAGCCCATCACAGGGCGTCCAGGGATGAGAAGAAGAGCACTGGCACATGCTGTGGCACAGGAGGAGGCTGCCCCTGCTGTGACAGGGACACTGCCACCAGCCTGCCCAGCCGGGTCACACCTTCAGGGCCAGTGGCACAGCAGTTACCTTTGTCATGCAGGTCTGCGAGGCCCCCTTCTCCAGCAGGGCCAGGGCTGTGTCCACGTGCCCCTCTCTGGCAGTGATGTGCAGAGGAGTGTGCCCTGCTGTTGTGGCCAGGTTGGGGTTGGCATTGTTCTCCAGCAGCAATTTGACCATGCCCGTGTGGCCGATGCGTGCAGCACAGTGCAGAGGAGTCTGGTCATCCTGTGAGGGAGGCAGAGAAGATGTTTTGGCAGTCCTGGACCAGTCCCTCAGTTGCCATGCCAAAGGCATGCCATGTCCCTGCTCCTGCTATTGCACACACCCTGTCAGGCTGTGCTTTGGACAGGAGAAAGCAAAGTAATCAGCATCAACTGTTTCTGGAGATGGACTGTCTGCACCTACCTTGGCCTTGGCGTTGGCTTTGGCTTTGTTCTGCAGCAGGTACTTTGCCACATCCATGTGTCCAGCTCTGGCTGCCATGTGTAGGGGTGTCTCCACTTTCTGCATCAAGAATGAGATAAAGTGGTGAGGGGTAGGAGAGGATTTGCCTTTCTGCAGTCATTTCTCTGTTCTGGGCACAGGAGAGCAGTGCCCACAACCTGACCAAGCCCTCACCGCTTCCTTCTGCCGGCATGAAGCAGGGGGCACAGGGATTGCTCAGGAGAGCAGAAAGAGCATGACCTAGGCAATCCCCACCTCCTGCCATGCTGAGTTCACCCAGCCAGGGTGGGACTCACCACATTGGAGACATTAGGAGAGGCTCCACGCTGAAGCAAGGTCTTGACAATGGGCAGGTGCCCCATGAAGGCAGCCACATGCAGGGGAGTCAGGCCTGACTGTGGAGAGAAAGGGGTCTGAGCTTCCAACAGATCTGAGCCACTAGGAATAAGGTACTTGGGGACCAGCAGAGGAAACAGGACCACCATCCCCTGCAGCTCTGCCTGCCCTGCACAGGCAGCATCAGGAGAGGGGCTGGGCTGCAGCACACCCACCTCCGTGACGGCATCAATGGAGGCCCCTGTCTTCAGCAGCAGCTCCATCACCCGGATGTGGTTCTTCTTGCAGGCAATGTGGAGGGGTGTGAAGCCATTCTGCAGACAGACAGACAGACAGATAGACAGTCATTTGCCAGAACACCCTCGTTCTACCCTGCCCCGGTTCTGCTCGCCTCCTCTCACTCACCAGGGCTCTTGAGTTGGGTTTGGCCCCCTTCTCCACCAGCAGCTTGGCCACACGGTGGTGGCCACAGTGTGCAGCCACGTGCAGGGGCGTGAGGTGGTCCAGGGTGATGTCATCAATCTCTGCACTGTACTGCAGGAGCAGGCGCACGCAGTCCAGGTGGTCACCCTGTGCTGCCATGTGGATCGGCGACAAGCCATTCTGCCACCACGGAGCAGGGACTCAGGGAGGGGTCAGGAGGGGACTGGGCATCCCAGCCAGCCCCTGCCTCACTCCCCTGGTCACAGCTCTGGGGCAGGAAGGATGACATGTTCCCCAAGACACTACCTGAACCCCCTCACTGAGACAGGCGGGCAGGCTGTCACCAGGCCAGCCCCATACCTGGGCTGGTCCCTTTGAAACATGAAAACCCTCAGGCAAAGGGCTCCAGATAGGGCCACAGAGGAGGTAAAGAAGCTTCTTGCCCCTTGGCAGCCCAAAAATTCACCCCCAGCCCAGCCATGGGTGTCATCTGGCAAGTGTGTACAGCTTCTTACCCCCCCCTCCCGCCAGGTACTACCCTGGGACCTGGCACCAAGCACAGCCCACTGAGTCCTTTAGGTACCTTGGTTTTGGCTTGAATGGGAGCTCCATGGTCCAGCAGGATCTCTGCAATTCGCACATGGCCATTGCGAGCTGCACAGTGGAGAGGAGTCAGCTCATCCTGGGGAGAGAGAAGGTTCCCAGGTTTAGCATGGGCAAGGAAGGGCTGGGGTCCCCTCAGGCAGGAGTGCAACAGGAGCTTTGGACTTGTGTGCAAAAGAAGTCAAAACTGATCCTGGCTTCATCCCCCAGGACACACCAATGTGGCCATGGAGTCTCTCCTCTCTCCTCTCCTCTCCTCTCCTCTCCTCTCCTCTCCTCTCCTCTCCCCTCTCCTCTCCTCTCCCACATTCAGCAAGATGTTCACAGGGCAGGCACCAAGCAGTGGAGCACAGCAGAGCTCCCTGGAGGTGCGGGGCTCAGGGAGGGGATGTCCCCTGCACTTGCTGGTGATTCAGAAGCTGTCTCACCTTAGTCCTTGTCTCTATCTGGGCACCACGGTCCAGCAGCAGCCTCACCATGATGATGTTTCCCCGTCGGGAGGCGATGTGCAGGGGGGTGATCCCGTTCTGACAAGAAGGAACAGCAGACACTCTGTTAGAGGCAGAGACCCGGACTCTTTCCCCTATGGAGCTGAAGGGAAGCATGGAGCTAACAAAGGACAGAGAGCAGGGAAGAGCAAAATCCTTGCCAGGGGCTGGTGCAGGGAAACAGCTTATTTGACAGGGCTGGGAGAGAGGGTGAGCACCTGCTCCTGCCTGCAGCTAAAGGCTGCAGAAAGAAGCTGCACAAAGCTCGCAGGAAAACACCGGTTCATGGATTTGGCTGTGCCTGTGGGACTGGAAGAGACACACCAACTGCAGGGGCTATAAGCCCTGCCCTGCAGTGACAGCACCAGCTTTTCCTCAGCCTGGACGCAAGGTCCCGAGAGCTTCCAGGGATGCTTGGCTGCAGCCAGAGGAGAGACACAGCAGAAAAGGTTCATGCTGATTATTAATGCCAACTCCCCAGACAAGCACCGGTGTGCTACCTTCTGTGTGGTCTCATCTCACCAGTATACCCAGCACAGCATCCTCCTCTGGCACTGGAGCAGTACCAGCCCCAGCAGCCTCCCCACTGTGCACTCACCTGGGGTGTGAAGTTGACACTGGCTCCACGGTTCAGCAGTAACTGGGCCACACTGAGGTTCTCATAGTGGGCTGCAATGTGCAAGGGGGTAAATCCAGTCTAGGGGAAAGAAGGAGGGATCAGCCCGGCCATATACATGGTCCCTGATGAAAGGATGTATAAATACAGCATACAAAGCTGCTGTTCTTCCTGGAAAGCTCCCAGAAACGGGATAAGAAAGCAACATACCTTGGAGAGGACATCAGCATTGGGGTCGTTCTGCAGCAGCACAGCAGCTGTGCGGGTGTCATCGTTGCGGGCTGCAATGTGCAGGGCAGGGAGGCGAACCTTACCCTTCGTCCCATAGTTTATAAGGTGAGCAACCACGTTCTCATGCCCTTGCTGCAGAGCCACAGCTAGTGGGGTGAAGCCATCCTGCCAAGGAGAGGCAGGTGAGAGGGGGAGAGCCGAGGAGCCACAGAAGCACCTGGCACATCCAATAGCAGCCCCGACACGCAGGGCCCTAGACCCCTCCCCAAGGATCTCACCTCTGTGGCTACATTCTGGTTGGCTCCATTTTCCAGCAAGAACTTGACAACTTCTAGGTGGTTTTCCTGTGCTGCCATGTAGAGGGGTGTGAAGCCTTTCTGCAAACACAGGGTTGTGCACATCAACACAACTCTTTCTCAAGTTTCTGGGCTCCTTGCAGACCTACACCCCATTAACACACACACACACAGAGCTCATTGAACGACGGCAAAAGCATGCCCAGTGTGAGTGGGGAAAAGGAAAACATTGCCATCAGTGGAGTAATTCTAGAGAGCTGGATCCCAAGGCTCCCCACATTCAGAAAAAAACAGAGGATGCTTCACAGCAATGGTCAGCCCAGGAGACACTGCCACTACGTTCTCTTGTTTCAGGGAGCATTGTCCCTTAGTTCTCCCAGGAGAAGTTCAGCATGCTTGTGTGTGCTGGCCTGGACCCCTCAGCAGAGAGACCATGTTGGTCACTCCATGTTCCTCAGGACTCCCTCCCCACCACTCTTCTTCCAGGAGTCTGGCTGAGCAGCCCCCACCCCTGAACAGGACCAGAGATAAACTGTAGAGAGCTGCTGAAATGTCCCTGCCTGGCACAGTTCTCTCCACGAGGGAACCCACCATTTGGCATGCTGGGTGTTCTGCTCATCCCAGCCCTGGTCACTCTACCTGGGACTGTGCATTGACATTGGCTCCATAGTTCACGAGTTCCCGGACCACATCCTGTTGTCCAGCCAGGGCAGCGATGTGCAGGGCTGTGTTTCCTTTCTGAAAGACACCACGGGGCAGAGCTCAGGGACTGGAGCAGCCCAGGATGCCAGGGAAAGATGGTCCTGACATGTGCTAACACACGTGCAAATGGAGCAGCTGGCCAGGGGAAGTCTGTGGGGCTGTACAGCCCTTGCTCTGTGCCCCATCCCTACTACAGAGCAGGCAGACACCTTCACGTTTGCTGGCCAGGGAAGAGAGTGATTTCATCTTCTGCATGAAGTCACTGGCAGCAAGAGCTGTATGCATTGTCAGGCTCAGTGGATCCAGCACTGAGAGCTGAGGAGGGGAGGGAGGAGGGGGGAGCTGAGCTGGAAGCCTTCAGGCAAAACTGGAGCTTGTTCCCTGATAGGCAAGGCATCCCAGCAGAGCTCAGGGGTGGTAAGCAGGCTGGAAAATGCAGACACAGGCTCTTCTGACTTGTGCCTTTGAGTGGGGTGGCAGATCACCAGGCTCTGCTCCGTGGCCTGAGCCCTGCCAGAGCACTGGTGGTGTCACCCAGGCCCCCTCCTGCTCTCACAGTGTGCTGGAGGATGCTCATTTGTCAGCCCTGCTCCATCACACTGTCCTCATTTGTCACTGAGCAAGAACCACACCCTCCCCGGTGATGCAAGGAGAAATGACAGGTTATTTACGGAGCACCAGAGCTCTCCAGGCTTGTGACAGTGGTACCAAGGACATCTCAGTGCTGCAGCAAGCAGGGGCTGCTCTGGGGCCAGGAGGAAATGGGAGTGCAGACAGCACTAGCTCATGTTGTGTCTTCTGTTAATCCCCTCTTGAGCTGACAGTGTTCCCCATGGACCCAAAGGGTGGAGAGGATCTTCCCACCCACATGAAGGTGCCCAGCATGGCTTTGACAGTGGTGAAATCAGAGCCTGGTCCCCAGGCCTCAGCCCAGCAGCTCTGCCAGCAGCACAGCCTTTCCAGGGGCTGAGCAATCAGTGTGATTCACAGCTCAGCTGCTGCTGCTGTGTCTGGCAGCAATGGCAGGGTGTGGAGGGAGGGAGAAGAAAGGAAGGGAGGGAGACATGAATAATGTGGCCAGGCTCCCTTGTCCTTACCTTGGTTGTTGTCTCCAAAACAATCTCCTTGTGCAGCAGCTCCACCACCATTTTCACGTGGCCCTCCTTGGAGGCCAGGTGCAAGGCGTTCAGCCCATTCTGGAAGGAGCAAAAATGGGAGAGGGGCATTAATCACCTGCTGGGGCTCCCCAGGATGTCCTTGTAGCATCCCTGGGCTGTCAGCAGGATGTGTCGGGTCAGTCAGCACCCAAGAGGCTGCTAAGACAGCTTGTGCTCCATTATTTCTGACACTGTGTTCTGCTTTGCAGATGTGAACCAAAGGGCTGGGATACTTCCTGGCAAAGAGGTTAAATATTTGCAGACAGTTTCAGATGTTACTTATTCCCCACAAGGCAAACTTCCCTTGTTCCTCACTTCTCCAGGTGGAAGCACTATGTTTACTCACCCCTATGTAATGCTGTCATGTGGCAGAGAGACACCAGCTCCCCAGGAGCACACAGTCCTGCCCAAATTCTCCACCTCTCAACCATCTGTTTTGGCTTCTGTAAGTACTAGAAGGTCACTTCACAGAATTGCTTCATTCCCACTAGAACATAGGTAGGGGAATATAAAATATTCCCAAAGCACCAGCTATCCAGTATCATAGTTGAAGAGTCACAGATTCTTTTGCTCAACTCTGATTACAGCACAAAGAGCAAAAACCTAAAAATCCACAAGCTTCCTCAGCACACAAGCTCCAAAGTCCCCTAGAGCCTCAAGCACAAAATTCCTGCTTTCAGGGGTAAATGAAGTGGGAATGCTGCAACATCTACAGAACTCAACCAGAAAAGGAAATGCTCCCCAGCCAGGCCTGGCTGCACTGAGCCCATCCCCTGGGTCAAGCCAAGCTTCTTTGAGTAAGACACACCTACACAACTCCATCTGCTCACTGACACCCTCATCTCTGTGCACCCACACACTGGGTATGTGGCCACAGGCACACACACCTTTTCTTGGTTCCACTCACGCAGCAAACTCCTGGAGTGTGAGGCCACAGATGCCCAGTTGCTCTCCTCAGCACCATGCCCTTTTACATGAGGGATTCGTAAATAACCTTTGGACTGCTGAAAACCTGCGAGGAATAATTTTTCTCTGGCTTTACACAGTGTTTGCAGAAGGTAATTTCCCAGTGGCCCATTGATATTTCTGCTCCAGGAACAGTACAGGTTGGTTTGCACATTTGCTTTGGTTTGACAGCTCCTCTGACCTAAAACTGCCACAGGATGTGCTCAAATTGAGAGGTGCTGTATCCCCCTCAATAAGTGCTGTAGATGCTTCCCAGAAATCCTGGTTGCTGGCTGTCAATGCTACAAATGCAGCCCTACAGAAAACCACAAAAGGAGAGACTTTGCACCAGACCACAGCTGAGCCCTGACCTGGACAACCCACCATGGCTGTGACCAGCCACCCAGCAGCTCTCCTGGCTCCCATGTGCCAGCACAGTGCTGTTCCCTCTTGGTGAGGATCGTTGAAGCTCATCTTCAGGCCTCCAGCTCCCCATGGATGAGATGGGAACATGCAGGAATGTGAAACATGAGAGCAATGGATGATGAAGACACTTGATGCAGATGGCAGCAATGAAGGGGATGAAACCAGTGGTATGAAGATCAGATGGCATGTCAAGGTCTCTGCACTTGAGTAAGAATACAGGGCCTGTGGGATAGGTCTGACCACATATATCCCTCTTTATTTGATACAGGACATGTGAGGTTGGACCTTTCCCACAGGTCTGATATTCCTCAGAAGGAAACCCCAAAGTGCCATCTAACCTCAGGGAGATGGCAGGAACCAGTGCAAAGACATCACTAAGAGAAGTGTCTCATACTGATGCAGCTACGTGCTTCCATCAAGGTGTTATATCCTCCCACCAGCATCAGAAAGGTCTGGAAACGGGACTAACAGCCAGTCAGTGGAGAGAGCTGATGAATGACTGGCTCTCTGGGTGAGGAAGAAGTTCAAAGCCACCATCTAGAGCTTGTGGCTGAGCGTCTTGCTTTAATTCTTTGCAGAGTCCTCTCCAGAACCATGTATCCTCTGCACTAGAGAGGTACAGCAGCAGCAGACACAGAAATCCTACCTCTGCTTTTAGGCTTGTCATTGGAAATGAGTCCCTTCCAGCTGTCCCAGTTGTTTATCACCCTAAAGGAGCCTCAGACATCCCTCTCAGCTTACCTGCTAACACCCTTTGCTACACTTCAGCCACTACTGCCAGGCTCCCCAGAACTACATACACACTACTGCTGCCCTCCCTGCCCCAAAGACTGGTCCTGGGCACCAGCTCTGCAGAGCAGCATCACCTCAGCACTCCACCTAACAAAACACCCCTCTGTCCCACCCCTGCATGCTTCACCAGGAGCCAGGCACACCAGGCACAGGAGGGGAGTTTTTAAACTCTAGTAAACCTCTCCCACAGTTTTTAAAATTCCTCTGCCAGGCAATGTGTCACCAATCAACTTATAATCTGCTCCATGGCAGGTAGGGTGGTGGGATCAGGGCAGATGCTTCCAATCAGCTATGCAGAACAGAGCAAGTGAGCAGACATGGGGCACATCTCCACTTCCATGCTGTGGGAGCAGGGTAAGGAAGGCCCTGCCATGACTGGCACACTGAGGGGTGAACTAGAGATGGTACCAGGATCCCTGTCAGTTTCACCTACCTGGTTACAGGTGTTAATATCTACCCCATTCCTGAGGTGATCCAAGGCTTTGTCCAGATTCCCAGATCTTGCAGCTCTCAAGAAGCTGGTTGCAGCATCAGCCTTGGGGAAAAAAAAGAAAAAGCATGAGTCTCAGAATCCTTCTGATCTCCCCCATCACCAGCATGGGGCTAACTCTTCACTTGGCTGAAGGAACATGACTACAGAGACCAGGCAGAAAAGGCAGAGGCCAGGCAGGTCGAGGTGGGAACTGCTGGAAAAGGTGGGAGCTGCCCCAAATCAGGCAGGAAGAAGCAGGGCTGAGACCTGGACTTACAGTGAAGAGCATTCCAGGTGATGGGGCAGGAAAGCCAGCTGGGGACTGCAGCTGTGGGTAGCCACAATGGTGAGTTAGAGGAACAATGACCCTAGCTGAGTCCCCACAGCCAGGAAAGTCACAGATCTCTTTTCTGACAGAAAAAAAAGGTGCCTCCCTGCACCTCTGAAACAGACCCACCCAGGCAAGGCAGAGCAGTACTCTGAGCAACACTATTCAGCAGCATAAAGCAGTGAATGGAGACTATGGGATGGCTCACCAGAGGGTGGAGAACAACACATTGGAAATGAAATGATGTGGCTCTGTGAGGCTGGGACCTCAGAGTGGTAACTGTGAGCTTGTGCCTTGCTGCTATGTCTGTCACAAAGGGCTCTGCAGCAAAGTCCTGTGGGACATCCATGGCAAGGGTGCAGGACATGCTCCTCTGCCTTTAGCTCCAGTAGGAAATCAGAACCTACAGACATCCCAGGCCACCCTGCCGTGCCCATAGCATGTCTGTGGCAGGGCACCCAGGACTAGGGAACTCCGGAACAGGAGCTGGGAGCAGCTGGGCCACAGACGACAGCACTGGAGCAGTCCTAGGCAGGCTGATGCATCAGGTGTATTCAGGGCTCTTCTCTGCCCTTCTCTTTGCAGCCTCAGCCATTCAAATTTGGACCTCGGAGGAGCACAGCTCAGCTGCCTCCTGCTGTCCTCCACTGCCCAGCCCCCAGCCCATCTTTTCCGCCCAGCCCTGCTACCCCAGAGAACAGCCACGTTCTGGGCACACCGCCCTGCTCCCCTCTGCAGAAGCAATGTCGACAAAAAGGGTGTCCTGACCCCCACTGTGCCCCTGCAAAGCTCCGCCTGTGCTCCTGCAATAGCTGCTGGGTGCTGCGTCCCCTCAGGGGCCGCCGCCGGGGCAGGGGCTGGAGGGCAGCACCGTGCCCTGTCCCGCTGCGCAGCCTCCGCCTGCGGGGGGAACACGTGCTGAGGACATGGGCTCTGGTGCCAGCTGGCACCACGGATCCCAGCTCAGAGGAGAGGTCTGTCCATTCGGGGAGAGCTCCGAGAGTCAGAGCAGAGCTCTGTGCAGGGCTGGGAGCACAGAGGAGATGTGGCGTGGACTGTGCTGGGCTCGTAGGGGATCCCCCACCCCGGGGGACAGAGGGCAGCACCGTGCCTGCGAGAGCTGGTTTGTGCACTGAACCCTGGGGTCTGGCGAGGAAACGGTGGCAGCTTCAAGCAGCAAGTGGAAGACAAAGAGCTTTTCTGACTCCAGACCCTGCTAGAAGCCCCTGCACGTCGGGTCAACGGGATCAGTGGGAAGGCAGCACCTCAGCTACGCTGCCAGCATGCCAGCCACAGCACGGCCCTTTGACAGCAGAACCCCTGGAAACCAAAGCAGTTTAGCCAGGCTCTGACACCCATGGGACACACATGGTGAAACCCTACAGGCTCCAGGAGCAAAGGGGCTCCCAAAGCCCGTGCATGCCCAGCAGCAGAGGCTACAAGGCAGAAAGCAAGCAGGAAAGCAAAGCAGAGGTCTCTGTGGGCGTGAAGGAGAAGTGCATGGTATACTCACAGCCACTTCTGGACCGGACCTGCCCTTTCGTGCTGCCATAGTCCAGCACTTCAGCTGAAACCTGAGCCTGGTGTCCCTTCTCTCCCTCCTTGGTTATCGACTCCCCAGCTTTGAGAGAGCCAGTAAGTTACATTGCATTCTATCTAAAAATACAGGCTCCTTGCTTGCTCCAATGCAGACCCTGCAGGGATCGCCAGCCACTAATGGAATTTGTTCATTTTCTTTCCATTATTGTGTCAGACAGGATATTTAATACCAAGCTGCCTCCAGAAAGCAGATGACTGCTGCCAAGCACAGGGAGCAGATCAGAGCTGCAGGTACCACCTCGGGAACAGCAAAGAGCAGCCCCACAGATATGCCCAGAGGCCTGGAATTTCACAGGTAAAACCTGCCTCACAGGAGAGCCCTCGAGTTCCCTCTCCCCCCGCGGGATGTTAAGTCCAGGGCCTTGGAGAATGTGCTGTGGCTTGAGTTGTGCAGAGGTATTTTCCTCCTGCTCCCCTGCTCAGTGTGCACCCTTCTGGGATGCACAGAGAGATGCAGGACATCAGACACCAGCAGTTAGAAAGACATGCAGCCAGAGAGGAAGGGTTTGCTCAGCTCAAATGGTAAAAGCAGAAACAGACCTGCACTCATGTTGCCCTTCTGATGTCATGCCTACCTCTTACTCAGGGGACAGTCATTGACAACAGCTCGCTTTACTTTGGGATTTCACAGAGAGCAAGACAACACTAGACTAGTGAGGGAACTGAAGTATGGGTTGGATCACTGCTGACCCCTGGATTTCAGCAAAAGGGAGCAGTGACAGCAAGAAATGCGGAGACCCTGTGGACATGAGCAAATGTGTGCATCAGAAAGATACACACACACATCCCAGTCAGCACAACACTGATGTACTTGACACAGACACACACTGCACAGGTACCATCCACCAATGAGCACAAAGCGTAGCATGGGTGTACTACATGCACTCCCAGTTTTTGTACACACACAAACACACACACACACAGTTATTTGCTCTCCATGTGCCCCAGGATACACAGCAACTTCTTCCAGATGCAGAGATTACCTCTGCTGGCTTTCCTTTCTTAGGCATTTGCAGTGGTTCTTTCTGTTCTCCTTTGCCTTCCTAGCAGTTCTCCAGGAAGGAGCTGTCCCCAGGGGAGAAAATAAACTGCCTCACTGCCATTGTGCACCTCCTGCACACTTAACACGGCTGCTGAGTCCTGCATACAGGCACTGTGTTCCACAGACTTGTGGACATTCAAGCTGTGAACTGTCAGGAGGCTGCTGCCAGCAATTCCCTGAGGGACAAGCCTCACATCTGGAAATTGGCAAGTGGTCCAAGGCCTTATATAAAAAAAAAACAAAACAGAGCACAGCACATTGGACTGTGCTTCTTTTCTCCCTCTTTTCTTTCAAGAAAAATCTCTCCTTGTCTGCTGACAGTCTAAATTTTTCCTTCTCCTGGTCCTGATTGGTAGTTTCTCTGCTAGCACCCTCCAACATGAGAAGCCTGGGCCTGACCAGGCCCTGTAGCTGTGGCAAAAGGCAATAAAGGGGAAGTTCTCCCAGACCTGAGAGTCAGGCTGGATTTCAAGGGCTGCAGTCAGAGGCTCAGTAAACTTGCTCTGTGTTCTGGCTATGGTCAGAGTACTGCTCTAATCTCTTCTGGCAGTGAGTGCCTTGCTCTCACTCCCTCCAGGGAGGAGCTACCAGCAGCTCCTTCTGCACATCACTGATAAAGGAAGGGAGGGTCTCAGCATCGCCTCCTTCGGTGAAAGGTGCCCACGTTTGTCCAGAGCTCTCCCGGTACAAGCTGCTAAATGCTGCAAGTAGATCATTCCCAAGTGCAAATGAGTACAGGGGCTTGTGCTGATCTCACAGCGTTTTCTGGGACACAAAGACAGACAAGAAGCAAGTCACCACTCTGTTCCAGACTGGCAAAATGCACGTTTGTCCTGGGCTACACTGACTTCTTTATCTGCCTTTTTGTCCTTTCCATCTGCAGGTCTCCTGCTGGAGCAACGAGACAGCCCAAGCAGTGACTGCAGTGACTGCAACCCCTTATAAACCCAGTTTATACTGCACCTGGTGAGAGGAAGGGCTGAGCTGGCTCCTAGCTGAGGAGTTCCAGAGGAGGAGGGCCCCCTTTGCTGCAAGGATGTGCACACAGGTCTGAGGGACTGCCTGGAAACACAACCTGCTATGGAGAGGGCCAAAGATACCTGAAGGAAGGGCCTGGGTGCCCTTTCCAACAAGTCTCTGCCTCCAGCAAGTCCCAGGAGAGCAGCTTTGCCAGACCTTATTTGGATCTCCCTGCCTTGCAGACATCCCTTGCATCACCCTGCCCAGGTCTGCAGGTGTTAATCTGGATCTTTTCACTTCAGATGAAAAGAATAAATCAGTCCTGGAAACACACTGAACTGGCTGCTAGGATTAAGATCAGTCAAAGATGGCACCTTGGGCCTCTCTAAGATTACCAGGGAAGATCAGAAAAATTGAATCAGAGATTCAGCTTGCCCAGAAACAGAAGTTACACTGCCTGCCTTATAGGAACCTTCTCTCTTCTCTGTATTCACAGAAACTTGACACTCTCAGTGGTCCCTGCAGTGGAAACAAAACCTACTGGCAGGTTTCTGCCTTCTGAGGAGAAGACAGGATTCAGCAGAGCACAGCATCTCTAGAGAGGCCACAGCAGCAAAGCCTCAGGCAGGCAGCCAGCAGAGCACAGAGAACCATCTACAAGGCACATACTGCAAACCCAGATAAAAGAGAAAAGCAAAGGCATCTGGAAAATTCATCAGATAAAAGGGTAAATCCATATTCACAAATTCTATCCTCTAATCACCCTCAGCTCTGCCCACATGATTTAGGGCAAGCCACTGATCTTGATAGGACTTATCAGAGTCAAGGCACTATAGGTCATCCCTGGAAGGCATTTGCCAAGAGAGTTTGTTCTCATTTCATGCACCAGCTGGAGTAGACCCCATGTCCATGCTCCTTTCTGCTGAGTGAAGATTTCACAATACCCCCAGGCCTCCCAAAGGTAGGTACCACAGTGGTTTATGCACCCAGATCAGAAGGCAAGGGGGAGTCTGACCATCTCGCAGAGGGTGAATTCAGGCATGCAGGAAATGAAAGATCTTCTCATGCCCCTGGCCACAGGGAAAGAACTCAGAAAGGAAAAGAACTCAGCACTACTAGAAGAGTAGAAATCCCAAAGCAAAAGGAGGAGGGACCTGGTAGGCTTGTGGGGAGGCAATGAGCACTGTGAAAATACTGAAGAGGGGGCATGCTTTCAGGCGCAGGCACCAGCCTGGCTCCTCAGCCATGCACAATTCTCCATCCTTACATCATCATGAGTAACTAGCTTTCAGAAAGCCTGTTTTTATGTGCTCTTAACAGGAGAGGTAGTTCTGGACTTTCTCTGGTGGTGCAGTTCGGGACAAGGTTAACTCGGTCCCTGCTGAGCATGGTCAGATACAGCCAGCATCTGCGTTGCCATTTGGCTCCTTCTTCCCCCCCTCACAGTTCCCCTTTGCTAGCTGCTGAAGCTGGAACAGGTTCAGGACTGTGAGGAGGGTGGATATCAGAAACAGCTTTATCTGCATTGAGCAAGGACTTAGGAGCTGCCCCTAACCAGCAGACTAATCCTTCTGATAAGGACCCATGGTGCTACGGCCTCTATGGAACCTCCCCTCTGTCATTTCCCACCTCTAACTAATGGATTTTCTAAGTAGTAGCATCAAGATCTTGTTCTGTCATTTGCAAACCATCATTCCCCCAGTGCTGAAATACAGTGCTAGGTCCAGCAGCAATGAGTGGAGAGGGGAACAGGGGCTGGTCCAGAGATCTAGAAACCAGGACATTGTTCCTTTCACACAGAGCCAGAGCAAGGCAAGAATTGACATAGCTACTGCTCCTGCCAGCTGAGGCCACATACACCCAGAGGAAAGCTGTCACTCCTTTGATGTTAACAGGAGCCTCTGCTCTCTGCATATCCTGAAAAAGAAAAGCTATTTTTACTTCATCAGAAAATACATAGACTGTGACTGAAGACAATACATGAGAGCCTTTTTCTCAGGCACTACACCTCTTCTAACAACCTAGCAGGGTTTGCAGCTGCTGAGAGAGATGCAGCAGCACTGTAACTGCTTTTTATCTCCTGCTTTCCTCATGCACTCCCTTCCTTGGACTGTGACATGGCTCTGTGTGTGCACTGAACACGGGGGAGCTGAGAGGGCTCTAGCAAAAGCACTGAGATGGGGGCTCTCTGCGGGGGTCTGCATGCCAGGGCTGCAGTGGATTTACTGCTGGCAGCGTTCAGCAGGCTGGGCTGGCCAGCACTTGGGGGGCAGCCTCCGGAAGCCATGCAGGGAAGAAAGCACTGACAGGAAAGCACCTGAAGCACAGGCCTGGCAGTACATCTCTGCCAGCTGATCCCTGGTGAGGACACGCCAGCAAAGCCATAGCAGCACAGCCACCTGCTTCTCAGCAGAGTGAGTGCAGCACTGTGCCTAGAGAGAAACGTCATCTTCTGCACCTGTCCCACAGCTCCGGGTGGGTAAAATAAGAAAGATGATAACACAGAAATCAACATTTACGATTACAGTAGCACAAAAAAAACCCCAGTTCTTGGGGGCACCTCTCTTCAGCCAACAAAGCAGTGGTGAGGTTGAGGCACATACAGCAGCAGGGGGACTGAGCCTCCTGGATTCCATGCCAGGCACTGCCGTGGGCTCCCAGCATGACTTTAGGCAAGTTCCCAGCAACCTAAGAAGGGCAGCAATTTTTCGTGCCATTCTGTGGTCCATGAGCTGCAATCTTTTGGGGACAAGGGCCATTTTCTCTGGACTAGGCTTGAGTCCACGTTAACTGGCCAGGACACACCGAAAACTCCTGGGTGTGAACCAACACCCTGAGCACTGACTTGATGCCTCTCCCCTCTAGTGCTTCCCAGCCAGCCCCTTACCATGCCCAAGTACTCACCCTCAAGTAATGCAGGCATGGCATCGCTGCAGGACGAGGTCAGTTCACCCTGTACAGCCAGGGTCTGCAGCTCTGGTCAACCCACTTACACTGAGCACTGTAGCCAAACCAAGTGTGAGCAGCCAGTCTGAAAGAGGTTTATCAGCAGTGGGACTGCACCCTATCACCACTCGCACTTGCCTGCCTGCATGTCGGCACAACGGGGAGCCTGGAGTCTGGAGATTACAGGTTGTCCCACGTCAGGGGCTTTGGGAGAGCTGCCAGGCTGGACACAGAGTGTTCAGTGAGTGTCATGCCTGAGGCACACTTCGTAAACATGCCCGTGAGCTGTAAACAGGGAGGAGCCCACGTGCAGGAACCCTGCTCTTCAGACAGCCCAAGGAAAGATGAAACTTCAGAAACACAAAGCAAAATAAACAGCTCTGTGGCCAGAACCACACAGTCTCTTGGTCTGTGCTGCACAAAGCAGGCTGGGCCAGAGGCACTTAGGAGAAGACCCCAGACTGCTCACTGGTCTCTGCAGACCTTGGCTGGGCACAGTCCCAAGGGAAGGACACCGAGATGGAACTGGAGTGGCAGATGAAGTCTGGTGACAGCAGCTCCAGGCCCTCCGTAGGGCCCGGGGCCTACTGCGACACAACGCACGCGCCCCTTCCCCCCTGCTACCTGCACAGTGGACTCCTGCTCCAGCATCGCTTCAGGAGATCCTTGCTTGCAGCAAGAAGGCAAGGGGTCCACACTGGTTGGTGCATGCCCTCTCTGAAAGACACGCAAGGGAGTCACACCGATTGTTCAGAGGAACAGACCTCCTGGAGACCGCTCCCCTCCCACCCTCTCCTCGTGACACACCGCAGAGCCCTGCTCACCATCCTTCTGCTTTTGTTTCGCTAAAACCCATCTGGGATCCAGACACTTGACTGGGGCCATCTTGACAAAGAGCTGGGGGACTAGTGGGGAGCCACATGGCTTCTGTGTCTGGTGACTCTTCACCTGCCCCTTCTTGACAATGACAGGTTCAAGAAGGCCAAGGCACCTCTTCCCAGGCACTGGGGCCAACCAGTGAATGCAAGGCCATGAGGTGACCACACCTGGAAGGGCCTGGGCAGCATGTAGATAAATATGGCTTGTGACACCTGCAGCTTCAGAGAGAAAAAAACAGTGGCTCTGCCAGGTGGATCTCCCTAGGGAATTCCTATAAAACAGCCCAGTCCACCACTGGGCAAGCTTACATCAGCTCACAGGCAGGAAAAGTCAATCAAGAGTACCTGTTAGGATGCAAAAATACTTTGCATTACAAAAAAATTGAGAATTTTATGCTGAGTGAAGCCTATATTGAAGCATTAGAGCAAAGCAGAGTCCTTACCTCAGTCTAAGGAAAACACCTTCCCCTGGTCCAGTGCAATTCAGCACTTCCCTGGAAGTCTGGGATCCCTCTGGTGTTTGAGCTGTAACAGACTCCACCTCCAGTTCAGGTGGAACTCAAACAGGAATTGTCACAAGGATGGGCACCATGGCTGCTGGCTGGCACGCTACATTTGCTGTAAAAAGTGTTGCTGCTCTGAACCTACAGAGCAACATCATCAGTGTCTCAGAGACTGCTTTCTTTTTCTTCTCTTCTCTTTTCTTTTTTATTTTTTTTTTCCTCCCCTGCATTACTGCATGTCATGAATGCAAATATGAGTCATCTGCACCCTGAAGACGGGACCTTACCAGCCAGAACTTACGAGCCTATTCAAAGTAGCTGTCTTAGCATAGCGTAAATTTTCTCCAGGTCCTGCAGCCACCAGGGTAACAAGTACACTTGGCAAAGCCCTAGAAACAAGAACTGTGCCCTCCAATCCATTTGGGGTTATCTCCTACTACACCTCTGAAAAAAGCAGTATAAGAGTGCCCATGAGCTTGCTCCATCTGTTTGCTGAATGAGTGCTCATCTTCTGGCTCCAGCCTGGGATTCTGGGATTCCCTGGTGCACATCACATGCCCACAGCCACAGCACAGTGAGGGAGGGAAACCCCTGTGTGCAGAGCAGGAAAGGGCTGTGGTTGCTGTGGGTACTGTGGTGGTGAGCACTGGTGGGCAGGGAGAAAGAATTGCCCCAGGTCCCCACCACTGAGGCAGAGCAGTGAGAAATGAGAGAAGGGCCTAAATTCAAGAGCCTCTGATGTCTGCAGGTCAGAGCTGCTCTGAGGGACAGAGAAACACTTTAAGTGCTGTTCCCTGGATGCTATGTCTATCATACCCACAGGAAAAATAATTTCTCTCTCTCCTGTCCTGCAGTAGCTCCTGGGATGAGCCTCAGCAGCCCTGACTGCATTCCAGGTTTACACCAGGGGTAAAAAAATTTATTTCCAGCAGGAACTGCAGACAGTTGATGGGTTAGAGAGAAGATCTCCATCAGAATTTTAGAAGGAAGAGGAGGTCTCTAAAGAAAAATACTCCTTCAGCTGCAGAGAGTCTTGTGTTTTTTCAAGATACAAAGTTCTGCCTCTGACCTTTGGAGAAACTCTTCAGCTGCACTATGATATGGCTGTGAAGGAATGCAAGGCTCCTTCCTCTGTGTTGTTATCTCCCATGTAACTAGAGAAATGATCTCCGAGCCCCAGACACTTTGCTGGCTGCTGCTAGTCTGTCCTCAGCTGTTCTTTTCCTTTCATTTAAGGGAACAGTGTAGTGTGTGCAGCACAGAACATTAATCATGTTACCTTGGAGAAGAGCAAATAACTTTATTTAAGAGTGAGCTTCAGTATTTTGAGGAACCTGCACAGACTTCTGCTCAGGGAATGAAGTGCAGCCCATGCAGTTTGAGGAATGATGCAACGATGGGTCCAGGGCTGAAGTCACTGAAGCAGAGCTGCTCCGCTGAGCACTTGCTGTGGGTTTGTCACATCCCCTTTCTGCCTACAGAGGAAAACACTCCCCGTGCTCCTGCCCCCCAGCAAGGCTTCGAGGAGCAGCCAGAGTCCCCGGTTCTGGTCAACAATCTGTTATCTTAAGAACTGTGAATGCAGCGTTAGAGCTGACTCAGCAACAGAAGCTGAATAATTTAAATCCGTAGCAATTCCGCTGCTGCTGCCCAGCCGTGGATAATGGAAGGTACTCAGATTCATGCAAGGAGAGAGCTGGGATGACAAGCAGTGCTGCTGTCAGGCTGCTTCCTCTGGTTAAGAGGGAACAGCAGTGATGTAGGCATAAATAAGCAGATAACAATGCTCTGCAGTGCTTAGCTCAGAGCAGGCAGTCCTCGAGCACAGCAAGGCTGAGGATTGCTTTCCTGTGGCATTTCTGGCTCCTGGATTGATGATCCATAATTTCACAGGGAGGCCACAGGAGCTGCTGGTGCCTCATCTCTCAGATGGCTAATCCCTCATCTTCCAAAATGTTGGAATCATCAGCCCTGAGCAACAGAGGAAGCATGTGGAAGGCCCACACTGACACTTGTTCTCCATCTTTCTGTCAGAAGAGGATCTGTGTAATGTTATGAGGTGGGAGGGGGACAAAGGTTTGCTGTGCACAGGTTTTCCAGACTTTGCTCTCTCCCTAATTGCCTCTCCATCTCCTTTATTGTGGGGAGTGGAGGGAAGCTAATTTAACAGTAATTCTCCCCAGATCAGTCTGAAAACCAGCACCCAGAAGCACAGGACGAATTAAAACTTGGAAGAAACCCTATGAGTTCACAAAGCTCAGTAGATAGAATCACAGAATCATAGAATCATCAAACTTGGAAAAGACCTGTAAATCGAGTCCAACCATCTACCCTGCAACTCCTAACCACTAAACCATAGCATAGTGTAAATTTTCTCCAGGTCCTGCAGCCACCAGGGTAACAAGTACACTTGGCTCTTCATCTACCCATCTTCTGAACACCTCCAGGGATGGTGCCTCCACCACCTCCCTGGGCAGCCTGTTCCAATGCCTCACCATTCCTGTGAAGAAGTTTTTCCTAATATCTAATCTGAACCTCCCCTGGTGGAGCTTTAACCCATTTCCTCTGGTCCTGTCAGTTAATAGACATAATCTGCCCTGGTCATCCTCTTTATCTAGGAAAATGTTTCATCATCATACATCAGTCCAGAACTATTTGAGCTGTAAGATTCCCAAAGGAAATTCAGAAATACACATTGAATAGATGTTCTTCAGGTTGTGGTTCTTGAACTGTGCACGGTTGCCTCTAAAGGCATGATTTTAGAGATGAAGAGACTGCTGGCATGTGCCAACATAACCACAGTTTAGTTCCTGGAGAGAAAGAAGTCCAAGCCCAAAATCTGGATGTTTAGGCAGCCCTTTGCCCATCCCTGAATGCACACTGTGCAGGCAGACAGCTTCATAGCTTCTCTGGCACCTTTTGACATGAGTCATAAGGTGTTCTTTTTGCTCATCATTTGGATGAACCAAGCAATGCGACTGAAAATTTGCCACACATTTATTTTATGCTCATTCAGGAACAAAAACTCAGGAACTGAGAGATTCCCAGAGTGAAGAAAATGGAGTTGCAGAGATCCCAAAGGGAAGGAACATTCATGGCCCAGCGTTTATGCTATTGCTTAGTTCTGTGCTAGCTGGCTGCAAAAAAGATTTCTGCACAGGTACAAGTTGTTCAGCAACCTCTGCATCCAGCTCTTCTGTCCAGTAGACCAGGAGACATCTTGCCCACAGACTTAACATCCACTGATTTCCCCCGCTGGAAACCAGGCAGTTCACATAACTCAGCCTGAATCTAAAAAAATCCCACTTCTGGGAACTCAGACTTTGGCGTTATGCCCATAATATGGGCCAAGGGCAAATCACTGCTTAATTACTGCTTAGGGTGCATATTTCTGCTTTCACTCAGGCAGGTACCAATCTGAAAGATGTAACAAGACCCTTATCAGGCTTCATTTAGCCCACCCTAGCTATTGATTCTATTGCACCCCACTGGTCCTGCTGTAACAGCAAGAACAGAGATCCACTGAGCTGTCTAGATGTTATGTTAATTCAGGGATCTCAAGATGGAGAGATATCCAGCACTTGGATGCAGTGCATGCCTGGAGGCAGTGCAGACTGACCTCCTGTGAGAGCAGATGAATGCATCATCCCCACCTGGCAGGCTGCACTCTGCTCCTCTTGGAAAGAAATCTTCTGCTTTGCTGCTGAGCATCGAGCAGAATGAGAGCTCTGATCTCACCCCACGCTTTCCATGTATCATTATTCTCAGGTCTGCTGTGTATTTAGATGCCATGGTCCTCACCAAGAGCATCTTGCTCAGTTTTGCTAACTCAGGCAGTTTGACAAGAACGTAGAAACCAATTCTGCAAACCTCTTCACATTTGCCAAAATATTTTCTCCTGGGTTTGGACTAGCAATAAAAGCCTTCAACCTCTAGGCACTCTGAAGTATACAATTCTGTCACCTGATTCTGCAGTGAACCTGCCAGGTTTCCAGAGTTCTGCAGGGAGCTCACAGAGGAGAGGAGGAAGTCTCTATTTTAGTGTTCACAGCAAGAAACAAAGCTAGCTGTACACCTGTGATTTGACACTGACATACTCTGGAGTTTGATGAACAGCTCCGATATCAATAACAAGGCAGGAAGGTTTGCACAAAAAATTAAAATAATGCCAACTGATGTTCACACCACAGTCAGCTGCAAGCTGGCAACTCATTCAGTTTTTATCTCTGGACAGACCTGGCACACAACAGGGCAGAAATAACAAAATGAGAAGGATCAGCAAGAAGCTTGGTGGGTCCCTCAGGTTTGCAGAAAATACACTTGAAATCTGTGGGTTCCATTTAGGTGTAATTGGTGAATGATTCAGAAGACATGTGCACATTTCTGCTGTATGCCCACAGCCCTGCTTTCAGTGATCAGCATTTAGAATTATTTCATTGCACAGCAGCTTTTCCTAAGGTCTCGTTCAATTACATAAGATGCCTCTGGATGAGAGAAGCAGAGTCCCAGCAATACTCACCCATACACTGCTTTGGAAAGCGAGCAGAACCTGAGTGAGGACAGAGCTCCACTTACCTAGCAGAGCTAATGGGAGTTCACTATTGTTCTAAAATTGAAGGAGATAACAAATTTATTTTTCCCAGCAGGCCTTTTCTGCTGAAAGTCTGCAGTATCAGCACTTTTCCATAGCCTCAGCAGTGAAAATTTGGGAACAAAGCCTCCCTGGAACCCAGCCCTCAGAGCTCTGTCAGCTACCACATAGGAGCTGTCATGGTGTGTGAAACTTTCCTTGCCACCAGCAAAAATCCAGTACAACTGCTCCTCTCCACAGCCTAGATGAATCCTTCTCCAAAGAACGGGATCTGAACAAATCACACTCTCTCCAGCTCTACTCTTAAAGGTGCCAACACACACCTGCAACTTGGAATCTCCCATCAGGACAGAGCTTCCAGTGGTCACCATCACCACAGCACAGGTACAGACAAAACTGTCCTATCTCTAGGCACATCAGCTCTGCACTCAGCAGCCACGGACCAGCCCTGATATATCTGGGCTTCACAACAACTCATTTACCTGCCTCTTAGGATAAGATAAAATGCTACACCAAGAAGGCCAGAGCTCTGTGCTGCAGCACATGGGTACCCAGACTGATGCAACCCCACTGTGCCACAGAAGGCTTTTCCAAAATCTCTCCCACAAACCTATCCTAAGAGTCTCATTTAGGCAACTCATGTCTAGAAGTAACAGAGCTCCCACACAGGTTCTCTTACCACCACTGTTTCCCTAACCCAGTCCCCACCATTCCTGCCCTCCACATGTACTTTAAAAATGCAGCTCCACAGTGTGGGACACTTAGGACACTGCACTAAGGCCAAAGAAAATAGTCCTTTGTCCACACCTCCCCTTGCTACCCCAGGCAGGATTCAGACCTTTTGCAGTTTATTGCAGAATGATCATGAGTCTGACAGACCAGGACATGTCCTCAAGTCCCCTTGCTGTGGGGAGTTCAGGACAGCAGGCTTGGCTCTCCAAGTCACGTTGCTTGAAATTTCCTCCAGCTGAGACATTCAGTGAGTCTAATTCAGCATCTACAGAGGCTAAGCCAGTGTCCAGGAGAGTCAGCACTGCTGTACTGAGGTCCTTCCAACTGCTCCAGCAAGTGCATGAGGCTTCCATACTCAGGAGGATGTGAGGCAGCAGCATGGACACCGTAGCAACAAAGGAGGCAGCCTGAAGACATCTGTTCCTTCCCCTTCACTGCTCTCCCAGTTGTGAGGTGTCAGCACAGCAGTGGGGATCAGGCTGGAGCCAGTCCCTCCACTTTGCCCACCGTTCCAGAACACACTGAGACCTCCTGCCCACAGCTGGAGGGTTCTACTAGATGGTCTCTAAAGGTTCCTTCCAGCCCAAACCATTCTGTAATGTCACAGTTCTATGAGTTTAGGGACAGGGAACAAAAGCACAGGTGGAAATGAAACAAAGCAAAAATGGGACCAGAGAATAGTGATCCTGGATCAGCTTACCCTGATCTTAACTCAGGAAGAGTGTGCATGTCAGCAGTGGATGACAGTTCTTGCTCTCAATCCAGGATCCAATTCTGCATTGCAGAGCAGGACCAGGCAGAGTTTAGGGAATAGGCACTGGCAAGTTACTTCCCAGGCATCAGTGGAGAACCCCAAAGTACTCCTATGAATCCATGCTACAGAACAAATCAGGCTTTTGTTCTCCCACAGGTCTCCTATAGCCTGGCAGCAGATCAGCTCAGAGTTACTTCAGGGTAAATGCACAAAGAGAAAATTGAATTTACTATAATGACTTTCATGGTCTTTGCTCCACTCCTGTCAACAACATCCTTTTGCCTGCCTTCCAACCTCTCTGATGTACTCCCCAGCTCCTCTGCCCTGCAGGTGCAGGTCAGAACTGTGACACTGTGGATGGATAGTGGGTGGATACTGGCAGCACAAGGACCAAGCAGGGTGCTCAAAATCCCCTGCTCCCCTTCATCACCCCACCCAGCTGTTCCCATGTGTCCACCATCACCCCGAGAGGGCCCATATGTCTGCCAGAACATGTCACACATGTGCCTGTCCACCAACAGACAGGCTGGAGGAGATGCCAGGATGACTCAAAAGGGGAACGCTCACAAAACAGCACTGAAATCCCCAGGGACAGTTTCGCAGAACACCGTGAGGAGGACGGGGAGCTTTGCCAAGGAAACGCAGCCTGCCGGGCCAGCAGCGAGGGCCAGAAGCAGCCCCCTTCATCACCCTGCTCTGCATGTTGCCCAGTCAGACCACTGCCATATTTTCACACCGTTTAAAGCTCAGCTTTATATTTGCTCCCGGAAATCCACTGCACCCAACTCGAGCAGAGCTGCCAGGAGCAGAAGAGGCACCAGAGGCAGCCGTCTGGAGGGCAGGCTCAGGGTAGCAGCTTTGGGCGCCTACAGAGCCAACATCCGAAGCAGGGCTTGCTGTTTCGGCTCCCTTGAGATCCAGCAAAGAGAAACAAGCGTTTCTAAGTGTGTAATTCGGCTGACCTAGTTCCACGTGCGGTGCAGCATGGGAAGGTCTCCGTCCTTCCCACAGCCGGGAACAGAGGTGAGAGGTTTGGGATGCAGGGGTCGGTCGGCAGCTCGGCGCCGCTGGGCTGGGACGGACCGTCCCGGTATGCAGCAGGAGATCCAGACACTGCGGGCAGAACCAGGCACACCCGTGTCCACTCTGACGTTGGGCCCTGGTGCATGGAGAGCCCTGCACTGCCCTGACACACCCAGCAACACAATCCCACCCCAGAAACACCCAAATCCTCTCAGCTGCTGCTGCCATGGCAACGCCAGCCAGACGATCCGCCAGCCTTTGATCTGCTGATCTGTTTAAAGCATGCAAAATGCCATTGAGGAGCTGGGGAGCTGTGTGGACCAGCACCTGGCTGCCCCGGAGATGGAAGGCTCTGCAAGGAGCCACGATGGATGCACCCTGGCCAGCTCCTGCCACAGCAAATGGTTACTTCCATGACGCTGGTTCTGTGCTCTGGCTCACCCACTTAGTGCAGTTTAATGTGTAACATCAGATAAGTGGCTGTTTCACGGGGTAATTTGGGTTACTAATAAAAAAAAAATCCCCCTTCCCTCCCTCAATGATTCAAAAGCAAGATGCTCTTGCTCCAGGTTATCAGTGCCAGCAGCAAGTGCTGGAAGCTGAGCACAAGAGTGCCAACGACGGAGCAGCTAATGGGGACTCAGGAAGAGCTGCTACAAGCCACAGGAAACAGAGCCAAGTAACATCCAGCATAAAGCTGTCCCCATCTCTCATTGCAGCACCGGGAAATAAAACCCAGCAAACATGCTGTGGGAACCACAGGGAGAGGATGCTCTTTGATCCCCCCTCCACAGATCCCCTGCACAACAAGGACACCTCCGAGCTCAGGAGGGCTGCACTAGCATTGAGCACTACGATTCACTGAGGTTTTGCCAATGCTGTCAGTGACAGGAAAGGCCAGACTACACACACCACATGCCCTTACTGAGCTACCAAGTAGGCTGGTTCAGGATAATCCAAGAATCTCTGAAATGTGAGAGCACAGAGGAGGATTTGAAACATTTGAGGGTCTTTCATGCTAGACTTCTGACAGAATTTGTTTTACAATATGAACCACAGAAACCAGAAGTTGTCTCTGATAGAAAGAGAACATCTATGTCCTGACCTCTGCCATTTCCACCGCTTCTATTTCAAGACTCCATGATTGCAAAGTTTCCCTTATAGTCATTCACCCCCTCACTAAACTTGTGCTCCTGGAGTAAAAAGGCAGCCTTCAGCAGACCACAGAAATGTTGAAGAGAGCTCAAGAAACTGGAGAAACAAGGTGCTTGAAGGAAGCAGAATGCAATTACCTAAGAAAGATTTTGGCTGAACAGAGGAGTCAGTCCACTCACATCTGCACACACACACACACACTGTCTTGGGAGAAGAATCACAGGATCTTTGACAGCAACTATAGAGGATGCTGTATACCCAGCTCACAAAGGTAGTTCAACTTAAAATCTTTAGATTTCCTCCTTTTAACCTCTTGGAAAACAGGAGTAGTCTGAATGCCTGCTTTGTAGTGAACACCCTGGCTGTGCGTGACTGTGAATGGAATTAAACTATAAATAAAATGCTATTATTTCCTCTTTCAGCTTCCTCAAGTTCTTTTCAAGAGAAAAGAAGGCTCACTTTCACCTGCCAGCAGGTAGAGGTTGAAAAACATGTTTTGGCCAGGATGCCCACATCGTTGCATTGAAGCTGCTTTGCTGTATCACCTGCTGACCGTGGTTTGGAATGTGGGCCTGCTGGAAGCCTCCAGCATTGTAGTCTCTTCTCCCACCACTTTGCAACCCTTAGGGCCTCGTCAGAGACACAACAACCTCCAAAAAATGTCTGTATACATGTTTGTTCATGCTGGTCTTCAAAACCATAACAGTTTCATGAGCGGGCACACAGATTCCTTGATTCTCTGTTTTTTCTTGGCAGCTCCCAATCACATCACTGGCATATCATGTACCTCTTTTAATTTAAACATAAAATTAATTTAAACATAAAAGTGATAGATGCATATTTTCCAGGCACTTTTCATCACTGAACAAGCCTAACATTACCCCAGTATTATGCTGGCAAAGCTCGGCAGTAAACAGCTGACAGCTTGAGGGTGGGGAACTAACTGCAGTGGCTGCAGCTCCAGAAAGAGGACAAAAAGTGTGTTACTTGCTGTGTTTGTTGTTTTGTTGTGGTTGTGTTTTAGTTTTTTTTTCCAGAAATCTCACAAGACCAATAAAGGAATGTCTGATGCTTTCTTCTCTGCTGAGCTTGCTTTTTTTTTTTTTTTTTTTTTTTTTTTTTTTTTTTTTTTTTTTTTTTGCCTCTCAATATGTTACAACAGATTCTTTCTGTCAAGAACAAACTACAGGTTCATATGTTATTACTGGACATCCTCCATTCTTCTCCTCTCTATGCAACACTGCACTTACTGCCAGAAAAATGGACAAAACCTCTGCAGAGACCAAGTCTGTTCAGACAAAAACTTCCAGCCTGCAATGCCCCTTCCCAGGGAATGGACCATATCTCCGAGATTCACGAAGAAGTTTCTTCACTATTGCAGCTGTGAGCAAAGCCTCTGGAGCAGTGTGCTCCGAATGTGAGGCATCACATGGATGGGTTCACAAGTTTTGAGAAGGAATTGTGCTGATACCTTACTGATGGGCAGCAGATATTTTATACTTCTGTCCTGTGATCCTGCAGCTACACTTACTGCAATCTCAGCACGGCAGCCATTTAACAACAGCCTTGACAGGAAGCATTTTTCCCAGCACTAAGAGAAAGGGGGTCAGCCTGCTGACCATCATGTTGCTCTTTAACAGGAGCACATTGCTATGCACCAGTGCCACGTCCAAGCTGCGTGTACGGAGAGCTGACATGCCATGCTCTGCTGAGCAATTCTTGCTTGGACCAAATCTACTGTCACTGTGAGCTGAGAAAATTCTGCCAGGAAAAGAGCTGAAGAACTAAAAAGCTTAGAAAATTGTAGCCTGCAGGCCAAATACAGATCCCATGCAGGCAGCTCCCAGAGCTGAAATACTTCTATGCCAAGGACAGTGGCTCACAGATATAATTTCTGTTTCGTCATTAAAGATGGAAAACAGAACTGCTTCCCACTGCATTCAAAGCAAATCCAACACCAAAAGCCAGTTAGGTTAGTTTTCCCTTTCTAAGAACCCTCTAGCACACCATCACTCCACTCTCCACTCCCCAAGCCCACTGCCAGATTGAGTATTTTCATCCATCATGAGGCAAATGGAGGGGAAAATAAAGAGAATATAGAACAAAAAAAAACGAGAAAAACTCCATGCAGATTTGCAAGTCAGGGACACTGGTCACTAACTGGGTTGTTGAAGTTTAGCAACTTTTTAAGGACACGCTATTTACTCTTACAAACAAAGCCATGAAAATAATTGACAGTAGAACATTATTGATTCAAATAGCAGAGTACAAACCTTGAAAAGGAAGAGGTGTCACATCATTACAGCACACAGTAAAAGCTCACACTTCAGCCACAAGAGGGGACAGCTGATCCCCAGGCTTTGGTCTTTTCCTTCCCTTTTCAGATGAATGGAAAGGTTTGGTTGGTATCTCATCTCTGCCTAAAGTTCTGACAAATGCCATCCAGTGGAAGCAAGGTACAGCCCAAAGCAGCCACTTCTCTGCTCCACCACTACAGCTTGCATGGAAATGCAGGGACACTGTAAATCCAGGGACAACTGACTTCTAAGGGTTTTCCTTGCATTGCAATATATTTTCACAGCTTTGATATGTTGTATGTTAAGATTTTGCTTCTCCCAGCCAACTAATCTGAGGTGTTAAAAAGGCTGGTGGTTTCTGAATCTTTCCACATGATGATAACACCAGCTTAACTTTGTTATTAAAAGATCATGGAGAGCAATGGAGCGAATGAGACTGGCTTGTTTTGGACATTCCAGTTCCAACAGGAAAACCAGTCATGTCCAATGTCCACCCAAAACACCAGCACAAGAATCTCTCTCTTTTCAAACTTCTAAGTCAGAGAGACCAGACATGCAGCAAACCTCCAGGAAACAGCATGACAACCTCACCACAAGGACCTCACCAGCACTTCAACCAGAAGGCAGATAGGGCAGAGGAGTTAGCAAATGGATGGTATATGGTTTATGAAATTTCCCAGGACCCTCACTGTATTTCCACAAGAGATTCTAAGGTCTCTCAGTGCTGTTCACAACCTGTAAATGGCAACTTAGAGCTGAGATATGGAAGAAACAAACATCTACTGCTCAGAAGTTGTTTCCCCAAGCACAGGAGCATTTGCATGCCAGGACACAGCTCAGGTCTGAGAGGCAGTGGCTGCAGCTGGGGACAGAGGAAGGAGAGCAAGCTGCACAAGTACTCAAGAAGAACACGTGTTTCATAGCAGCTTGTTTGGAGATGGGAGGCTCAAATGCTTGTAAAGCCAAGTACAGCATTTCCCACAACACTCACCCGAGGCAAAGTTCTGAGATCCTGAGTGACCACAGGCTGGTTCAGACACTCAGGAGCTGAGCAGACAGCTGAGTCCCTGTGAGGTGACAGCACAGACACTGCCCTCTTCTCTTTCCTGGTGTATCCCTTAAAGCATATGACAGACCTTCAGAGTACATCCCATCCTGTACATTAGGATGCCAGGCATCTGTACTGCCTCAAGGTCCATGAAAGCACCATATGACATAGGAGAGAACTGGAAGGAGATGTGGATGGAGCAGTCACACTCATAGGTCAGTGTCTTTGCTGTCAGATACCTGCACAGACCTCGTGGGGGCACCCACAGAACGGGGCAGTATCATTCCCATGTTCAGAGATGCTCTGTGCAGGTCAGGAAGCACACTGATAAAGATGAAACTGTCCTTAGCTCACCCCACACCTGTCTCTCTCACCCACCAAAACAGCACATTCTCATAGCATTTATCTTATTTTTGTTTTGTGCTGCAATCAGCAAGTCCTGGGAAAGACACAGTGCTCCCCTACTCCAGGCATGGCATGATGACAGAACTAAATGGACTCTGAATACACTGCATTTCCTGCAAAGTATCTGGAAACCTTAGTTTTCTGGACAAATGATACTGTAAAAAGGTGAAAATATTTATTATTCCTTTGCAGAGCCCATCAGATTAGTTAAAAATCTAATACAGTTTGTACTCTGTGAAGGATTTCAGCACTCCATTCTCTGAGTTTCATCTTTACAAGGTACAACATCTGCAGATGAATGCACCCTACAAGACCTGGAAAAAGTCCTGTCCCCTCAGTGCTGTGAAGGCCCACAGCCTTCACCTCTGTTTGTTGTGCTGCAGCTTTTTACCTTTCTGCTTTAACAGAAGTCTTCTCAGAGACCTGGACACACACACACACAAACACATGCGCACGCACATGCTCTCCTTTCCTCATCTTTGTATAAATATAGAAACCTTGCCTGTTTTCTAAACGCTCTCCTGCTGCTGCATTCTCTCCCTCTGCCTCCCCAGACACTCCTGTGAATACCTGCTGCTTTGTTTCTGATGTGGATTTTCACTGAGGCTGCAACATTCTGAAGCCGCAGATTTAACATTGTCCCCTACATTTGCATCCCCTACACAGAAATGTATGGCTCTGGCTTAGTGTTTCACCCAGTCAGCAAAATCTGGTTTGCAAATTGGAAAGGAGCTTTTGCTGCTGTTTGCAGTGTTGTGGCTCAAAACGTAACACAGTTCAGCTGTGAAAGGAAATCTGAATTTTCAGATGTTTCTGCCATATTGAGCAGTTCCCCAGGATTCTGCTCTTTACTCATCTGACATTTTAACAAGGCTGGATCCAGGGCTAACATTTTCAGAATCTACCTCATGGCATTTTCAGACCTGGAGGTGAGGACTGCTAGAGGGATTCAAGTAGGGCAGGGAACCCAGAAACCTCTGCAATCCTTGATCCATCCTTCCATCACACCCCCAGTAATGCTGCACCTTTCCAGACCAGCACAGATAGGACATATTTCTGAAGAACCTTGACATACTTAGACAATTAAAACAAATTAGCATAATTCAGACTAAACTTCTAATTTTAGCACTCAGTAAAGCTGCTTTCCTTTGAGCTCAGGTGTAGCTTGCTGTACCTCAGCCTTCAGCACCCTACAGTCAATTCCTACTGTGAACAAAGTGAGCCCCACAGCCAGGGCTGTCACAAAGGGCACTGTCCCTCCCTGCAGACTCTGGCTCTAGACAGGACTCGCTCCCTGCATGCAGCAACTGCCCAGCCCAGGGACCACGCATGGAGGATGGGGCACAGCTTGAAAGAATTCACCCCTGAAGCAGACCTCTAAATGCTATGAGGTTTCAAATGTTGCTCAATCCAGTACCCTGGAGTTTCTCATTCCAGCACCCTCATAACTGGTGGGCTCACCAAGCACACATCGATGCCATTATTACCTGAATAATTAATGAGCCTGCAGAGCAGCGGTGCAGAGTGGCACCAGCTTCCCCTTGGTGCCTCCTCCCGTCTGCTCTGACCTGGCTGCCCTCACATCCAGATGCTGATGTTCTGCTCTCCCCCTCCCTCCACGGTGCTGCCTTTCCCTCCTGACTGGAAATGTCAGGAAAGGACATGGGTGCAGCCTCTGAAATGCCGTGCTGGCCAAGTGCTGTACGAGCTGTTCTTCACTCACAACTGACTTCAGGATTTGTGGACAACTATTTACTGGCCTTCCCAAGTCAAACACTGTTCATTATGTATTATCTCACACTATCTGAGAGATCAGGTTCTCTTGGCACCACATCCTGCAAAGGGAAAGGCAGATAACGAAAGAAGAAAAAAGTAAACACCAGAGAGGAACTGCTACCATACAAATGTTCTGATTTTTCTAATTGGGCCATCTGAGAGATCTCTTGGTCTGTGCCCATTGCAACAAATCAAGCTAAGCCAGGAGGTCCCTACTGTGAGGGAACATAGAGATCAGTATAATGTCTGCATTGCCATTTTCCTTCCTGCACACAAATATGTCATGCACTGTCCTTTGCCATTCCTCCCCCCTGCTTAATGCAAACACTGAAAAGAAAATACAAATGCGGGGAGTACAAATGCTCCCATTATAACCAGTGCATCCTGCATTGCAACCTATTAGAAAAATGCTGGAGGGTGACTGGGAGCAGCAGTGAGTGAAATCAGACAGAGTTTAGTCAAAAGTAAGTTTGAAACACTCTCTTCTTCCTGCTGACTCTATACCAGAGAGACAGAGAGAGAGATGCAGTGGAAACCTTCGTGGATTGTGAGCAAAATGCCCTCCTGTAGAGCCTCAGAGGGCAGAGCAGCACAATGCAGAGCAGCACTGCTGCTTTTTCAGTTTGTGACAGCATTTCCAATTGTACAGGACCCCAGTGGCAGGGCAGATAAACAGCATCAGAGGAAGTCACCACCACACCCCCCCTGTGCTTCCCAACCCAGCCTAAAGCAAGAGATAAATATTTATTAGGCTTCGATGAATCAGAGGTCTCAATCTCCTGACAGTGCAGCCAGCTGATGTAACCCTCCCCCAGAGTTAGTGCAACTTGCTTCCCCAACAACTTTGACAGAGTTTGGAGGGACACAGGGTTAGGGTTAGGGTTATCAGTTCAGCTGTGGCACGCTGGGCAGAGGTGGGGTGCAAACACCCCCCCCAATAGCTCGATCCCTCAGTGCACTGGATCACCTGTACAGGACCCTGTGCTTTTACCCAATTTGCTATCAGTTGTGCATAGAAAACACCTTCCCAGCTGTACTCCTGCTTTGAACCTAGGAGACACAGTCCACAGAAAAAAAGAAGATTGTTAGGTGCAAAATCCTTTTGAAAGGTTATATAACATCTAGATAGCTAAAGACTGAGGCCATTCCTGGTCAGACAGTTTAATTCTTTGTCTACACTGACCCTCTGGTTACATTAAGAATGCTAAAAGCTAAACCTTTCTTGAGTCCCAAAGGCTCTGGGTATCCTGATGTCTCATGCCCCTTCTCCCTGCCACTGCACAGTAGCATCACATTCTAGGCAGAAGATAGCAAATCTTTCACAGGAAAATTGCCTCAGACAGCAATTACTGGAGTCCAGACACCCAGTCCTGTTGCCAATGTCTGAAGCCTGGCAGGAGCAGCCAGAGTCCTCATGGCTTCACTTCACTTCAGTGCTGAACTCCCAGTGCTAAAGGTGGCTTCTTCAGAGCTGTGCCACACCACACACTGATTAACTTCTCAGGGAAGGTGCTTGTTTTTGCAATGCAGAGAGTTTTGGCTGAGGAAAGTGCAGTGGAAGACAACAAAAGTTGCAGTTGGAGCTGCTGCTCTAGGAGCAGGCAGAGAAAGGAGACAAAGCAGCTTTGTGTTCTGAGACTCTGCAGCTGACATGGTCTTTTTTCTTGCTGGTGAGCCCCATCTTGCAGGTTAGATACTAACACAGCTCCCAGAAGCCACTGAAGCCCTGGAGGACTGAGGCCACTGAATACAAGAATCCAGCTAGCCCAGTCCAGCTGCTGTAGGAGGCCAGAGATCCATGGGAACAGTTCACACCAGGGCTCAGAAGTCCAGTGACCCTTGGGATGTTCTGAGACATCTGCAGCCCAGGTCTGCTGAAATCCTTTTCCCTTCTTCTGTCCATCACTCTCCTCTCTGCAGCCCCTCTAAATCCAGCACAAGCTGAGGGCTGCTGCTTAGTGACAGCCCTTTGAAAGGATGGCAAGCAAGCAGAGAGAATAGCCCCAGTGGCTTCTCCTTGGCAGCGCTCCAGCAGCGATTTCTCACCCCAGTTCCTCATGTGCTTATTGCATAATTCTGACAGAGGTGTCTGGATTTTCCATCTCAGGGATCCTGAGCTTGGACTGAAGTTCCACCCTGATTCAGCTCATCAGTGAAGAGCAGGTGAGTGAGCTCTTTTCTTTGTCACTCAACAAGCACAAGTGTGGTCACCCGGCGTGACCGTGTTTGATTGCCTTACAAAGGAATTATCTGTAATTGCTTCTCTGTCTGATTGAGCTTGTGGCTGTTGTTCCAAACTCTACTTGATTTGTTCTACTTCCCACCTTTGTCTAGATTCCTAAGCATGAAAAATTTCTTACATGCAATACATAGCATCTTCTACATTGCCTGAGTCTTATGATAGTTGCCCATCCAGGATCTACACCCACTCTTAACTCACCTCACACACCTCAGCTTGGAGTTTTTTCTGACCACTGATATTATCTGATTATGTTCCCATACTCCTTATCTGTGCTTGAGAATACAAAGGGAGTCATTCAGCTTCTGTGCTCCCTTTGCACTTCCCCATTATTTCGTTGTATCTGGGGAAGAGCTTTCTCTGCCACAGCTCCAGCCAAACAGAAACACTTCTCTCTCTCTTTCCCACCTATTTGAAACCCTCTCTCACAACTGTGTCTCTCCCTTCTCTCAAGCACCCTCCCAGTCTCTCCTGCCAGGATGTGTTTCAGTGGGGAACAGTGAGCACTAAATATTTCCTGCTGCAGCATGCAGAAGAAACTGCACCAAGCACAGGGTGCCAGCCTGTACTGTGGAGAGCCATGAACCCTCAAACTGCTCTGTGTGGTAATTCCAGGAAACAGACAACCAGAAAAGACATGGAGGTTTATGCAGTTTCTTATTAGGAATAATTTGCTTTTACCATTCAAGACTGCATTGAGAGAGATGCTCTACAAATTCGTAACAAGAGATTGTCTTACCCTTGGACTCTTGCAAGACAAAGAAACTAGACAGGAATGGAAAGAGAAAAACACTTGGTTTCTCATCACCCCCACCAATAAAGAAGGAAAAAAAATAAAGAAGGAAGTTCAGGCAGCCTTTTCCTCATATTCTTTGGATGCCCAAGCAAACTTACTCTGAGTGTACTGAGAAGGCTGCACTTTATTACGTCTTTCATACTAATAATTTATCATTTAAGCATTGATAGCACTTACAGGAATTTCCTTCTGAGCCTTTGGTTAGATTGTTGTTTAATCCAGCAGCCAGAGTTATGCTGCATACAGTCTGCACGTGCTCTCACATGTGCACTTGTGGAGGTCTTTGGACATTATTGTTGCTGTTACTGAAGTGCTATTGGTCTTGTTTGCTGCATAGCACTCTTACCATGTATGTTTTAAAGCTTTGAGCTTCCTGTTCCATAAATCCCTCAAGCCAACTTGCCTGCTGAGGAGCACAGCAGGTGTCTGCTTCTTCTTACTCCTTAGCTGAAGGTTTCTGACCCTTTTCCTGCTTGAAAGGTATTTTGCTTATCCTGCTTTCAGGTATTTGACTGAATTTGGTACCAGAATATATATTACAACAGCAAAAAATATTTTCATTAAAAGTTTTTGTTGTTTGTTGCTTTATTACTATTATTATTATTATTATTTATTTATTTATTTATTTATTTTTTATTTATTAGCCTCAATCAAAGCTGGTTTGGTTGTAAGGCACTAGCACCATATCTTCTCTACAACTCCCTGAAAGGAGGTTGTAGCCAGTGGGGGTTGTTATCTTCTCCCAAGTAGCTATCAGTAAGACAAGAGGGCATGGTCTTAAGCTCTGCCAGGGGAGGTTTAGGTTAGATATTAGGGAAAAAACCCTTACAGAGAGGGTGCTCGGACACCCCCAGGGAGAGGGTGGATTCTCCATCCAAACCTGAAGGTTTTTAAGAAGAGACTGATGTGGCACTCAGTGCCATGGGCTGGGAACCATGGGGGAAGTGGATCAAGGGTTGGACTTGATGAGCTCTGAGGTCCCTTCCAACCTGGCTGATTCTGTGATTCTGTGATCTTGGGGGCACTTGGTACAGCTGCAAGCTGCTTACAGATGCACATTTGAAACAAAGGGTGAGCCAAATACTTTGGGCCCCAGTCTGGGGGTTGGACACTTTGAGCCCTTTCTGACAACCCGTTTGTTGTGGTCTGCTAATGCTTCCAGAGTTCCTGGAAATGGATTTGGATCATTTTCTACCTTCAATAACCTTTAACAACCATTACAGCAAGCCACAAACAGATAAAAAAGGACTCAGAAACAGTTCACATAACAAGCTGTGGACCTGCCTCAGAAGTTGTGTCAGGACACCACATTCTCAAAATGATTGAGCTGCTTCCCACTAATTCTGTAGAAGAAGAATTTTTTGTATCTTTTCAGTGCTCTGCATGACTTCCAAGTGAGGGCTTCCTGCCTCTCAAGGCAGCCTGACCACAGCACACCTGCAGTGAAAGGAAACATTCTTGACCATCACTATCTCCCAGAACTGAAAAAAAAAAGGTGAGATAGCTGCATCCGAAGCACAGATATTGCTGCTCCCTGACACCTCCTGCCTGTCAGTGCAGCTGGACAAAGCAGAAGACCCCACATGCAGCCCAGCAGCAGCTCTGACTGGGGCTCTGCTTCTCTCTGATCTTGCCCTTTGACCAAAATACACAGAGGTTTGAAGCTGGGATACTGCAACAGGAAGAGCAAGAAGCCAACCCAGAAGATGCTTGGCAAGTTTTCTACTGGCAGTGAACTTCTGTAACTCACTTCACACCCTCCTTTGCTCACAGGCTGCTCTGTCATTCCTGCCTGTCTGCAGGGCACCCTGAAAAGCCAGCAGCTAATCATGGTAGTTCCCCACAGTTCAGCACTGGCATTAAACGTGGGAATGGACAGGACTTTTGAAAACTTTCTCACTGGGGTCCTTCTCTCTGAGGCAACCTCCAGCCATGCTGCAGAGCCCACGGAGAAGGAGAATTCTTCAGGATGTGTCTGCCTGTTTGATGGACAGCCCAAAACACAACTATGGCTGGGCTGCACAGAGAGCAAGGGTAAGTGACAAGCTACCTTTCCCTAAATCCTTGGTGTGGACTCTGTCAAATGAAAGATTATCTCTCATCATCTGATTTACAAAGTCTGGGGGCAGGGGATACTAGAGAAGTGACAGGGTTTTACACCTGGACTGTCCCTGTGCTGAGAGACAAACAAGAGGCACGCAGCACGGAAATGGCCGGTCCAAGGTCAGTCAGGGTCTCTGACATGCACTTAATACAAAAGTCAAGAAATCGCCATGAAAACTAAAAAGAAACAAATACAGTCATGGTCCAAGGAGAAGGGTTTAGGACAGCACAGAATTAAACAACAGAACTCACTGCTTCCAGGTATCACAGGACACAAGGTTCTTGCAGGATTGAACAGTGAAGTTCATGGGACACATGCAACCACAAAGAAGTGACTGGGAATGTTTAAGGATACAAAGCTCTGGAGCCTCAAGGCACAATGTCAGCTTGCACGGACTGTCCTTTCCTTCTGGCCATGGCCACTGCTTCACACCAGTGCTAGCATTGGCTCCTAGGTCATGCCTCTACTTCCTTGCATTGCAGCAGTACATGGTGGGCTCAGTCATAAGACACTGATATGCTCCACTGTACAGAGCAAATCAACAGATTCTGCCCAAAAGACACAACATCTGTACATGAAGCAAGAGACAACAACCAGGCACAGGCAGAGCAGAAGAATCCAGTGACACAGCAGTGGTTCCAGTCGATTCCAGTGTCAGGAGCCTTCAAAAGAGGGGCCTTTTGCAGAAACAAAACACGAGTCTCATGCAGGCTCAAAGGGTTTTATAGACACCGAGGCTGACACAGGCTACACCCCTATAACTGCTGCAGCAAAACAGAATGAGAAACTCCAACACATCCCTGTAGCCCTCAGTTTGGCCCCACCTTGGTACAACACACCATGGGGAACACGACCTTTGCAAGCAGGTGTAGGACAGAGGGCTGACCAGCAGCAAAATCTCCCAGTTTAGTGGTTCCTCACACTAGAATCCCTTCACAGCCCTCTGGCAATGTGAGAGACAAGCTGCTCTATCAGCCTGGAGCAGAAGCAGCCCTGCAGGGAGAAGCCTGCAGGCAGCCATCCCTGGAGAAGGCAACAGTCCAGAGCCCCATACCCAGTTCCTGCTGCCCTGCAGGCACAGACCCCTCCTGGGCTCCCCTGGTTAGATGGCCTGGCATTAAGAAGAGAAAAAAAAAACATTCTTACACCCTGCTTTGGTACCCCTTGGGGACCAGAAGGGTGAACTGGAACACTGCCCTGACCACAGGAAGAGATGGCTGGAGATCACCTCCCCCTTGGCATGCCAGAGCCCTGCTGATTTCTGCAAGGAGACATTGTTCAGTGCTCCCTGTGCTGTAACAATCCCAGGAGTGCCCTACAAAAGGCTTGTTTAAGGTCAGTCCCATCCCGGGGCAGCAGGGTGTGTGCAGTGGTGCTTCTCCAGCTCCATCACTTCCACCATGGTCTTTTGGCAGCACGTACAACTCAGGTCTTCCACAAGGAACTGGAGAGAAGGTACCCACTCGAGTACCTTCCACTTGAGGAAATTCAAACACTTTGCAGGTGCCTTTAGACCTCTCAGCCTTCACCAAGACACACGTACACTGTGCTTCTGGAAAGCAGGGGGCAAAAAGAAAGAGGATGGCTTTCTGAAAGGCTGATGGGGTGAGCCTTCACAAGAACCAGGGATGAATGAAATCTAGGAATACAGGCCTGTACAGCCTGTATTCCAGACAGCCTGACCCAGCAGAGGTCCCGCAGTGTGGCAGGACCAAAGCTTGCAGGCTGCTTAGCAGTGCCTGGTCCCAGGACCTCAGCAAGACCATTCTCAGGACTCTCAGAGAGCAGCTGTTGAGATGCTCCATGCAGCAGAGCTCTTCTGTGAGGTTCTTGCTCATAGGTGGCACATGGGACTATCCAAGCCCAAGTTAAAGGCAGAGGAGAAACCCACCTAGGACATCCCTGTATTGCAGCCTCCTCTCACATATATCCTTGAGTACCCTTGGTTTCACCTCTCTCTTCAGTGCCACTCCATGTTGATGCGTAGCACATATACCCTCATACCCTGCTCTAAGAACATTCAGTTCAAGAGGTCTTCAAGGGGCAGCAGAGCTCCCTTAGCAATGTGCCTGCTCCTGCAGGAAGCTGACCGCAAGAAAAAAATCCTGTCAGTGACTTTCCTGAGAGGAGCTGTGGTTTGAAACAGCTGATGGACCTAAGTGTCCATCAGTGTCAGTGTCAGGAGAGGGGAAGGACACCAGACAGCAAGCTCCTGACCCCTCATTCACCTGCTGACAGCAAGATGCCTTTGCTGGGGGGGGGCTGATCTGAGTCCCACTCACAGATGCCACCTGCCCTGAGCAGCAGCAGAGCTCACTGTTTCCTTCACAGAACTGTGTTCTCTGCTGGTGGTCCTGCTGTACCCTGGTTCAGTGTCCTGGCAGAGATCAAGCAGGGCATGGAGCAAAACAGCTCCTGCACTATAAAAAAAAGGGGGGGGGAGGTGCGTGTGTCTCTTGCCCCTTTGCTCTGCAGACACAGAGCAACTCAGGGAAACGGCGTGAAGCTGGAAGCTAACAGTTTTATCTTAGAAATAAAATCTGTCGCTGTGCTGAGTGAGTCTCTTCAGCTGCCTTGAGAAACCCCTCAGTTCCCTTCTCCCTTCACCAGGCTGTTTTATACCCTCTCTCCCTGAGCTGTCAGGGTAAACAGCACGTTCCTGGCCCCAAAAGTTGTCCAGTTTGCCAGGCTGTTTCTTGTACGGATTGCACATAGATTTGGGACTGCCATCTCTACTGAGCCCCTACCCCCATCCCCCACCCCAGAACACAAACAGCACTCACTGCCACCAGCACAGGCATCTGGATATAGGGCTGCTTGCCCCACTGACACTGACCTTTTTTTTTCGGTCCCGAGATCGGTTCCTGCGCTTGCGATTGGATTCCTCCTTCTCCTTCTGCTCCTGCAGAGCCTGAGCCTCAATATCTTTGATTTTCTTCAGTTGCTTAGCTGCTTGAGCCATGGCTGGTCAGACTGCAGTTCCCTCCAGAGGTCTCACCTGCACGTTCCACACAGCACCCTTCAGTTCCTGGCCAAGAAAGTCCCCTCCTCTAGCTCGAACGCTGCCGACCCAGATGAGTGTGAAACCAGTAATGAGAGGAAAATAGAAAGCAGTCAGCAAGCCCCAAAGGGCAGCTGATATCTCCAGCTAGTTACTAGATGTAGTCTGGGACACCTTTAAAAAGCATTAATAATTCTAAATCCAAGTGTTCCAGAGGTTCTGTGCACCATTGCAGCAGCCCCTGGCTGCACTGGCACATCATGCAGAACCCTACTTGTGGGACAGGACACCAGGCTTGTGCTGTGCTCTCTCCCTCACTGCCTCTCCTGCAGTACAAGAAGAGATGCAAGCAGTCAGCCACAGGAAGCAAAATAGCTCTCAGCTATTAATGCATGATGACAATGGAGAAGCAGTGGAAAAGGAAGCTGATGCATTTCATCCCGAATTCTGGGTTCTCTGCAGCAGTGCATGAAGAACCGTAACCTGCAGGTAGTCAGTCAGTGGCTTCACCACTGCAGTGCTGCTGAGGCAGGCACATATTCCAGTCTCTCCGATTCTCTTCCTCTCAGTCACTCTCCTTGCAGCAGCCGCATCACTCGCTCACTCTCTAGGTGATGATTCCAGCTCCTTTCAAGGGGAGCAGCAGGGAGCCGCTGCATGGCTAGGAGGCAGGCAGCATCTCTGCTCAGAAAACAGACGGTACTGCAAAGGATGTGCCAGGTACTGGAGCAAAGTGCAGCTTAACAGCATCCTCTCCTCCTTGCATTTCTCCACTGAGTGAGCAGCAAGGGGAGGGATCCTGGCTGTGAATGAGAGACAGAAACCAAGGGCTCGATCTGCTTGTTGTCTGCACAGCAGCAGAGCAGGAAACCAGGGCCAGCAGCTCCTGCCCACCCATGTCCTCTCTGAGAATCCCCAGACAAGGCTCCTGGAGAGTCTGCCACCCCTTCCCCACACACCCCCACACATTTCACCTGCAGCTGCCTTCTGAAGGCACAAACTGCATGCTGGACCTGCAGCAAGGGGTGCTTTGCTGTTCAGACACTTCTGAGCAGCACTGCCTTGATCAGCTCAATTCCTCCCCCTCAGAAAAACTGTGCCCTGTGTGCAAAACCATGGGCAGACCACTGGGAAAATTATCTGCCCAGGCTGGAAGCCCTGCCCAACACTGCCTTTTCTGGCACAGTCCCACCAGTTCGAGACAGAGAAGGTCCCTTTTGTGTCAGAAGATGGAGAAGCAGGGGTTAATTCCATTTCTCAGCAATTGCTTGACAATCACTTACAGGTTATTTAGGCTAGCAAGAAGCTGAGATGTGGACTTCATTGTACAGAAGCTATAGGTCTCTGTTCAAGTCAGTTTTCCTTCATTTCTGTTCCCTTTGAAGTTCCTCCAGTTTTGTTGCTTCACCCACAGACAAAGGCGAGTGCTAAAACCAGGAAAAAGACTGGCATATTACATAGGTTTTGAAGAATATGATGACTGAGAATATAGAGAAATCCTAACAAAATAAGAAGAATAGGAAACGATAAAATTTTACAAGGCTTGTCCAAAGACAGCTTTAGTTCTGTGTGCTGTACCCACATGGATAAATACTACACTGAAGTCTAGATACAGCTGCACATCTTTGTATAGCAACGTCCTATGAACATCCATGAAAGAAAAAAAAAATTACATAATTAAATAGAGGAGCTGCCAGGAGCACAGCTGTACTACTCACCCTGAGTGCACCCCTTCCACAGGAGAACTTCGCAGGCCAAGTGAGGCCAAGGCCAAACACACACAAAAAAAGACCTGTGGTCAACAATAGGCACACAGGATTCAAAACAGTTGTCACAATTAACTATAATATGCTGAGAACGCCTTGATTCTTTATGTTTGACTTTGCACCCCGAACCATCTCTCTGTTTCTTTGTGGATGCACCAAATTTGTCACTGACTGCAGAAAGCTGCAGTCAGGAAAGGGAGATGGGGTCAGAGAGGACAGGGAAGATGCTGGGACTTTCTTGTCTCTCCTAGGTTTATCAGAGGCTACATATTTTTCATACAGTTCTCAAAAGCCCTTGCTTCTGAAATTGGAACATAAGTTCTTAAAAATTGGCTTCAATCCCTTAATGATTGCAGAGGAAATCTGAAACACATGGGCTATATAGAGCCCACAAGGTGAAAAGCTATCCAGCCATCCCAGCCCTGATCAAAGGGTGTCTCCAATGGCCTCTAAAGACACTGGTTTTTCAGTGTTCTTTTGTCCCCAGTCATTCAACCATCACTTGCTGAGCCCTTGCTGTGTATGTCCTGGCAGTTCTGATCACTTTCTGAAGACCAAATTCTGTCATTTGCTTTGGTCTCAAGAGCATGCTCACTAACACAAACCAAAAGAGGACAAGGATACTCCTAAAGCAACTGCAGTCTTGCCTACTTCAGACCTCAGATTTTTATCAGAAAACAAAGAAACTTGAGCCTGCTGCTCTGGAGAATAGCTTCTCCAAGCAGAATGGAGGGAAGCCTTGGTTCAGGAAATCTGCTGTCCAGTGACAATTCAATTCTTCCTACATGGCACCCTTTTCCCTTTCCCCTCATACCAGGGATTATTTCACCCCTATCAAATTATAGGTCCAGAGCTATTGTCCTGGAACAACCTTTGCTGCTGGCATTTACAGTTATATTTAGCTCTCCAACACGAGGGGCAGTGGCATGCATACTAAATGGTCTTTGGAGTCAGAGATGGTTGTTTTGAAATGTCCATCTTGATTTTTGACAGCCTGATTTAAAAGTCGCAGTTACCTGACATCAGTGATCCCTGCCATGCACACAGCTTGTCCTGTGCAAAGGTTTCCCCTCCTGGTGTTCTGAGTCATGCAGCTCATGTCCTCTCATTGCTATCAAGCTTTTATGTGCTGCAGATGTCTCCTTGGTAGAAAGGGACCCAAGAGATCTGCTGTACCCAAACAAAGCCAGTCTTCTTCACCACTCCTGCTGTTTCAGCAAGGACTCAGGGCAGGACAAGAGGGAATGTACTAGGTAGTAATTTTACTTAAATCACCACATAATTTTTCTGTCCAAGAGTGATTTTTCTCTTCTTTGTAGATGTTGTTTGGGAAATACCTGGAACAGTGGTTGTTGTCCTATCTTGTTGCTGCTTGTTCTTATTGGATAAAAAATGAGGATGACAGAGTATGACAGAATTTCAGTAAACAGACTTTGTCTCTTAGCTGAAAGAAGGTACCATGTGTGTATACAAGCCAACATCCTAGTAAAAAAGTACCTTTTCAAAAGCCTTTTTTTTAAAAAAAAATTTTTTTTTTTTGCACAGAGCACCATATTTAGCATTTTTTCCTTGAAAACAGATTATTTGCACTATGACAACTCTCTGGTATCTCAGCCACAGACTGGGATTCTCCCATGTGACACGAAGACAAACATCATTGAAAACAGAGTCCCTATTCCAAAGAGTTCACAGGGTAAAGTACTTGGCAAGAGAGAACAAATAAATAGTGACAGGAGAACCCTCAGGAAAATAATCACACAAAATGAACAAGGTCATTATGTGCCAATTCTACATACAGAGCTGTCCCCAGAACAGAGCCTCTTGATAAGGAAGGAAGCACGGGAACAAATTCCTGGGGTATTGCAGCTGTTTCAAGAGATTAAACATGTACCTGGAGTCCTGCCCTGTTTAGGTGCTGATCAATATTTGGTGTAGTTGCTGAGATCTTCTGTGTTAGGGGCAAAAAAGAATTTACATTCAAAGCTCAACTTCAGGTAGCTATTTTTAGGTAAATTATTCTGTCAGACAAGCTGTGAAGATAAAAAATGCTGCAGGCCCCACCTTGGCTGCTGTAAACTTGGTTTGCCTCAGTCTATCTGCATTCCTCTCTAACTGCAGAGATGGGAGCTCAGCAAGGAGCTCCCTCCCTGACTTGGGAACCTAATTAAGATGGTTCTGTTCTTTTTAGCATTTTCTTATCTCACTGATGATGATCTCACCTTTGAATATGGAAAAAATAGGGCACTGTGGGGGTGGCATCCACTGCCTTGTAACTTTGCAACTGGACAGTGTGAAAGTTTCCTTGAACAAACAACTTTAAAAGATGAAAAGCAAGCTGTGAACGACTGAGCAGTTTTCTGCCACAGAATGGTTAATTCAGACTTAACTCCAGCACTGACTACAGGGAAGTGGTAACACAGACATGCACAGGATGCTTATCTAGAGATCCATTTGACACTGCTGGGGGACTCACTGCAATTCACTAGTGATTAGTGAAAACTTTAATCACAGGTCACCCTGTCTCTTGCCTTCATGCCTCAATAACCTAAAAAATGTTGAGCATAAATGAACAAATCACCCAGGGCGCCCTTGTACAATTAATTTCTGTCTGTATCTTGACATGTTTGATCATAAAATTCAGCAAAGCAAGTCCAAGCTTTAAGGAATATGCAGCATCATCCTCAGCTTACATAAACTTACCTTCCAGCTTGGCAAAGACTGGAGTTACAAAAGTGCATAAAATTTAATTCTCCTCGTTCTTATGGTACTTTTCATTTATTTACCACGATACACAAACACAGTTTTCTTACTTGAAGACCTATTTGTGACAGATCTGTGGAAAAAAGCCTTCAAGGTTCCTGCTACCGCTTGGCCCCTCCCCACGCTCCCTTCCCAGTGCCAGGCTCAGCATGCTCAGCGTCAGGGTCCAGGAAAACGGGCCCGGCTGCCAAAGGAGGCCGAGCTCCTGGTTATTGCTCCAGAAAACCCTGGCAAAAATCACCCAGCGAAGCACCAGAACTTTGCTTCCATCTAGCGTTATGAGAGCTGGGATCCTGCAAAGAACCGCACAGGGACAGAGCGTGCGGGAGAGCAGCGCAGAGCTGGGGACCGCTCCAGTTCTGCACTGAGGCTGCAGGGTAAATCTTGCTAGTTAAAATTTCCAGTTTTCTCTAATTAAAGTGCTAATTATAAGAGTGCAAGTGGAGCCGGGGGGGGGCCGGAGCGGGGTGGGGGTGTGGAGCTTCAAACACACGTTGCAATTTTTGAAGTGTACAAGTCAAAACTCCCAAGTGATTGTACAAGTAGAATCTGAAAAAAACAACAACAAAAAAAAACCCAAAAAAAACCCCCAAAAAAAACAAAAAAAAAAAAAACCAAAAAAAAAAAAAAAAACAAAAAACAAAAAACAAAACCAAAACCAAAACCAAACCAAACCAAAACAAAAAAGCCAAAAGGCTTTGCTTAAGCTTTGGACAGCCCTTGCAGAGATTAATTTAAAGGTGATGATTTCTGGAGAAGCTTTCAAAGTTCTGTTTTTTCTTTGCATTTGTGTAATCTTTTTTTTTTTTTTTTTGCAATTAGAAACTGCATATGAAAATTAACATAGACAGAGATCTTATCTTGCAAGTAAATTCTTCTCTTCCAGATGAAAAGGCCAACAGGGAACCCTATTCCCAGGACTGAGGGTCAGGGACATGGTTCACTGCTCATACGGAAGAAAAAAAAATCCACATGCACAACTGACATCCAAAATGGCTCAACATAATTTATTTTTTATGTTAAAATGTACAGAGTTCTTTTGAAAGTACTTGCTAGAAAGGGGAAAAAAAAGTGATATTACATACAAGGAGAGGAAGGGAGACCATCCAGCCAGGAGCGTATGACATGGAGAGTTACAAAGGCATCTAGGCACCCCTTCCCCTTAGCTTACAAGTCACCATGAACAAAGTACAAAGAGGTTACAAAACAGGAAAAGCAAATATAAACAGACAGGAATAGATTCAGCTTCATTTGTACATGCGGCTTTTAGAGGCATCTGGAGCTCCTATTCACACACTCTAGAGATCTCTTTAAAGAGAATTTTTATCTTTCTTAAAATAGTTTTTAATATTCTACAACAAAGATAAAAAATTTTAAAGATGGAATGAAATGAAAAAGCTCTTATTTTTAAAAGGCATCAAAGTCACTAACAGTGAGATTTTTTTTTTTAATTTCTTTTAGAAGATTACCCAAGTTATCTTGCTAAAAATACATTTTTTTTTTAAACAGAAGTGAAAAAATGGTAGGTACCAATATTACTGCGTTGGATAATTTCTTTTTATATATAGAAAAGAACATTTTTTTTTTTTCTACAATAGTTCTACAGTCACAAAGGCTTGTGGAAAAGGGAGCTGCCCAATTGATAAAAAAAACATACAAAACCAAACCAAACGTAACGGCAAACAAACTAAATTCACGGCCCTCATTTCAACAGCTTCTCCTCCTGTCTCAGACCCCCACCCACCCCCCAACCCACCCCACCCAGCAACCAGGAAGCAGTGACACAGCTGAAGATCTAGGAAGGAGAGGGCAGCACAGTGCGCTTTCTACATGGGTTATTTGGAACTGGAATAGTATATACAGAGAAATGGGGTCCTACACAGCCTTGTACATGCTCAAAACTAAACAGAAATAAAAGTGGAAGTCCTTTGAATTCTGCCTTTTATGGTTAGCAGTTACTGGAGGAAAGTCTTTTTTAGTGCATCTGAAGAAACCCCAACTTTCTTTTAGATTCTTTTGGTTTAAACACAAAAGAAATTAGTCTTATTAATGTGTCTGTATTTCTACTTCATATACAATAAAAAAAGAACTTTACATTAAAGGGTGTCCCTTTTTGTATTGGGTGACATGCCAGCAGCATAGCCAAAAATAATGTGAATTGGATTATGCAGTAATACACAGCAAAATCCTGCCTCCTGAATCCTACTGTGGTCTTTGGTCTGTTTCACTCCTGTAAAACAGGCCGATTCCCTTCTTTTCCCACACTAGGTCAAAAGTGTGGCTGTTCCTATAACATGGGTCTCGAGCACAGTGGGAGAATCAGGGAAAACACCACCGACTCCCCCAGAGAGTGGCACATTCAGCAACCTCCTGACCCACATCAGGAATGGAAGAGTGACAAGGACACCACAGGGCTCTCACCAAGTCGCTTTGAACATACACTTGATCTTCCAAGATCACCCAAGGACAGCAATGGAGAGGCAGACCACTGGAAACAGCTGCTTTTGAGCTCAGCCTGACCCCAGGGCTCAGAACCAAGACTGTCAGCATTTCAAAGTACGTGCTAGAGCAGAGCTTGCAGCCTCAGAGCTGCAGCTGACTAGCAGTTCAACAGAAGAGCCTACAACAATTCTCTTGTCCTAACGGGCCATTAACCACCCTGTCCTCCTTGTGAATGCATAAAGGAGGCAAATAGTTCTCTTGAGATGCTTCCAGTAGTTCAGTGACAGAACATGTGCATGCATGCACATCTGTGTGCACATGCATGTCCAGGTGGTGAATGGGATCACTTTAAAGTTACAATATATTTTCAGCATGAAACATACAATTTCAATTAACTCATCTACAAAAACACCAATGTGAACAGTTTATTGTTTACACGTAACTCCAAATTTTACTGAGGGTGAGCGGTGTCAGGGAAAATTAAAGATTAAAAATTTTTCCTGACTTGCAGAAATAAAGAGCTTCATTTATCCTCTGTGTCCCCTTCCAAGTCCCGCAATAAGTGCCTCCTGCTAGAAGTAGGAAATACCAGGTGGGGTTTAGAGGGAAGGGTTGTTACTCTTTGAGATGTCAAACATTTTACATGACTGCAGCACTAGAAACTGCATACAGAGGGGCACAAGGGAGGGAGAAGGACATACATTTGAAAAAAAAAATTTAGAAAGATGGTTTCACTGGTACACATATTCTGTCCACATTATCAGCAAAGTAAGGCTCTTTTTAAATTATGAAAAGATTTTGTGCATGTTTTCCCCTCTAAAAAACATCTGTAAATGATTTTAGCTGTAAAATGTTTCAGGATTGTGAAGAAAACAAAAACAAAACAAAACAAAATAGAAATTAAAAAAATAAAGACCAGGCTTCCTAAAAAATAAAATAAACCAAAGAAAATCCCTCTAATTCTACAGCAATATTTAACTGGAAAAAGGTCCATTTTCTCTGGTTCGTCAGTATAAAAGATTCCTTTATTTATATATATTTCAGTTTTTAGGATGCAAGTTCATCTTGCTCATCTTCTCATGTATGGTCCATTGAGAGACTGCTTGGGCACCCCAGCAGCGTTCATGTAGCTGTGATGGGAGGGGCCAGTGTACATCATGTTTCCATGAGGATTTGGCTGCATAGGCTGCTGGGTATAGGCCTGGCTCCCCATCATTCCCATCTGCATCTGCATAGGATACTGTGCTGTCTGGTTCATGTAGGCAGGGTTGCTATGGTAACTGCTGTTCATCATCGGCTGCGTCATCCTGTAGCTGTTCATGGCGTTCAGGGTGTTCATATTCATGGAGTTCACGTTGTAGGGGGTGGTTGGCATAAGGTTGACTCCCATGTTCATGCCCCTCTGGACAGCCAGTGCCCGGGGCCCGGCCTGCATGGCCACGGCGGGCGGGCTGCGGCCGTAGAGCTGCTGCTGGTGGGCGGTGGCAGAGGGCAGCGGGGCCGACTTGGAGCGGATGGAGATGTGGCCCTTGACGGGCATCTGGCCCTGCAGCCGCTGCGTGTGCGGGATCCCGATGTTGGTGGCTGACATGTTGCACTGCAGCAGGGGAGACGTGAGGTTCATGGTGGTGGATGCCAGGTTTGGTGGGGGTGTCATAGTGGCTTGTGCTTGTGGTGTCCCTGCTAAAGGGTGAGAGGGAGCGAGCTGAGCCAGTCCTGTATTGGATAGAGAGACGCTGGTTGCATAGGAGGTCACGGCAGGAGAATGGCTATAAGGCATGGCATGAGGGTCCATAATGGTGTTTGTCAGCTGCTGCAGCTTGGCTAAACTGAAGGTGGCTGATGGTTGGGAATAGCTCCCGGCACCGAAGTCCCCCGGAATCCTCTCATAGATACTTATGTTACCAGTGCTTCCAGATTCGGGTATCTCCATAATCATAGGTGCTGGGGTGAAGCTGTTGTTCATGCTACACTGCGACAGTGGAGGCTGCTGCTGGGGTGGAGGTGGGGGCTGTGGCTGCTGCGACTGAGGCTGCTGCTGCTGTGGCTGTGTTGTTGGTTGCTGGTTACTCGGAGGCCTTTCTACCACACAACTCTGAGGTGACTTGATACTGCAGTTTGCTGCAGGCTGGACACTGTTTTGCTGCATCATGCTGCAACTGCTGCCAATGTTTGCCATTTGCTGAGTGACAACACAACTGTTCTGAGTGAGGCTGCTGGAAGAGGACAGTCCTCCATACGAACAGCTGCTCTGAGAAGAGTTATTTCCACAAATGCTGCCTCCCATAGTGGAGTCATAGCTGCTGGGATTTTCATAATTCTCTGTAGTGCTCTCAATGCTGCCAAGGTCACTGAAGCCACTATCCACCACCTGCTGAGAGTGGTCCGATACTGAAGGCACATCCATCATGGGGCTGGTCTCCATGTTCTGCATAGAGGGTGCGGACAGGGATCCTTGTTCAGGGCTTATCTGGGTGTAACTGCTCTCGAGAGCAGGCACATTTGGGCTGCTCACAGAACGTACAGACTGGCTGGGATGGGACTGAACAGAGGATATTGGACTGTTGTGTTCTGAGGCCTGGCAATCTTCAACCATTGAGATCTGAGGATCCTCCTCAGTCTGGGTGTAACTCTGCAAAGTCTGACACGCTGCGAGAGTTTCTTCACAGTCCTGGTAAGCTACATCATGCTCATTGCTTTCCTCCTGTGTCAAGGACTGGACTGCTTGAACAGTTTCAAGATCTAGTTCACTATGAGGAATCTCCTCCTCTTCCTTTAATTCAATTAACCCTTCTTTATTACTTTGCTCTTCTTCATGATCATCTTCAGACCCAGGGACATGCTCTGAAGCCACTGATGTCTCATTGGAAGCCTGATCTTCCTCAGAGTCTGCCTCTGCTTCATCTTTTTCTTTTGCATCTTCTCTACTGCTTGGTATACTTGTTTCTAAAAAACATTCTTGCACCTGAGGCTCCTCCTTCACCCCTTCTCTAACAGGCTGATCCTCCAATTCTTTTTTCTTCACAGAATCCAGATGACCATCATCTTCATCATCAGCATCATGATCTTCATTTTGATTTCTCACGACTGTAACTTCTTCTTCCTCGTGGTCATGCTCAGGTTCGTCTAGTTCTTGCTGTTCTTCTTCTGACTGCCTTTGCTCTTCTAAAACCCGTGGCTTTTCCTCTACCTCCTCTTCTATCTCAGGCTCTTTTACCTCTGGTGCTGGACTGCTGTTGCTGTCCACAGGAGAAACTGCTCTTACTTCACTGCTGGCGACATCTTCCTCTTCTCCCTCTCCTACCTCGTCTGCTTCCATATTCACATCTTCCTCTTTCCTTTCCTCAGTAAGAGGTTGCTCTTCTTTCTGCTCGACACTTTCTTCTTTGTCTGAAACTTTGGGTTTACGCCCTGGTTTTGAACCAGCTACCTCTGTGTCAATTCCATCATCTTGAGATGATGGTGGTACCTTTTCCCGGTTCAGTTTAAAACCTGGTTTTCGACCAGGTCTTTTCTTCCAGTGGACTGGTTTACGGCTTTTCCCTTTTGGCCATCCCTTCTTCTTTTTCATGGGTGTAGAAGTATCTGGCTCAAGTGAAGAATCCTTTGCTTCACATTTTCTCAGCATAGATAACGGTTTCAAAGTTGGGTTACCTGAAAACACAAATGGAAAGATACTGTTCAAACATTTTTGTTCGACCTGAGCATTCACGGAAGCTTTCCCATGCATTTCCATTTTATTTATCAACTTTATGTATCAACATTAGCTCAGAGACTTACTGCAAAGAGTATCAAGAAGGATCAAGGTCTGCCCTTTATACCACCTCAAAAAATATTATAGATTCCATGCTATGAACTTCCCAAGAAGAGCTGTTTTCATCCCCTTATAACGATGTAATAATAATGGGTTTCCCAGTACAAGACAGACATGGTGCTACTGAAGAGAAACCAGCAAAAGGCCACTAAGGTATCTAAGAGACTGAAGCATCTCTCTGACGAGAAAAGGCTGAGAGAGCTGGGACTAGAGATAAAAAAGCTCAGTGGTAGATGTTACCAATGCATACAAATATCTTAAGGGAGCACGTAAAGAACACCAGGAAACTCTTCTTTACTGTGACTGGACTCTGGAACAAGCTGCCCAGAGAGGTTGTGAAGTTTCCCTCCTCAGAAATACTCAAAAGCCATCTGGACACAGTCCTGAGCAACTGGCTCTTGGTGGCTTTGCTCAAGCAGTGAGGATGGACAAGATGACCTCAAGAGGTCTTTCTAACCTCAAGGGACTGATTCTATTATTTTATTTTTTTTTCACCATGTGCATTTGACATAAAAGAATATGATTTGGTGACAAGATTTCAGGTGCAAATTTTTTTAGGGTACTGAGAAACAGATATATGTGCTCATTCAGTTGCACTTAGTTAAACATCAGTGTGCATGCAAGACTGAATGGAAGATACCTAGAGTAGTCATATGCACAGTAAAACTTACAAGCAGAACTGGGAAAAAAAAATAACACAGCCCACCCTGCTACAGAGCTCCATCTTCCCCCACAAAATACTAATCAAGTTTCACAGAGTTCGTAGAATACAGAGAAACAAGCTTTATTTGTTTTCTACATCACAGAACACAATCTGTCTTCCAGGATGCCTAACCCTTATTAAACACTGGCCTCAAATCACCACACTATCTGCTCTCACTGTAGCCCTGACAGCCATCAGAACCAACTCCAATCCTCATCAGACACCAAATTTAAGAGACTGAATTGTTGCATCTCTGGGAATTCATAAAAGACCTCATCTGATACTCACTGACATGCTATCTATATCAAACTTCCAACAGCATACTACCAAACATACCATTAGTGTCATCAGACTCTTCCTCATCTTTGGACTTCCTCTTAGAAGAGGATCTATGCCTGAGTGTGTCTGGTGGGGCTAAGTGCCGAAAGTATCCACTTGGCAAAAGTTCATTCTCCTCTTCTTCATCCTCCTCCTCCTCTTCCTCCTCCTCGATCTCAAATGTAGGTTCTAATCGTGGCATTGGTCGTTCAGAGTCTGAGTCCTCAAATGGTTCATCCAGCACTTCTGTGGTCTCTGAGATTGTTTCAGTGACAACACTGCTGTTGTGGTGCTTACGCTTGCGGACTCGCCTCTTCCGATGAAGAATTGGTTTCTGAAATGGAAGGTGGGAGAATGTATTTTATCATGTGCTATAGAAATAAAACACTGAGGAAGAGAAAACGCAAAACCCCACACACAGAACAAACAAAAACAAAACACAAAAACCCCTCAAACCAAAACAATAACACAACACAAAAAAAACCCTCAAAAAAACCCAACAACAAAATGAAAAAATCCCACACAAAAAACACTCAAGAAACCCAAACAAAACCCACAAAAAACAACAAACCAAACAACAACAGCAAACAACAGAAAGTCAAAGCAAAAACCAAAAAATGAACAAAAAAAAAAGGCAAACTGAAAACCCCTCACGTGTGATTGACAAAAAACACCACTACAAAATAGCAACAGAATGTACCCTCTGGACAAGCAGATGCTACCTTTATGCTTAATACCTACCTCACGAATTGCACAATCCTTCAGAAAGAACCAATCGACTAACAAAAATAGGATGCATGATACAGCCAGAGACAAGAAATAAGGCACACACCTTTCGTTTCAAGGTTGGCTTAGTGAGCACAGGTGGAGAGCTCGATCGAGGACTGACAGGCTCATCCTCTTCCTCTTCACTGCTCTCACTGAAGCACCTCAGAAGTGCCCGGTCACTGTCACTGTAGCGGCGGGGTAACCTCTCACAGTCCTCTGGGAATCTACACTTCAGTGGCTCCGTGTTCTTTTTCAGCTGTCCTTTCCACCTCTCCATCCCTTCACTGTACCGCCGACGGGGAACTGGTGATTTTTCACCCTTGTCGTACTGTCCCTGGGAAACTGCAGATTTTTCTTCATCTTCCACATACCGGCCTCGTGGGGCTGGAGATTTCTCCTCACATTCATCACACCTTCCTTGCAAGGCCGCTGACTTCTCCTCACAGTCACTGCAACGGCCTCGTGAGGCTGCTGATTTCTCCTCACATTCACTGCATCGTCCACTAGGAACTGCTGTTTTGTCCTCCATGGGCAATACTGGCTCCTCACAGAAGGGCTCCCGAAGTTTTTTGCCCTTGCGGTTCCATCGACCTCTTCGTGATGTCTGACTGTTTGCAGGAAGACTCTCCAAGGGAAAAATGTGCTTGTTTGGTCGTGCAGAATTTGCTGGAGCGACAATGTCTGGCTTTTTTTCACTCTCTGTAGGTGAGTAAGGCTCTTGCTCTTTCTTCTCCCATGACACAGATTTTACCATCTGATTGAAATAAAAACAAACAGCTTTTACACTTCCCATTTAAGCACACATACTTATTCTGAGCAAGATGTGAGAAAAATTAAACAGGAATGACTTATAGGGATCTGGGAATAACAAAGGAATTGACCTTTACAAAATTCGGATAGTGCTAACTGCTACTCCTTTCCTCCCAGGGGACACTGAGCCTCAATTAGCTTCCTGACAAGTGACTTCAGTCAGCAGCAGCCATCCAGTGGCCTGCTGCAATGCAAACATCATCTTGAAACATTCTAACACAGCGTTTTAGTAACTTGTGCCCTTTTAATATTTTCGGAGAAAGTCTTTAAACTTTCTGCAGACTATGCCTCAATGATTTTCCTGTATTTTTAGTTTACAATCTGAAACCATAATGATACATAACTAATCATGACCCATTGCTTGTTACAATTATGCCACGTCCCAGCTTGGAATTTGAAATCTTGCTTACATTGCTGCAAAAGCACCAATTTTAAACTATGTGCCACACAGAATTGACAGATGCACTCTTACACTTGGCTCTGTATCCTTTTCTTTCTGCTGTTGTTGCTCTTCATTGTCCCCATCCTCTGTTTCCTCTTCTTCATCTTCAGAGACAACCGAGTTGGAAACTATAACAGGTGTCCAACGCAGACATTCTGCATCAACATCTATAGGTCGGACATTAGTTCTAAGCTTTGCCATATGTTCCTGGATAAGTTTCTCCCGACGAATGATCACAAATCTAAACAGTAATAATAAATACTCACATCAACAACAGGCTGAATCCTGTAAAGGTTGTCATATAAAACACATACAGGATATTACGGGAATAATCTGTGCACTCTCAGTCAGTGTTGCCATGAATAACCTCAGAAAGGACAGAAAGGTCATTAAAACTGTACAATTTGCAATACCTTCAGACCACCAGAGAAAAATCTTAAAATTTTGAGAAAATGTTGTTAAATGGTTTCCACTTCTTGCTAATGATCAAGCTATTATCCTTCCACAGGCAGCATTCAGCTGCAGAGTAGCATCAGCTTGCTTTGTCTCCTAGCTGCAAATTACCTATGTTCCAAAGCTGCAGAGGTACACACACAGCTGGAAACCTAATCCAGCTTTGTCACTCAACAATTCTGACATCACAAACGAGGATTATCTCAGCAGCCAGCGTTTGGACGCAAATAAAGCTTGTTAGAGGTGACTTGTCTCAGAACACCATCAAGTTTCATTCAAACACACCTGAAACTGGAAATACAACAGGACTCCTGTACTCACTGATCACTACGGAAGTCAAGCATTCGTAGATGATGGAGAGTAGAAGTGATATCTTGAGGGCAGATTCCAGTCAGCTTGCTCAATTTCTTGATGCTTAATTGCTTGTCACGTTGATGATAAAGGCACTCCAATATTACACTTTTCCAATAAGCCATATATGAGAGGCGCCCCAGGTCTGACAGGGGCTTCTCTGGTGATCCTGCCTGACCCTCACGCTTTGAAAGCAAATAGCCTAAAAACATTAAAAAAACCCGTTTTTAATACAGTGTATATAGCTTGTGTTTCCACCACAACTTCTACAAAGCATTTTTCCAGAAAGTAGCTGAATGCTGCCTAAAAAGATATAGATTATAACATTTCAAAGGATACACTGAGTGATCTGGTCAACTTTTTTATTTTTAAATTCCTGTGACTCAGTGACAGAGCACAAGGTTATCTAAATGACATTGCCATCAGACATCGGGTACTGGCAATGCCACGAGATGGCAGCAGTTGCCTGCCTAGAAACTAAACCAAGCCTGCTGTACACAGTGTGCCGGGATCCATGTCTCTTTCTGAGAATTGTTCGAGAATTCTGTCTAAAAATGTCTGGTTTTGTTGCTCTGAAAGCTGAATTAAAACAAAACTATGACTACCTTTTGCTTAAGATATTAATTCACTTAATTAAGCAGCTGAAAGCTTCAACAGACATGCAGTTTTAGGGTTAGATTTCTGTAGAAAATACTACATGCACAGACTAAGGTTCTGCTAAAAACACTATACTGACATGCTTCTAGTGTCCACCAGAAGTTGGCTTACATAGGAAATACGAGAATTAGGGGGCAAATGATATTTTTTTCTTTAAAATTAAAGCCTTCCAACAGTAAAAGTAAACTGTTAAGTTCAGATGATTTTGTGAGCTTTAGAATCCTTTGTTCTGACATTTGTTTTTAGTTTGAAAGATACTCTCTTCTATCATTAAGCCTGTCTTTAAGATATCAAAAGACAAAGAGTAAAAAAAATGAAGAAGAAAAATTCCTTACTGAAGTCAATTAGGAACCTGCCATAGCCCTTACGCTGGTATTGTGGAAGAATCATTATACAGGAAACATTGTACTTCTGTTGGCAGTGTTTTTCCTGTTGGGAAAAGAGCAGCAAATCACAAACAAAAAGAAAAAAAGACCAGAGGGAAATAGTAGATGTTGTTCTGCACGAGTCCTTATACAGAAAGTCACAAAGTTTCTTAGGAACAACAACATACATAAACCAATGAAAGACTTTAAAAGAGAGAATATTAAAACTCTATTACCAAAATTTCAGTTAAGAAAATAAAAAAGAATGGTATAACTATCACCTTTTGCTTAGATACAACACAGTAGAGAACCTGGGCTGTATAGCTGATAAAGTTCAAAGCAGTTCAATTCTGAAGGCACTTCAATTCATTGAAAAAAACTGAACTATTACAGTGAACTTCTAAACTTTGTAACTATAACAAACTAAACATCTAATTTCAAACTTGCTGTTCTGAAGACTGACAGTATTTTCAATTAAAGCTATTCTTCCCTGGAGACATTTAAAAAGCAACTCGATGTGGCACTCAGTGCCATGGTGTAGTGACTGTGGCGGTAGTTGTTCAAGGGTTGGACTCGATGATCTCTGAGGTCCCTTCCAACCCAGCCTATTCTATGATTCTATGATTCTATGTAAGACAGTTACAGTTAAAGATACTAAGAAAATGTCTATCTGAAATCTTGGCCCCCTGTTCTGTCAAAAAGAAAAAAAAAAGGTTTGAAATGAGATGCAAAATTGAAAACTTGTTTGGAAAGGTGTGTATTTACAGAAGGAAAGAAGAGATTGAAGTACTTAGTAACAATTCTTATCTCACAAACAGTACTACCCACCACTACCAGGAGTAGGAAGTCATTAAAGAGGTTTTGGGATTTCTTAGCTATCAGATGCAGTCCTGTGCTATTCAACATTGAGAAAACTTGGTTTTATTAGCTGGTAGTCTCTAAATGTAACATAAACAAAATCTGCTTGTTTATTACATAATGTAATTACATCCATGCATTACAGCAAATGCAAGGGCCTAAATTACAACAATTTTAAAGACTCTGAAGAAACATTTCTCACCATACCAAATGCAGTTTCAAGTCTGAATACTTGCCTTGGAAAAGTAGCCAACAAGGTGACAGCCCTTGACATCATTCTGTGTCAGCACATAGAAAAGAAATGGCTCCACATCATAATAGAGAGTCTTATGGTCCAGGAAGAGTTTGGCTAACAAGCACAAATTCTGGCAGTAGATAGTGCTGACATTGCCATCAACCTTACAAAAAAAGAGGATAAGTTTTGTCACTCCATTTGCTTTCACACAAGGACAGGCTTCCTCTGGGTATCCCTGTACATTTGAAATGTCTAACATGAGAAGACTTCTCTGTCACAGAGGACCTAAAGGTCCCAAAGGACATAAGCTTGCACAGCATAAAGGCCACAGCCAAGTAACTGTTACATTCATTAGCTTCAGAGAGAACTTAAGATTCATTTTACTAAAATGAAAAAGCATTTTTACAAAAAGAGCATTCTCATAATGTTTTATGGAAGAATAATCTATAAACGAGGTCAGCTCCTGCTGCCTCCTTGCTGTTCTTCACTCTTAGCAACTGAGTGCTTCAGGAACAAAGAACCTTATGACTGTGAAAAACTTGCCACACACTTGGATGCTAAAGACCCTATTTTATAGATAAAAGTGAGTGGCTTAATTTTCTAACTTACTTCAAAGACTGAAATATTGTTCTTCCTGTAAATTTCATTGGCTGGAGGGTGAAACCAGCCACATTTTTTCATATGCTGTTGGAGAATAGTTCTGCTTTTCATATACTTTAGACAGAATTCACAAAGATACAACTTCGGTAGCCTGTAAGCAAAGACAAAGAAAGATCAAAGAGAGAAGATACAGACTTCTGTATAAAATTCTTCACTACTGCAAATAGAGAAGTTGATGTGAACAAATGGGAGTATACTCGTGTTTGTGCTAATCAGGCCAAAATACCTTACAATACTTACAAGTTATGTCACTTATTTTTGTAACAAATACGTAGGAAAAAATGTACCTTATGTGCTGCATAACCACTTTTACATATGTCAGAAGGATTACATGTATTGATTAAAATACTTGAAACACCTCTCCTATGAGGAAGGGCTGAGAATTGGGGTTGCTCTGCCTGACTGTGGCAGTTTGAATGCTCACAGCATATGCAGGTTGTGGCAGAAAGCTTATCAACTTTTTGACTCAGCCTAATAAGACCTTAAGACATCTATTAAGTACCAGGAAAAGTATCTGGATTATGTGTACTTTGCTTCTGTCCTATATTTAGACAGAATCTTCTTAAGATGTCTATGCCTGCTGGAGTACACAAACACTGAAGCAGAAGGAGAACAATGCCCAGCCATACCTCGAGTATTCCTGTGGATATGGGGAGGAGTACCAGGTCTGGATTTCATACTTGCCAAATTCAATGACAGAAGGGCATCGGACTTGTGGATCAGGAGGCCCAATCACCCCCACTTTCTATGCAAGGGGGAAAAAAAAGTTTTTGTGAATTTCCAAGTGAAAGACTTGGAAGCAAAACTGAAATAAATTAAAACATTCTAATCTATACAGACCACCCGACTCAAACTCAGACAATTAGGAAGATACAGATGTTGCCTTCTGACACTAAAAAAACAGTACCAGTAACACTTCAAGCAAGCATTCATAAATTCATAAAAAGGAGGTCAATAAGCACTGTCATACCACATTCCCCCACCACCTCCTTCCTCTAGAGTCCTGATTTCTTGACGGTGTTTGCTGTTGGTTTGGGGTGGGATTTGGGGTTTGTTTAAATTTCTTTTAAAGATTTGGTACTTACTGCCAGACACTGGAAACTTAACTTTACCTGCAGTGCTTGTTCCTGAATATCTCTAAACAGCTCCATGTCTTTTTCAGTTAAGACATCCTGGCTCCCAAAAAAACGCTCCTCATTTTCCTGTTTTCCATCCCAGCCATCCTGATTGTCTGTAAATGAGAGAGAAAATTGTCTCCACCTCCATTTACAAAGACCTTCATTTACAAAGGAGTACTTGCTTGTCAGGGCAACAACAAACATTGTCTGGCTCTATTCAGATAAATTGCCAAGGTTTTTGAGGGGAATTTCTATTCAGATTTGGGACCACAATTGAAGAACCAGATCTGGATTTCTGACCATGTAAGAATTACTGTCATACATTTAACCAGGTACAAAACTCACCACTTGAGACATTAAGTCACATTATCATGATGGCATTTGTAACTACAGGACAGATTTGGATAAATGGCTTACCATTATGACTGCTTCTCACAAAGAAGTATCACAACTGTTTAAAGGCCATATCTGGTACAACCAAACCCAGGCACTTGCACACATAGCTCAAATACATTCCTTCCACAAAAAAGCAAACAAACCCCACAAGACACTTCACACCATGCCCAAAGCATTAAGATACATTACTGCTCTTCTAGCACTAGCCAAGGCTAATGCATGTATCTATTCTAAAGCTGTAAACCTTGTATATTATTATGAAGTATTTTCCACTGCTCATTTAGGAACAATTCAAGCTATGAACTATTGAACAAGACTGTAAAACTCTGAACACAGAGGTTAAATCAAGATCCACTCATAGACTGATGTCTTCAGCTAGAAAACAAAACAAAGTAAGCAGAACTGCATTCAAAAGAAGGGATGCTCCCTAGCAAGAAGGTGCCAAACTGCATGAAGCAGGCTCCTGTACAGCAGAGAAAACTGAAAAATATTTGCATGCAAGCCTATGCCACAGATCAGGAGCTTATGGATCTGTCAGACCGGTTTTAATTATCTGTTTCCAATTTCATACTTCTACCTCACTATTCTTATTTTCATTAACCACTCCCTACATTACTTCTTCCAAGTGTGACATTATGTAGCACATTTCCTAGGCCTATCTGCAAGCCCTTAATTACCACATGACATATTACTGTACAGTAATCATTTAATCCCTCATCACATCTTGCCATCATATAGAAAGAGGCAAAGGTCTCTAGGACTGCTTCCTTTTTCCAACTGGTACTCTACCTCAATGCACCAAAGACAATTGCACTTGAGTATTAACTTTTAGCTCCAATTTTCCAGCCTCTAGCAATTCCAGTCACTTGAAGATCCTAGCCTTTGATCATTTTCAAGGTGCAGAGGATACTTACATAGGCAAGGTGAAAAATCTTTACCTGTGGGCCATTCTGAAGTGCTAGATTTCCTGGTACCCTTCTTCCTGATCCTGTACTGCTGAGAATAGTCTACCACTTCCCCTCGAGCCTTCCGTCCATCAGGGGAGGGAGTGAAGAACTTAGTAAGGCCATCTATAAGCCCTTTGGTTTTCTTGTTAAACTTCAACGTGGTGCTGCCATCTCTGCATAAGTCCAAGACATCTGTCTGCTCCAGGTACCCTTCTGATGATGGTGACTGGCTTGACAGAGCAATCTTACGCTTTCGACCCCGACCAGGGCCAGTTCGAACTTTGCTGAAAGAGTCTTTTGATCTAAAGATTGAGACAGGGAAATACATGTTCAGAAGATCTGGTAAGGTGGGTTTTTTAGGGTAGCAAAGTGGATTATCACCTTCCATATTTATTTCTCAGTCACACAGAAGTTAAGTGTAAACTGATGAATTTAAAAATAAAGAAGTAGTCAAGAGCCTGTGTACTCCAGAGGAGCCAGGATTCTAAACATCTCGGTAGAAATAATATACTTTCTACACACTGAACATTTTGTGCAATTAATTTGAGTACAAACAATAGAACTAATACATGATTAAATTTTAAAATCAGTAGCCAGAATGAATACACTGCACAGGTTTCAATTTATGCAGTCATTAAACATTTACACTTGTCATTTGTCAGAGCTTTCCTACTGATAGGAAATTGCCCTAAGTTAGTACCTGCAGGACATGCAAGTTAGCTAAGAACATACACCACTGGCAGTCATCTCAGCAGAGAACAAGTGTTGGTCTCCAATAAGCTGCCATCTTTCAGGCTAGACATTTTCAAACTCCATTGAGATAACTGAGTATCCAACAATTATCAGAGTGATTGCCCTAGAGTGCTCTTTCAGAAAACTGACTGGGTTTAGCTCCAATCTTTGCAGTGACAAGGGACAATAAACAAGGCATCTATGCATAATTCTGTGGATATATTTTGCAAGTGAAATGATGGAAAAAAGGCAAAAAAGCCCTGTGAATAAATAATGAAATAAAAAGAGGTTAAAGAGCAATAACATCTAGCTTTCACTTTGCTCCTCTGAATTACATCAGAATTTCCTCTAAGGAAAGGTACTACAAAGATTGAAAAGAATTAGGATGTTATAAGAGAGACATTCCCATTAAGTCTTTATAAGTATTAAAATTTGTAAGGTTGGTTTTTTTTCCAGAACATCCTTTGGTGTTATTGGTTAGAAACAACCAATAGTTCAATAGGATTTTTTGGTTGTTGTTTTTTTGGTGATTTGTTTGGTTTTTTTTTTTTTTTAGGCTGGTATGTAAATTCCTGTGACACACTCCTTCATTGTTGTGTCTCCTGCACAGTCAATAATGTTGCATCACAACAAGCACTGCAGAGAGATCTTAAGGCAAGGAAACTGCCCTGTCTGAACTGTTATCCAAAGAATTCTTGCCCACCCAAAACCAATTCCCTGATGACTGGCTGCCCCACAGCAACAATGACAAGGCCACACAATCTGGCCCAACACGAGTGCTCCACAAAAGCAGAAACATGTGGAAAGGAAGCAGAGAGGGGCCAAATATTTTCTGGCAGCAGAGTCAGATGAAATACAGGTCAAACAACAACCTCTCATGATTTATTGCAGATTATTTAGTTATTATTTAGTTCCTCTAACCACCAGAAGAGGTTCTTGGGAAAGGCAAAGCAAAACAGTTACACTGGAAGAAGCAACCATCCAGCAATACAGACTTGACATTAACACCAAAGTTCATCTCTGACTATGAAGAACAGTTCAAAACTAAACTGTACATTATTACAAAAAGAATCAAAAATCTAGGCAAGAAGAATCCTTGAGATTATTTCTAGTCTTTCACAGCACTCTTCAGAAATTCTGTATTAAATAAGAAGAAATTGTCTCACAGAGGAGACCAGACACATCAGAAATACCTGCTGCCCCATAGAATCTCACACCTTACTCCTCATTGTAGAGATACTTACGTTGTATTTTGATTCTTTAACCTGTTTTTGGGACGTCCTATTGGGTTAGCATAGCGCCGCTTGATCTGTGCAGCCTTCTTGTGTAGCAGTTTTCTTCCTTTCTTCCGTGGCCGACATATCTGACATATCCACATACCTGTAAGGCACAAGTCCCCATGACTGACTGTCCATATAGGACACAAGGAAGAATTACAGACCCCAGAGCTACCAACATAAAAGGCAGGAACAGTACCAAAGGCCCCAGTTATTATATGCAAGTATAGGAAAAATTACGTGTATGTTCAAGCAATCTAAACTCAAATCTGGTTAATTTCACACACACATAACCCCAGATGTATTTCCCACATCATTCAGAAAGTTTTAATTTGTAGCATGTTATCAGTAAAATATAAAAAGTAACATATTTAACTATCCCATATTCTGTTATATGACTATACCACTTTCAAATATTTTCTATACAAAAATTTTCTTCTAACTATCAAGGATGAATCTTCCATAGATAGCTTCCTTTCTGATGGAAAAGAGAAGTTTGGTTGTACTCCAGGATTCTCTACTGTCCAAATGGATATTACTTCAAAAACTTAAAAGACCATCTCTCTCTTTTATAGAAAGATATTCATTCAAATGGAAGCTGATCATTTCAGTCTGCAAGGATCACTTATATTCCCTCATTTTTTTCAAAACCTATCAGAAAGTAATGTACAGGAAGCAGGAGAGAGTGGAAAATTTGTATGTGAAGCTCTAACCCTTCTTTAGTTTCTAATACCTAAAAAGCAATCCTGTGAAGAACAAGTTTAGTGCAGTTAAGAGTGGACGAAATACATGGAAGCATCTTCTACCCACTGATCTCTTCCAGAACCATCTAAAATTACCCTTTTCATCACAAAATACCTCACCTTTTGGCATCCTGGTAAGAGGGGGGTCGCAGCACTCCATGTGAAAGCCACGGTCACAGGAGTCACAAAATAGCATATTGTCCTGTTGAAGAGAGATCAAGTTAATCTCTCTCCAGATGTGCATCAGCATCCAGACCTGCATTAATCTGTCACCATCTCAGAGAACACAGTTTTCATCTACAGATGTATCACAGTATTTCACAGCTCTCAGAAAGACTACCAGACTCAAACAAAAGCTGCAAATATTTGAATCTAGAATGATTTTATTTTGCAGTTTAACAGAACATCCACATACTGATATCCTCTTCATTCAGTCCATGTTCCACTGTACTCACAGCATTTTTGCCCTGATCTCGACAGGAACTGCATGTTTTGCACTCAATACACTGCCACCTCAAGGCTTTCACTCGAACTGTCAGCTCTGGAGAGAACTTCAAACAGGACGGATGACCTAGAGAAAAAGGAGAAAATTACACCAGTAAAGCAATTCTACTGCTTTTAGTACCCACTGATAGCTCACAGAGTCATTACTTTATCATTTGCATGTTCCCATGCAGAATTTCAGTTACGTAGATACTCTTATTTTTAGGTGATTCTATTCTTATCCACTTATAACACAAACCCAATACCCTAGATGGGAAGTGACAGGCTCACATACAAAACAACTCCAAGATATTTAATAACTGAATTGAGCAGCATGATGAAACCGGTCATCTTTACAACCTTTTCAAAGCAATCTCCAGGAGCCAAATAAACTATTAATATTACTTTTTAACTGCCTTCACTCTGGGAGCACAGGATTCATCTGAACTAGCTGGACTCTACATCCCAGATGGATATTCCTCATGTGTGGGTCAGTAGTAGTCACTGTGCCAAGCCCTTCTGTCTCATGTAGGTGGGTTATTATTAGCAGCTTTGTAAATGGTCACCTACCACTGTTGCCACAGTCAGCACAAGAGATGAGCTCTTCAGGTTTTTTCTCACGATTTTGCTCTTTTGTACCAAGGCAGAAACTGCAGATTGGGATTGGTTCAGCAACCGGCTTGGAGGAAACAGACAATAAAAGCACTGAGTGTATCAAGGGAGCAAATCATAATACACAAGATCACACAGATTTCTATATCCCATGTAACCACTATGTAATATAGAGTATGTCTCATGGATTTTATTTTTTTTTTCAACACAATATACTGCATTAACTGTAACCTGAACAGAAATTAGTACTCCAAAGAAGAGACAATCTCAGGTACAAAAGATAATAGAATTCTGGGGCTAGGGGAAACTTGGAAAAACAAGCTGGGAAAGAAGGCTATAAATGAACACATAATTAAATGCAAAGTTAGAGAGAGTTAGTGCCTTAATTTGTCAACAATGAGTGAGCTATAAGGTGATGCAGTACTGGAAAAAGGACACAGATGACCTCAGAATACAGTAGTCCTAGAAATTCCCATTAGGTATCTAGAAAGCAGTAGTGCAACCATCAAAATCATTTGCAATATATTGCCTGGAATAAACTATTAACATGGTTATGAAAAATGAATAGAAAATTCTCTTGTAAGAAATGTTGTATGAGTATGCACTGAAAATGAACAGACTACAAGGTTTGCTCTCTCTGAAAAAATTCAGGGGGGTTAAAGATTATGTAGGGAAGAAGAGGTGTGTAAAAGGAGGCACAACACCAGGGAAATAAAAAATAGATACTAGCTTGCCAAGGATAATTTGGCCTGGAATAAGCAGGAGGCTTTTAAATCAAAGAACTGACATCCTACAACAGTCCCCTCAAAGAAGTAACAACTGCAATAACTGATTGTTTTCAAGTGGGACTTGATTAACTAAGGAGAGGGAAAGGACAGCTTGACCTCCAGTAACATTAAGTGCTGGATTTCATAATCTAGCAAATTTTTTGTAATTCAGTTCTGAATTTTCCAATGAAAGTCTGTGATTTATAGTTTTTAAAGCAAAGCTGTAAGCAAAATTTGATTTAAAAATATGCTAAAATAACAATTAAAACACTGGAAACATGAAAAATGTTACATTATGGTAAGTTTCAAGATACATTCTTCAAAGAGCTGTATCATGTTAAAGTTAATGATTTCACATATACCTTTTTCAGAGTATATTATGCAGCTATATATGGACATACTATTAATTTATGGAAGCATATGCCAGAATAACTTCAAGGAACTTTTATTCTTGCTAAGCCAAAGCAAAAGCTATATGCAGAATAATTTCTTGCAGGAATCAGGTTGGTTTATCTTACAGTGAGGCAGAAACTGGAAGCAGCAAGCTATATCTTTACTTCAGTGTACAGACCCAGTATATTTCCAGACAGAGGTATGTTCTGTAAAACATCTACTAGTTGAAAACAATCAAAACACATCAGGAAATTTGCTATTTTAAAATTAAGCCTCGTAACGTGGAATGACTACTTGGAAATGAAAGCCTAACATTCCTCAACCTGAACACAAATATTTATTTTAACCATCCCCTAAATCCTAGACAATGTTGAAGTGTAAACTGGTATGAAATCACCTGCCTATCATACTGTTCCAGTCTGAAACACATTCACAAGTTTAGTTAACTGAAGGATTCCAGTTCCTGCTCCTTCTGAGAAAGGGAGAAAACAAGACAACCACAGATACTTATGCCAAGCAAATAAAATGGTAAATATCCAGTGAGAGGGGTAACCTAGCACCTTCACTTCTACAGGAAGAGAGGATGTGTCTGTCCAGCTATAATCACCATAGTAATGTTGGCTAAAATCAGCTTTGTAGGGATCTCCCATCCTCCTACCACAGAGAGAGGATTGATTACATACAAATTGTCCCCTTCTTGTTCATGACTGGACTCTAGGTACCAGCTGGTTGCTTCTGGTCAGTGTAGGGTTTATTGGAGGGGGGAAAACTGCATGAAATCTCCTGTAAGAAACAGCCACAGTTCTTGGAATTCAAATCCTAGGAGTTAAACCACTCATATAATTTGACACACTGTAAAGTCTAGAATGCTAATAAGGCAGAAGTATCTTTCATAAACATATATTTATTCAATCAATGCATCACTGCCAGAATGAAAACTTCTGAGCTGCATCCTATATTTTAAAAAATAAGTAAAACACCAGCCACTTTCCAACCCTGTTAGCTGAAGGTTTTACCACTACATCCTAAAGAATATGTGAACTTCCCGCTCCTTTAATTTGCACCCTCACTTCCCATGACAAAGGCTAGCACAGAGATACAGTAGGAAAAAAAAAAAAAAAAAAAGCCAGAACTTTAAGAAGAAATAAAGTCCCTCTTTTTTGTTGAAGTGCTCTACAAAGTTAGTATTTCGTAACAGAGTCAGCAACATGGCAATCTGCCTGACAAAACCCTGTCAGAGCATAAATGATGTAATCTGCTAAGAAAGAAATTTTATTTTCCTTTGGAGCAAGAGCTTACTCTGGGCAGTGCTATCCCAAAGTGATTCTTTTCAGAATCCAGCTTTTCTTCCTGGCCAGCAAGGACACCTCTGCCTTGTCAACAATGGTGACAACAGTAATCTCCACTTGTCTTTGCTTTGATTTACGTGGCTATAAAAAACAACCATCATTTCCCTTTCTCAAATTCTGGTATTAGAGTTCAATTTCAGCTGCATATTCCTTGTGAAACATTAGAAGATGTAAACAATTGTATCTGCTGTGGTCCTCCCAATTTCTTATATTTCTATAGGTTATAAACTAGCAAAGGTTTACTTTTTTCTTGAAAATAAATAACTTTCTGTGAACAGGTAGAGCAGAAAGCATATAATATTTCACTGGAAAAAAAAAATCCATGAACACAGATGGCCTCATCTAAGAGTGGCTATGCCACACCGTTTGTGAAAGCAAAGGTGGAACATTCATGCAACGTTTCAGTGAAGAAGTAAAATGTTTTCATGTATCCTCTGCAAGAAGTTCATGAGCAACTTATTTAGTCAAAGATAATTTTACAGAACCTCTGTTAGCTCTTATATCGTGCACACTCTGTTCATCCCCAGAGCCCTTCAAATTTGGGGGTCCATATGTAAACACTTGCCTAAGCTTTGGAAGAACCAGATCAAAGAGCTTCAGTGTTTCCTGTATTTACCACCTCTGGCAAACTGCTAACAATCAATTTTTAAAACAAATCAGCTACAGTTTGAGGGAATAAAGAGTAAGACTCTACTAGGTTTCAAATCATCATTTTTTAATTTGGAATACTCTGAATTTGGAGATCACACTATGCCTCAAAGCTTCCGTGTGAGCCTGAGTTATGTCAGGTAGGGAGAGAGTTCACTGCTGCTGTGTTTGTTCAGCAAAGAACATCCTGGCAAGTGAAAAACGCAAGCACACAATGAAAGATTTGTGAAAACAAGACTGGAAGCAGCCAGCTCAGTTTCATACTGCAAATTGTTGGCAGGAATTCAACTCCTTCTGCTGTTTTTCTCGCAGGCATTTCTATCTGTGTGATGTCACCATATTCAGCAAGGGAGGGAGCCAGAACAAACTGGACTGACAGTGTCTTACAGCCTGCCAGCCTCTCAGCACATGTTGTTACTATACTACAAAGGATGTCTAGAAACAAAACGTGCTCTACAGACTCACAGAGCGTACCCCCTCCTAGGGACAGCCACAGAGAAATGCCCGTGGAAAACGTGTGTGGTGGGGTGGATATAAAACCTCAGTTTTGGCCAATCCACCTGCTTTGTAGTTTTATAGGAAAAGTGAGGTAGGAAACTCCCCAGAAACTCAAAGCCAGCTCTGCGGCCCACACTCTCCCAGTGGTCACTGTCAGTAAACTGAATGCTGCACTCCCTGCAGACATTTTAATACCATCAGAAGCTCACAGAATGCTGGGACTGCCTTTGTCCCATCACCACACATCTGCTTGTAGCAGGCATTGTGGTTGGAATCCAGTAGGTGTAAACAAAACACATTCACACCAACTTTATTTCGGCATTCTTTAAGTCATCCTTAATTTTAACCCCTTAGAGGGAGAATCTACCACAACCAGTATGTACAGAACCATTCCTGCTACAATACATTTGTTTCTTCGCTAGGAAGTTACAATCCAGAAGCACTGAGAGATGGCTTTTGAGAATTCATGAGGTGTCATGGTCTTTTGAATGTCTGTTTTTAAACAAGTGACAAACTGTTAGCCTCATGTCACATAAACCATGCTCTTGCAAAGGTCTGCCTCAGATGCTGAGGCTACTGGGAAGAGTAGATGAACCAGAAAAAACAGAGGGGAAGTACAACCTACACCATGTGAAGAAAATAATTTACAACATGAGGAAATATGTTTCAGAGAGCAGGGCACCACAAAGCCTGGATTCCATGCGTGTTGGATCAGTGGCTAGGGAAGAAAATCACTTCAGTTTCATGCCTCAAAAATCAAGATTAATTTTATATTACCAAAGTAATTTTACAAACAATGTGTTTTTTACTGTGTAAAGGGAAAACAACACAATTTGGGAACCAACTTGTGGCAGCAGTGGGCTCAGGTTTTTTTAACCTGGTCAACAACTCATCTCTCTTTTTGTATCTTTTTCTACCAAATCACAATTCTTAACATCCTCTCCAAACAGGATGATGAACGTAAAACATGAAGCAACTGTGAGTAACCACAGAAATTCCTTAAAATACCTTGTGGTCAAGAAAACTATGTTAAATGTATTTTAATGGACAAATGAAAAACTACTACAGTAACACATGTAATGTATGCCTGTTTGCTTGTTTCAACAGATATTTTATCTCCAGCTCACTCAGTTGAGTCTCACTGGAAAGAAAGCAGCATATCTGCTGGCAGCCTAAAACATGAGGCTACATTAAAAACAAAGTTAAGGGAGAAAAGCTAAGAACTACAAGCATGAAATACATACTACTTCCTAAGAAAAACATAAAAGGGTTGTTTAAAAAGAAAAATCAAAAGACATTAAAAATAAGTGCTGCTGTTTAAGGACTATTACAATGGAGAGAACACAGAAGCTGCTACAAGAGTAAGGTGAAGTGTGAAGGTTAATAGCTTAGGTATTAGTGCAGTAAATAGAGGCTGAATTCTGTGCTGTGTTTATGACACCTACAAACCTGTGAAAAAAGCAGTGTAGATACTACTTGGGACTGACTTTCACACTGAAGAAACTGCCTTACTGTTAGACATGCACATGGTAAGAACTTCACAGAATGACAACTGGAAATACAGTCAATCATTAAATAACCTTCCCAGAACTAACAAGTCCTCTAATCAGAGGATTAAGACAATTCAAGATTTGTACGTCACAATCAGAATCACATGCCAAGACTCCCTGCCTGCAAACTTTGGGGGAGGGGGGAACTGAAGCTCAAATTTCTTTATTTGCAGTATAAAGGAACTCCCCTCATTTGACACTGATTCAGGAACCTGGCAGTTCAAGTTGCGGAAGTTTCCTTTACTCAAAGCTGTATTCTGTAAGCTCTGTCCTACACTTGTCCCAGCTTCATATAAAGGAGGCTATCTTAGGAGCAAAACATGATTCTATCCCTCAATTTTAAACAATACTTAGAATATTTTTAAGAAGTCATGGACTTCCAGAACTGCAAAAGCAAAGCACACCACTCAAATCAAAACCGAACTAAAATCTTAACTTCTCTCACTAGAAACAGTATGAATTACATGACGCTTTGGGTTTTTTTAAGCTCCTAAGTAATTTCTGTGCATATATGTGCATATTCAATTTTTAAATACTGTACACCACTTTACTTCAACATCAGCTGCATCCCCTAAAAGGAGCAAAAATACTTCAACTAGAAAGAAACCTCATGATTGTTCTAAATACAGAACACAACACATTAAAATGGTAAAAGAGAAGACACAAAAGGAACTGTGATTGAGAATTTAGTGCACATTGAAAATATGTCCTATACAATTTGTAGTGTCCAGATTTCCTGTTGATTGCATATTTGTACTTAGTTTAAGAACATGGAGCTTATTTTTCAACTAAATTACAATACTTCACTTAATATTTATACATATTAAGCTGTTCTTCTCACCACCACTATGACCTAAGATAAAACTGATGGGAAACTAAGGGAAAGGCAGGGACAGAATTACCTGCCCTTATTCTCTCTGCTGCTTCTTCCCTTCCTATGCAGCAAAGCTACACTGGAATCAAGCTGCTGTTTATTTAGCAGTGAACTCTATCACCCGCCCTCCTCCCTCTCTGACCACACTTTAAAGCTCTGCAGTAAATAAGGTTGCTCATTTAACCAAACTTCAGAGAAGCATCATTCCATATCCTCCAACAAACTCCAGGACAGAAAGGACCAAACCTAGGGATTCAGCCAACACACTGAGCTGTTCTCCTTTTCAACCAGCTATATCTATACTCAGCTTCTGCTGAACCCGTGCCAGGGAATGCCATAACAAACCCCCCCACTCACACAGGAACTCATCACTACATCAGATGTCTTCCTACAGTCACAGATTTTGCCCTTAAGTTACCATTAACTCCAAATACTGCGAGAGTCCCTCTTGGTATCATTCCACACCTTTTCACCTTAAATGCACTGTCTCACAGCACCCACCATAGCTGTCCATGACAGTGAGTCCACTTCTCACATGCTCACACTTGCTCTATTACAAAGAGTTATTTCACCTGCTCACTAACCAGCTGAATCAAGTTGAAAACGATTTTTTAGCACTTGAATTTCCACAGTTGCACAGAGTAAAGCTGGAGGCCATCTGCTATAGTGCTTTTATAGACTTTTTTTTTTTTTTTTTTTTTTTAACTGAGTTACAGCCTTTTCATTCTACTGAACCAGCTGGAAGAGAGTGAATCCTAATCCTCCCCCAGCTGGGAGCCAAATCTCGAAGAGTGCCCTTAGAGATCCAGGGTGAGCTCTGAAAATGTAATTACAATGCTCTGGCTGCAGATCATTTATGTACTCCACCCAAAACAAATGAATCCACAAATGCCTTCCCTACCAGTAATAGGATAGTCCTTTGCTTTAAGACATGGAGTTAACAGTTATTAACCTAGAACAGGAACAATATAGCAAGAGATATTGTATGCTTAAAGGCCTTCAAAACAACTATCATGCCCTCAATGTATATGAACTTCCTAAAAAGATACAAGAAGTTTGGCTTCATGTGATAAGCAGGAATGCACACTGGGATCTAGAACTATTACTTGCCAGAGGGAAGGCCTAAAGGATGCTTCCACATCTATAAAACCCCACAAGTTAAAGTGACTTAAAGTCCCACCAGATACAAACAGCAACTTAAAACTAGGAAAGAGAACACACATAAACGAGCAGTACAGGGAACCTGTGTTAAATACCCCTCTATTTTCCAGCCAGAACAGTTTTCCCATTTATTTTTTTTTAAACTTTTTTTCAGGAAGCACTTTCAGATTTTTGTTTTTATACTCTCAGCTGTACTGCAGAGCAATGTTAAGATATTTACTTAAAGGCTGCTACAGCCATATCCGGTTTTAACTGACTTAAAAGTCAGTTTCAAGGAGAGGCAAATGGAGATCAATTCATGCCATCTCTTTTTTTTTTTTTTTTTTTTTTTTTTATTGTGGAAGAAACAACCCTATTACTGTTCTGAGATCAAGTTTCAAATCCTCTGGAAACATTCTAATGTGAACACCAATTATTTCAAGTTCTCCTCCAGCTGATGTGTTAACTTTTTTTTTGATAATAACAATTTCATAACCAATCTTGTAGCTTTCTAACCTGTGTTCTGTAACAGGTGTCAACAAAACAAAAGCAAGGCAAGCTGACTTATCTAGAGCTCTCAGCCATCAGACCTTCACCTTACTATAGCTTATTTCATCACAACAATGTGCGAGGGGACAGTTCTTTGCTCTTAAATGTACTAAAAATTACTGTACTGCAAGTACCCTTGTAGTAGTGCAGTAATTCTCAGATCGTAATAATAGCATATATTAACTATTACACAGAGCTTATTAACTGTAGCCACACTGCAAAATCAGGCACAGACCACAAAAATGGTAAATTTGATTCCTATTTGTTATATATATATATTTATAATTTATCCAGTGAGTGGATAAGCAGAACATGCAGTGTAACCTCAAAACCAGAAATAATAACTAGCAGGAATTTTCAAGAAATAAAACTGTTCCTCTGAACAAATACTAACATATAGCAATTTTTCCTCAAGAAAAAAGAATAGTTTAAAAAGTACAAATTCTGTTTTAGTCTGCTAGTATACTAATAACACATGAAACAGTGACATTTATACTTAAAGAAATATTTCATGCGTATTTAATCAAGGTTATGTAGAAAGTGCACTGTAACAGTAGGGTTACTCTAGAACCTGGCTCGTACAGTGTTACTCATTCCTTACAGATTGCACTGATGGATGGCAGACTCAGACCTGGACATTCTTTTCTCCACAATTATCACCACTTTGGCCAACCTAATGTGGGAGGCCTGACATCTACACTTCCTCACTTCCAGCTATGTTGAAGGCACAGTGCTTCTCTGATGCTCACCCGGGAGCAGCAACTCAACTGCCTTCTCTTTCATTCTCATTTTGAGCTCCCTTTTAGATATTGCAAAAATCTGCCACACCTCCCCCTTCTTGCTTTCCACAACAGGGGTCAATATTGCAATTCCTAGCAGTCTGTCACCTATCACAGAACGAAGATGAAAGTTAAGTTTGGCTTTTAGTCCATCTTGTCACAAGGAATGCAAAAATAGCTGTTATCTGCAATTCCCATTTTAGCTTCTAAACTACAGGAAACCAAAAAGAAAGCCTTAAATCCTACACAAGTGAAGATACACACAGCACTTGAAACTGAAATTAAAGACAACTCTTTTTTTGAAGATCAGTCACTAACAGGCAAGTAAATTTCAGCACTGAGTTCTACACATCAGCAGCTTTTTTTTCTTTCCTTTCTCAAGTACCCACTAAGTCAGTAAAGTGCAGAAAGATTATCATCTAGGGTATGCATAAAAACAATACAAACAAAAAAACCCAAACCACAAATTGTCATAAAAACCCTGCAGAATAGGAACTGGCTTTCATTTGTTTGCCAGTCAGTCAATGCCAGCAGAATCTATGTAGATGTTTCCATATCACATCTTCAAAATTCCCTAAGAAGCCAGTACAAAATTCAGCATGGGTTACAGAGCACAGAGATGGTACATGGAGAGCAGAAATCTAGGATGCTCTTTTAAAGCACACCAAAAAAACAAACGATAAAATTAGAACTTATTGAAAAAATCCCTTGCAAAATTTCTACTATAGTTATTCTGTATTCTAATGTTACTGAAACTCCTTTCAGTGTTAGAGCTGCTCAGACCTGAGCATGTGGTGAGGAACTAGAGTACACATTTAACAGACTAAAATGCACATATACTTCTGACTGTGTTTATGCACACACAAGAACCCGATACACTTATTTTTCCAGGGGAGAAAAAAACAAACCCCAAACCACCCTAATGTATCCCATTTTAAGAAAACCCTGGGGAACACTTAATCTGAAAGAATATCCAGCTGGCCCTGAGTTTTGGCACATTACAGTAAGACTGAGTAGGCTGTAAAACACACTGTGTTAATAATGAAATGCACAGCTAACATCTTCCACTGCTACTACCACTCTCAATCCAGCTGCCTCATGTGCAAGGTTTGTTTACATCCAGTTTTCATGCCATTTTAAAGCTGTACTGATTTCATTCCACATATAGTTGGAGAAATACAACATTTATAGACTGAACACTTGAAAGACAGAGGAAGCTGCTGGCATTTTCAGCATAGCAATACTTCTCTCCATTCCACCAGCCCACAACACAATGCTCCAACTAGTTAAGTACAGTGTGCATAGTGGAGCTCCCACAGTTAAATTAGAACTTCAGATAAATGTGACCAGTGATAAAGCAGCAGCTGGACTTTTTTTTTTTTTCAGGAAGAAGAGTCCTACTATAGTTTCAAGTCTTCACACCTTAATAGATTGTAAAGCTGACTTGAAAAAACATGAGCAACACACACTCAAAGTCCTGAGGCTAGAGAAGAGGTCAAAAACCTTAGGAATGTAGGATGGAAGAAAGGAAGTGGGGGAAAAAAACCCATAAAAATATGAGAAAACAACAGAAGAATAATTTGCTTTGTATAATGAACTACATTTAAGAATGGTAGCACACCAAAGGGAACAGAAGTCCACAATTTCACTCTACATCTCTATATCCTATATACCTTTTCTTCCTATTTCACAACAAAGCTGTTCTGGGACAGAAAGCCTCTATGACAGCATCAGGTGGCACCTGCCCATCAGTGCTTCACTTGACAACCAGTGTTTCCCCATTATACGTATCCAAATAAGAAGCCAAACTGGCGGTCAAATAAAAATGTGAAAATAAGATATAATCTCAAGTTTGCTCTGCAAAACCACCTCACCTTAGAGTGAGGAGGCTTAGTTCCTATGCTTTGCTAACATACCTACAGTAAGCCTGTTACTGTACATTCTGCTCTGCTGTACAGAAGTGTTAAGATGTAAATACCCCACAATAGTTCATTTGCAGTTTTCAGGTCCAAAGTACAAGTCACTCTTAACACTTCCTCTTATCATGCTTAGAAATTTGGACACAGCAGGATCCTAAAAGTGCATTAGTCATTTCTAACTCTCAAGATGCAGGTTAAACTAACCATTGACCTAAATTGTGATTCTATATTGATACATTGCATCAATCAGAAGAAAATGTCCATGCAAAGTGGGTCTTACCTTATCCTTTTCATGGGGAAGGAGACACACTGGAGGGAGACAGGAAAGAGACTCAAAACTCTCCTTCCCATCAGCATTAGTGGTTGCTTTAGTGTTGAGTTGGTACAGAGGTCCATCTTTAAGGAGCCTGCCATGGCCAACAGCACGTTTAACAGCTAATCGTAATTGCTGGTGAAAAATGGAGGCAGCACTTCCTCCAAACAATGCAGAAACATCTTTCTGACCTTTCAGAAAGCGCTCGATGTTCTTCAGGGATGAGCCACTGGACTCAGCCAAGCCCTCAATTGCCCGTTTGATAAGTTTATTCCAGTCCACGTTTGGTTTACCATCCAACTTGCCATGGTTCCGAGGCTTTGGAAGTGCTATTCTCCCAGGATTATCAGGATCCTTGTAGGAGTTGAGACCCTTGTTGGAGACTTTTAAGATAGTTCCATCTTTAACACTCAACTCTAACTGTTCCAGAACAGTTTTGCGGTCCAAACCGTGAGAAGATGAGACTGCATTGCATATCCTCTCCTCTGAAGGACGCTGTTTTTGCTTCTTTACCTTTTTGATTGCCTCCAAAATCCACTCTGTATACAACGGGTTGGCGAGTTTTACCATGGTGAAGAATTCTGTATATCCATAGAGTCGTTATCCCTTATCCCGATGCTGAACAAGTTCCACACGATGAGAAAACAGATTCTCGAATGAGGGGAAGCAGCTAACCATAGCATACACGTTTTCTGTTCTGCATTACTCCTCCTTTCTCAAACATTATTTGTTTTCACACTAAAAAGATGAAAGCAAAGTGATTTGAAATTTCCTCATTCTTTCCAGTAAATCTAACAGTTTCAGACAAAGTTTTTCCACGAAGGGTTAAAGATTTTAGCACATCTCACCTCAGCTCCTGGTCTGCACACTCACAATCAGAAGAACTGTAACATTAGGCCTGGAAGAAAACAAGAAGAAAAATATTTCCAAAAAATAGTTAGGGAAAAAGACCAAAAAAAAGGAAGAAAAAGAAACCTAGCAGCCACTATTAATTCATTAAACACTGAACAGACTTTTAATCCACTATACAGATCTGAAACATTGAAAGAATATTGCCGAGCACAGACTAAATTAAAATTGGGGGGGAAGAGAGGAAGAAAACCCACAACAAACATCTTTAAAAAGCAGCAGCTCTATTCATTTTTGGAAATGGAAGACACTGCCTGAAACTTCAACAGAAAGCAGTACAAACAGCCAAGAGTCTTGAGCAAACAGCAAGAAAGTTTCAGAGCTCTTCTAGGAGGGTAATCATAGGTCTGATTCTCTCCTGCTAAGAAAAGCTATGACAGTTGTTTCATCAAGGAAAAAAGTGAAGAAACGCAGCTGGAGATTGTAATTAAATGTTCCACTTTTAGAGACCATAGAAAAGAAGAACACAACGTTATAATCTTCAGTATAGATGCAGCACACTGCAAACACTTGAGGACAAAGTAACAGGTGACCACACACAATGAAGAAGGAATACTTGTGGCGCTGCTTATTAAAGATGCAGATGGAAGGGCAGAGGCTCTACTTCACAGCCCTTAGTTGTCTTAACAAAGCCTTTTGCTAAGTGTGATGACAGTATGCTGTGCTGAAGTCCTACTACAGAAGTACACTAACCAAGAAGGGTTTATAAACTGTTTATTACAAAAAATAGCAATTTTCTGCAAGGGAAGTTTTAGTCACAAGCTTGTCGTCAACACAGTTCTTCCACTTTGCTTTCTAGTAAGCACTGAAGAACTTATCAACACAGATAACACATTTGCATATAGACATCAGACTCAATTGCACAGCTCCATACAAGCCCGTACTGAAAAGATTCAGAACTGCTGTTCAGCCCGGAAAGGTCACAGCACTGGTCCGAGTTCTTTTACTCCACGAACAACTGATACAAAGGGAAAAGCTGTCCCCGAGAGCCCCCTGCCCAGCGAAGCCTGCTCCTGGGGCGCCCAGCACGGCGGGATCCCAGGGCCGAGGGCGCAGCGCTCCGTCCACAGCGGAGTCCCGTGCGCAGGACGTTACGTAACCGCCAGGCCAGGCCGGGGCGGCACCGGGACGGTCCCACCGCCGGGTCGCTCACTCGCTCGCTATCTGCGTGACAAGCGGCCCCTGCACCTGCTACCGCTCGTCCCCATCCTCATCCCAGAGACGCCCCGCGCACGGTGGCCCGAAAGGGGCACTGCCTCACTCGAGGCGCTCACACCAGCGGAATCGGGAGAAACGGGGCGCAGGCCACAGCCCCCGGAGCCAGCCGGGCCCCACGCCGCTCTTCACCCCCATGGGGGCGGGCAGTGCCGCCCGGCTCCTCGCACCGGCTCGGCCGGGCCCGGGCCCGCGCCGGCCTCAGCCGCACTCTCACGCGCCAGAGCCAGAGGAGCTCAGCCCGCAGCCCCTCGGCCCGCACCTCCCTCCTCATCCGCGCCGCGCCGTGGCCGCCGCCTCCTCGGGGTGTAGGCCCGGCGGGCCCCAGGGGAGCGGGCGGCCAGGTCCGGGCCTGGCGCAGAGCTGCGGCGGGGCCGGAACAGGCCGCGAGCCTGGAGCGCCCAGCGGGCCTTCCCCTTCCCCAGGCCACGGGGCTTCCCAGCCGCCTGTCCCCGAGCTCCCCGGCGCCAGGCACCCGAGCCGGGCTCGTGCCGGCAGCGCTACTTACCGAGGCCTGCAAGAGGCGGGCACCGAGAGGCAAAGGCCAGACGGCGGCGAAGCCCGAAACTGACACGGCGGCCATCTTGGGTCCGGAGCTCTGCGGCGGGGGGAGGGGGCGTGGGAGGGGAACAGCCCGCGGCGGGCGGGGGCGCGCGCGGAGAACAGCGCAGCGGGGCGGGAGCGGCCGCCGCCGGGAGGAGCCGCGGGGTCGGGGGCGGCAGAGCGGGGTCTGGGCAGGAGCGTGACGGGAGGCGGGGCCGGGGGCTCCGGGGCCGCGCGGCCTTCGACGCTGCGGGGAGCGTGCGGGGCCCGGGGCCGTCGGCGCTCGCCGAAGCCTGACTGAAACCGGAGCTTGGGCGGGCGCCGCGGGGGCGCCTCGCTCCGCACCCCTGAGCTGCGACCGAGGGATGGGTGCCGAGAGCCAGGCGGGAACGGCGAGGGGGCCGGGGCCAGCGCCAGCGATCGTACACCGGTGATAGATGGCTGGAAGGGGGAAACCCGGCTCTTGGGCTTGCCTGAGCTGGCGCTCGGGTTTTCCGACTGAGGCGAGGAGTTCGTGCAGGATCCTGAGGTAACTGCGCCCCGGAGTTCGGGAGCGGGTGTGCCCTGTCTGTGTCTCTGCTTTGTCTCCAGGCATCTTCCTGAGGTGATTTGCGTGACTTCTGAGCTCTGCAGAGCTGTGAACGTGGGACCGGCGTGTGCTGGAAGATGGCAGAAATAAAGAGCAACTTCTACAGCCTGCTTTCTCGGTTATATTTGAATGACTCTCCTTTTGTTTTCTATCCCGAGTTGCTGTGTGCAGTTCTCTTACTTTTTTTAACTCTAGCTCAGTTTTCCAGGTGTGTGGACGTGTTAGAAAGTCGGCGTTTTTCACCATTGCCTCAAAGGACAGCTACTATGTAAAGTGTCCTGTAGGCTTCTCTTTTTAGAAAAGAAAAATAAATCTTAAAATAAATCTTAAAAAACATCTGCTGTGGGAACGGAGCTGGTAAAGCAAGCTTTTAATTTTTTTTCTGAATGGCTTTATCACCTTGAGGGGAAAGAAAACTTTTGAGCAAGAGGAACTCGATGTTTTAACAGTGTAAGTTTTCAGTGTGGAAGTTAAATGTTCTCAGTGAGTTACTACTTGAAGCCAGTGGAGTTTGAGGTGCTGTTGTACAGTTCCATTTATGCCAGGCAGGCTGTAGAAGTTTGATCCTGCCTTGCCAAAGAGTTGCATTCTCCCTACAAATTAATCTCTTCCACCTCTTCTGGGTCTTCAGAATTCGTGTGGCTCCACGCTGCATGGCTTCCAGCGCCTCAAATTACAAGGCTGTAGAGTTATATTTATAAAAGCTAATGGAGATACAAATGTAGTTTCCAGATAATGAAGTAAGGAGGACTAAGAGGGTTTAGTACATAACTGTGAAACTCAGTTGTGTTCCTACAACACTGAGTATCAGTCTGTAGACGGTATTCTGTTTCAGAAGTGGCAGTAGGTTATTAACACCCTTGAATAATTTATTTTTTGTTAGCTATTATAAATTTTAAAATGGCCTATTTTCTTCTACTTTCCTTTTTATTTTCACTGCACAGGTTTAACAGTTAAATCATCAGAATTCCTGCATATGGTAAACTACAGATAGTAATAAATTACTTTAGAAAAAAAACAGCGCACGGGTTGGCAACACTATTTTGTAGCACTGCTCTTTGACTGTGATTAAGTTTTTCTGGGGGTACATGTACTGTAACTGAAGTATAATGCCCTTCAGTGAGCAGTTTTCAATCAGCAAAATTAAATTCTATGTTGGCAGCATCTCCTGCCATATTCTCCTTTTAGGTTCCAGTTTCTATAAGGTCCTGAGCCACTCTGGAGACTGACTTTCAGAAGAAAACATTATTTTTGTGCAAACAGTTTGGGAGCAGCCAGGCAGCATTTCTGCACTAGTGAAGAGTGGTGTAACAGCAAATTGTTCTCTGCAGGACTTGAAAAAGACTGAATTTAAAGTAGAAGCGTTTTTCCCTCAACATTTTCTTTTGGTGTGCAGAAATAATTACCCTATGGTTCCTTTGGTTTTGGTGCCAACGTTTTTGATGCCTAAAGAAACTGATGTAACTCTAGGAAAAACAGACATCATGAACTGAGTAAAATATTAAGAACTTCGGTGATGGGTGCTAGCAGTCAAAGGGAAATGGTAGTTTTTAAGCAATGTATGATATAGCCAAAACTGAGTTGTATTTCATGAGACAAAAATTAAATGCCCTTACTGAAAAGATATACATCCCATGACTGTTGATTTTAAGGTCCAGATTAAAATGAGGAAGGTTTTATTTTCTCAGCCAAATGTATAAAGCCTTGGTGGTCAGTTCAGCCATGTGCTGCTTTTTGTCTGTGATATCAGTATGACTCCCCCATAAATACAGCTTCCAACAGCCTCACAGGCTGATATAATAATCTTAACAGTATCTTTGTTAAAAGTGCTTTTATTAAAATCATAATTATTTTAAATTTAGTGCTGTAATTAAATGACAAATTATTAGTCCTTTTTGCTCTCAAATGTGTAATTCATTGCAGTAATTTGAATTAGACATGTAAAACCATTATAGAATGTTTAAAAAATGTATGATACAAATAATGAACATAACAGAGAAATTAGTGTCATTTCTCCTTTGTTGTTGTAACAAAAACCTCATCTACTGCATGCTGAATTATCCAATACTTTATTTAAAGTATGTGTGTTAGTATTAAAGATAATGTCAGAGTAAATAAAACTGACCCCTGCCTGATGCCTTCCAAGGTAGTAGAGGTTGTGTGCTTTTAATGGGTTAGAAATTGCTGCTTTTTTTGTTGTTCTTCTATTTATGTTTGTTCCCAGCAGAGTAGTAAAATTGGGAAATTATTTGGAATGGCATCTGCCTGACTCCTAATTCCAGAGATTTGCCATCGATTATGAGACACCTGCTCTCATTATGCAGAGCAGTCACTCAGAGGTTCAGTGTGTTTTGCTGGACAGTTGTCATCTCCCTGGCAGCTGGCTGATGTTTTCATTGGTGTTACTGCTCTGTAGTGAACAAAACCAGAAGAATAATACGGTGGGAAACATTTAACTTGCTGCTCCTCACTGGAGGAGCTGGGTTACTTCACACCATTCCGGAGGACGCTGTTCACCCCGACCTCGAACAAACGGAGAACCAGGTGTGGTTGGCAGTGCCGCGGGTCCGGGCGCTACAAGGTGGAGATGGAGTCTGGAAACTTAGGGGGGGCCCTCGGGGGGCTGGAGCTCTGGGGAGACCCTCGGGATGGGGGGGTCCTGGGGAGGCTCTCGGGATGGGGGGTCCTGGGGAGACCCTCGGGATGGGGGGTCCTGGGGAGGCTCTCGGGATGGGGGGTCCTGGGGAGGCTCTCGGGATGGGGGGGTCCTCGGGGGGCCCTCGGGATGGGGGGGTCCTGGGGAGACCCTCGGGATGGGGGGGTCCTGGGGAGGCTCTCGGGATGGGGGGTCCTGGGGAGACCCTCGGGATGGGGGGTCCTGGGGAGGCGCGCGCCGCCTCACCGACCGGGAGCGCGCGCGGGGCGGGAGCGCCCCCTGCTGGGCGGCCGCGTGCTGTGGGTCAGCAGGGGTCGGGACTCGCTGCGCGCGCTCCGGGGCGCGGCCCGCCCCTTCCGGTGGTCGCGCCCTGCAACCCGCCGCTGCCCCAATGGGAGCTGAGCACCGCGTGTCCTTCCGGTGCGTCATCCCCCGCTCGCCGCTCCTCGGCCAATCGGGCACGGCCGTGACCGGGTCAACCAATCAGCGCGTTCGCTGCCGAACCTCTCCCGGGGAGAGCCGGGGGTGGGAATTACCGCTGCCAATCCTCGCGCCAGGGGGCGGAGCCTCTGTCAGGAGGGAGGCGGGGCTGGGGGCGGGGCTGAGCCCGGGGCAGGGGCGGGGCTGAGGCTGAGGCTGAGGCTGAGGCTGAGCCCGAGCCCGGGGCAGGCTCGGCGGGCGCTGCAGGAGCGGCTGCTTCGTGTCCCCGCCGGACGCAGTCATGATCCACAGCCTGTTCCTCATCAACGCCTCGGGGGACATCTTCCTGGAGAAGCACTGGAAGAGCGTGGTCAGCCGCTCCGTCTGTGACTACTTCTTCGAGGCGCAGGAGAGGGCCTCAGAAGCGGAGAACGTGCCGCCAGTGATCCCCACGCCGCATCACTACCTCCTCAGCGTCTACCGTCACAAGATCTTCTTCGTGGCCGTCATCCAGAGCGAGGTGCCGCCTCTCTTCGTCATCGAGTTCCTGCACCGCGTCGTGGATACCTTCCAGGTAGGGCTGGGGCGGCTGAGAGCTCGGCCGGTGTGCGCCGAGGGGTCAGGCGGGGAGGAGCCCAGGCGCCTTGTCCATCCTGCACCTGAGAGGATTCGGAGTGGGTCTGGATGGGATGATGAGTGATGCTCGGGAATGTGCTGCGTAAGGATGGCGGTGGGTTCAACATCAGCCTGTGCTGTGCTCGCAGGAAGGACCTTTCAGCAGCCAGGACTGGTGTTTCTGGTTTGCAGCCCAATCCGGCGTTGTTCTCACTGAGAGGTCGTGTGATTCCTAACCATGTGCTTTAGTTAAGTATCATAGAATCACAGAATGGGCTGGGCTGGAAGGGACCTCAGAGCTCATCAAGTCCAACCCTTGCTCCACTCCCCCCGTGGTTCCCAGCCCATGGCACTGAGTGCCACATCCAGGCTCTTTGGAAATATCTCCAGGGATGGAGAATCCACCCCTTCCCTGGGCAGCCCATTCCAATGTCTGATCACCCCCTCCATCAAGAAATTCTTTCTCATGTCCAACCTAAACCTCCCCTGGCACAACTTGAGACCTCTTGTGCCCTCTTGTCTTGCTGAGAGTTGCCTGGGAAAAGAGCCCAACCCCCCCCTGGCTCCAACCTCCTTTCAGGGAGTTGGAGAGAGTGATGAGGTCTCCCCTGAGCCCCCTCTCTCCAGCCTGTACTGACAACCTACCTTCCTATGTGCCTACATCCAGTGATATTTATTGGAAGTGTTTATTGGAAGTATTTATTTGCTTCCTAAAGAAGTGAGACCCGGGAGTTACCTCAGAGCAGCCCTGTTCCTCTGTGCTATGACTGCCAGACACTTCAGGGAAATAGTGAAGCTGTCTGTTTTCTGCCTGCCAGAACAGGACTGTGTAGTCTGGACTTTCCCTGTCTTGTGACCAGCATCCTGCCAGAATACAGGAGCTGTGGGTGCTGGGTCAAACAAGTGTCATGTGAGCTTTTGCTTCCAGGTACCAGTCAGAATGTGAGTGTAGGCTGCCTTAGGTATTGCTGAGTTCAGGGAGTGAGTTGGCTGTTCAGGTCAAAAATGCACGGTCAGTCTTGACTGTCAGCACAGTGTGTTAGACTTCAGAAATGTTTTCCTGTAAAAAAAAACTGGACTTAGGCAGAATATGCAGAGTTTGAAGCTGTGCTTCTGCTGTATTCCACATCAAAATAAATTCTGTAAAAAAAATGACGCAGAATTGACGTTAATAATTGTATTACTGCCCAAATGTATGCAGGCATTATAACAAAAGTAAATAAAAAGCTTTGATGAGAAGAGGCTGAATTTTTTAAACAGCAGTACAGCTCCGTTAAAATATTGAGAGCATTGTAAGTAATGACTGGGGCAGCTGAGGAAGGACATGGAATACTGCAGGAAAGTCAGTAGTGGCCATGGGAAGCAAGTTTTTCATACTAATATTGTTGCTTAGTGGTTACAGTTGAGCCAGTTTCAAAATTTAAAAATCTCTTGGCTATCAAAAAGAGTCTTGTTATGTAGAAGGAAATAGGAGCACATGATAATGTGGTGATTATCAGCTGGCAGGGCAGAGGCAGAATTGTTTGTGTCTGTTTGAGGTGTTTGTACTAATATAAGGAGTTTTTGTGTTGTTTTCATCTCTCCCCCAGGAAGAGCCTTGATTTATTTCTGTGTGGGAAGACACTGAACCAGATGATCACTAAGTCTGTCTTTCAGTGATTGTTGAGTAATTATTTCTTTTCACAGGATTATTTTGGTGTCTGCTCTGAGGTGATGATCAAGGACAATGTTGTGGTGGTTTATGAGGTACTGGAGGAGATGTTGGACAATGGCTTCCCATTGGCAACAGAGTCTAATATTCTTAAGGAACTGATAAAACCTCCTACTATCCTGCGAACAGTTGTCAACACCATCACAGGTACAGGGAAACAAAAAGCAGATAAACTGAGAAGGTCATGTGGCAATAATTCCTATGTAAGTCAATTAGGACCATGAGGGAAGAAAATTTACATTGCCCCACACTGTCCTAAACCCCAGCATAGGAGCACTGAGAAAGTCCTGGCTTCCTTCCAGTTCCATCGTCATCTGTACTTTTTTTTTTTTTTTTTTTTTAACTAAACAGGTTACATTTGCAGTCATGACTCTGGAATGAGTTAGTTTGGTGTGGGTTTTTGTTGGGGTGATTTTATGGTTTTGGTTACAATTCCTTCTGTCTCACTGTGGGATGTTACAGAGTTGTGTGTGAGAGAGACACAAATAGTAGAATACAAACAGTGACACTGGCAGAGTAATTCCTCTCCTTCACAGAGATATTGAGTTTCTCAGGGATTAATTACAATTACATCATATGAGGCCAGGGATTTATTCTGGAGTGTTGTCATAACTTTGGTTGTGGTGATTGCCTTTGTTTTCTCCAGGAAGCACTAATGTGGGTGACCAGCTTCCTACTGGACAGCTCTCAGTGGTGCCTTGGAGACGTACTGGTGTCAAATATACCAACAATGAGGCATATTTTGATGTGATTGAGGAGATAGATGCAATTATTGACAAATCAGGTATGGAAGTTGCTTCTGGGTAAAACATCGTAGCTTGTCCTGATAGTATCTGAAGAGAGATTTCTCCCTCGTCTGAGTGGGGGAAGTTCTATTCCTATTATTACTCTGAGTATTATCAACTTGTAAGTGCTATTCAGTCAAAAATTTCAGAGAGGTATCAAGGTTTTAATTTGTCTGTGTTCCTGGAGCCTTGCAAGTAATTCTATATTGGGAAAATAGAAGGTGAATGAGAATTGTGCATACTACTGCTGCCTTAGTTTTTGTGCATCTTAGTCTTTTTAGAGTTGAGAGCCATTAAAATGGACACTGCTGGTGCCAGTTTTTCTTATTTGTATGCATCTTGTCTACAAGTCATTGGGACCAAGAAAGATGCTGAGTTGAAACATAATGAGCCATGGCATTTCATAAAGATAATAAATTTCCTTCCTCCCCATTGATAGTTTTTCCACTTTGGGATTTTTTAATCAGGTTCATATTACCTCCTGTGTTTACTTTATTGCTGCAGGTTCCACGATTACTGCTGAAATCCAAGGAGTGATTGATGCTTGTGTCAAGCTGACTGGGATGCCAGACCTTACACTCTCCTTTATGGTAAAGTCTAGGGATGTGTATTTCAAAGAGGTTTTCCCAGCCCTGCTGCTGGGATCTCAGTCTCACAATGATGGATTCCAGTAGATCATAACCTGGGCATACCAGACAAAAAGAGAAAGAACTGATGATGGAAACTCATAGTGAACTTCAGCAACTTTGAGCCTAGAGGTTTTATTTTCAGATTCTTTGTTAAAAGTGCTGTTAGTGTGTGCTGTGATTAAGTATCTGAGATACAGTGGCAGATACTATAAAGGACAGTCTTTTTTATAAGTATTCATCAGGGTAATTATCTGGCATGACTAAATTTTATAAAATAGGATAGAGGTTATTGAGTACTGCTGTTGCACAGATGTAACAGCATCAAAGAGCTTAACATAGACACTTTGCAATGTGCAGAGCACGTTGAATGGTGGGTCCTGCATGCATGAAGCAGAGGTTATTTTAAGCAGTGCCACCTTCATTAACCCTGTGCCTTTATTTCAGAACCCACGGCTGCTGGATGATGTCAGCTTTCATCCCTGTGTGCGTTTTAAGCGCTGGGAGTCAGAGAGAATCCTCTCCTTCATTCCACCTGATGGAAATTTTCGCTTGCTCTCCTACCATGTCAGTGCTCAGAAGTAGGTGATGAATGTAGTGATGTGAATTATGAACTTTGGATCTTCCTTGTTAGGAGGGAAAAAAGAAAAAGGAATTGCTTTTAAAGATCAGGTGGCATGTTGTCCCAAATGAAGAAAGGAAAGAATTAGGCAGTATGGAGTAATCATGCTGTTGATTTCCTATGTTTATAAAAAATTTCTAGAATAGAACAAAATAGTTCAGTAATCTTGTTGGTTTTCTGATGTCTCTCATATTAGAACGACAAGTTCTTGTCCATGGCTCTCTTCTAGAAGCAGCTTATCTCAAGTAGTAATTGAGGTTACAGATGCAAAAGCATTTTGTTAGACTTTGTCAGACTTCTCTCAAGTAGATGAAAAGGAGTGGGAAATCCAACCAGAACACACACATGAAGTTCAAGCTGCTGCACTGCCTGGAATTGTTTGTCTGCTTGGTTGTTCAAGTCTCCTGTTACACTGGATGTAACTGTCCTGTTGAGAGGTAGAAAACTAAGATACAGGAAGCCTGTTAAGACTGGAAAACAGGATTCTGAGTTTGCTCTTAGGTCAAACAAACGAGCATAGTATTTCCTTCTCTTTTAAAGAGATTGCTTTCCAGTGTTTTCAGTGTAGAAGGCAAAGGCTGCAGAAGGAAAAACAAAGATGAAAGTGACAGCAACTTTCTGTTCATGTCTTTATTCTAGTCTTGTGGCAATTCCTGTCTATGTTAAACACAACATCAGCTTCCGTGACAGCAGCTCCCAGGGACGTTTCGAGATTACAGTGGGGCCAAAACAGACCATGGGGAAGACTGTAGAGGGGGTGATGGTCACTAGCCAGATGCCAAAAGGTGTCTTAAATATGACCCTCACACCCTCTCAGGGAACACATATCTTCGATCCGGTTACAAAGGTGAGAGGAAAAAGAGAAATTATATACATTTTTAAAAAGCTTTTTTCATTTTCAGCACATGAATTTGAGCTGTTCATGTTTACATTAACATTGCCTTGAACATTGCTTTACTGAAGGCCATATCTGTTCTAGGGCTGAGATTGGGCTGTTCTTGCTTACTTGAAATTGTCTTAATCCCTACAACAAAAGCTCAGTGTCCAGGCAGATTGTAGTTCTAGTTTCTGTGTGTGCACTGCTCTGTAAGATTGTAATGTGTCTGTCCAATATGAAAGGCAACATACTAAGGCAAAGAACTTTCACATAAAGAAACATTACAATCTGCCACTGGGAGAGTATTCTTCTTTAGAGGGTGTTAGTACTATTTGTGTTTCACTGCCACATTTTTCTTTTCTTGAAGTTGCTGTCATGGGATGTGGGGAAAATAAACCCTCAGAAGCTGCCAAGCCTGAAGGGGACCATGAGCCTGCAAGCTGGGACATCAAAACCAGATGAAAACCCCACCATTAACTTGCAGTTTAAAATTCAGCAGCTAGCTATATCTGGTAAGTGGCTGTCAGATAAAGAAGCTGAATGTTCTGTTTTGTCAGTGCTCGTTCTGCATGTAGCTGAAGTAGCTCTGCTGGTCTTTTGAAGTACATTCTATCTAAAACATGTTCTTCAAGTAAAATATGTGCTTCCTCTACAGCTACATGGATTCACTTGGATGCTCTGTGAAACAGCCTATTTACATTTCCCTGCATTTCATGCTTACAAAGCTCTTAAGAATTTTAGGGTATAGATGTGTTTATAAGGAATTATTCTGAGCAACTGGCAGTTTTCCTCTGTTATGTTTATTGCTTGTTAAAACTTTCCCTATGCCTTCTGCATCTCTTCTATGCTCTTCTGCTCATGTATCCTGAAGGCCTTGCTGTTCTGTGGCAGCAGTCAGTCTGATGCTGTGTTTTTTTGCTTTTAGGACTGAAGGTGAACCGCTTGGACATGTATGGGGAGAAGTACAAGCCCTTCAAGGGGATAAAATACATGACTAAGGCTGGCAAGTTCCAAGTCCGAACCTAGAGGATCCTGATAGTGAGGAAGAGCACGTCCCTGTTTCTCCTGTCCCTGGCTGTTGGATGCAGCCTCTTACCCCATCTGTCTGTTTAGGGTAGCTCCCTTGCCTGTAGTAGCATGAGCAGAAGAGCCAGTGCTTAAGAGTACTGGGGAGCAGCAAAAAGCAAGGTTGACCTGAAGCCACCTGATACCTAGCAGATTCTGAAGTATTTGGAACCGTGGCAGATGGGAAAGGTGTTCAGGTCCCTTGGGATTGGTGAGTCAGCTATGGAAGCTTGTATCACCTTTGTTTTGCTGTCCTACAGGAAATTCTAAGGATTTACTGCCTTTTTAAACTCCTTTACATTTTCATTGGCTTCTACCCCTTTGCAGATAACACAAACTGGAATTTCCACAAACTTCAATTCCAGAGTGGTGGTCCAGCAGGTGCCTTTCACCATCACTGGGTGTTAGGGTGGAGAGCTGTATAGTTCCTTGTAGCACAGGGATCATCTATCCATTCTGCCTCAAAGGGTCTGGAAGGAGTGAAAAGGTACCTTCTCTTACCTTGGATGGGCAGGCAGTTAAGAAGCCTAAAATGGGGGATGGTGCCATAGAGGGAGGAAGAGAAGTGGATGCTTTTGCTAGATATTTCATAAGGCATCTTGGTCATCAGATATCTTGAATCTCTGAAGATAGACTGATCTTTGGTATGGCCCACCCAGATCTTTGGTATGGCATCCTTTGAAGGGCTGACTGTAGCACTTGTCATCCTGCAGCTGTTGGGTGGTGACATCTGAATAATTCTGCTGCTCTTGTATCTTTCATCAGTGTTTGAAGGTATGGGTTCTTTCATTTTCTTTGTACAGTCAGGGGAGAGAGAGGCAGGAGAATTTTTGTGGAAACAACATGTGGAAGCTGAAGCTGTGGCTAAATGAAGAGCAGCACTTGTTGGAAACTCTTTTTGTCTCTGCTTCCCTATTGGAAATGAAGGTGATACTGCTGCTCTCCTGCTCACTCATGTCTTGTCTTAGAGATAATTGTATCTTGATACCTTTCTAGTGTTTCTGTCTATCCTACCTCATTCCAGTTCTTGTACCAACCAACTGCTGTGCAGGTGGATTCAAGCCTATGTTGGATTTTTCACTGGGACCATCCCTTCTGCAGGAGCTCTTTCTGCATCTGCCCATTCCTGTCTGTGCTGCATCTCTCTGTACAGCCTAAATATGAAATGAGAGGCATCTGCATTGTTCCATATTGTCTGTAATGTGTTCTTTGGCCACTAGATGCCCGTGTGTTTGCTCTGTGGTAGCAGAACTTGTCACTAATTGCTGTACATGTGACTACAGCATCTGTCATGTGGCTGTGTAATCCAGCACATACATCTTGAGAACAGAAAAAGCTGACCCTGAATGAAGGATAACATACATTCTGCTTTGATACAGTGGATACTTGCAGTGTTTGAGTGGCATCTTGCTCGTGGAATTGCAAGTTCCAGTGCAGTGGATGAATGTGATAGCAGGTAGCCTTGCTGCTGAGCATGTTCAGTGCAAATGTAACCTTCAGCAAGGGCATCAATAAAATTAATTTTTACATGTATTCTGTGTCATTTCAGAGTGGTTTGTGTGGGTTTTGCAAGAAATACAGTTGGTATTTGAGGAGGATGGTAAATTATGCCAACTGGATTCTGTGTAGTAGGTGCCTTAGGGAGATGTTTATGCACAGTTGGGACACAGTTCAGGACTAAGTCACTTTGTTGAGAAGTTAGAATCAATTACTTTCTTAGTATTTTTTTCTTGGTGTTTCCCAAAAGGAGTGCTGAATGCCTCTTGGAACTTCAGTGAAACTGCTTTCAGGAATGCAGTGGAACCATTTTTGTTTACTAGGCAGGGTTTTGGGTAGCAGTCTAAGGACTGTGCTTTAATTATTAAGACAATGAGATACCTCTTCACCTTCCTCTTTCTCAGGTACTGATATAGTCCTTTGGCTTTGTACCTTTGTTTCTGAAAGGCTTTTTTCTCCCCTGCAGAAGTGATTCATGTTACAGGAGATCTTGAAAGGCTTCATATATGCCATATACAATGTGACAATACCCATTTGATACTAAACTCTTGAAAACTTCAATATAATTATTTCCTTTTGTAAACAGTAGTCACACCTGCTTTCTCTTACTTCATAAAACAACTGGACAAGAGAGAATCTCTCAAAGAGGCTTAACTCTTAGGACATGTATAGGTACCACTTAGTGTCACAATACAAGTAAGTAGTGCTTGATGACTGAGATTCTAATTCATGGTGACTTGATTAGACCTGTCCTGACTTCTGTAAAGGACAAATGCAGCCAGGTGATGTTTTAGTCGATCTTTACTTGTGGATGTAAATCTAGCAGGCACCTATAACTGCTACCATTACACTTGTCCTTTGTTTTGCCCTGCTGTGCTAGAAGTTTTTGCTTTTATTTCAGAAAATGCATAGAAATGCATAATAATAATAATAATAATAATAATAATAATAATAATAAAAATAAATGTAATGTGTTGATTCTGCAGCAGATAAGGCTGCTGTTAAGATTTTTACCTATTCCATACTTAAAATACTTAAGTGTTCACCAGGAGAAAAAGAGAAAGTGGAAGAATAGATTGCCCTTATAAGCATGTCATCCTGGGTTTGCTCAGACTCAGCTAATGAATCAGTCCCAAACTGAAAAAAACAAGTAGTATATTAATATGGAAATAAGCAGCAGATAAGCAGCCCATACCTACAGCTTTGCTCTTTCTATTGAAGTCAAGCTGAAACCAGCTTAAATTACCAAAGTAAAATGGTATTAGGAGAGAACTTAAGCCTGACTGGAATGTGTTCAAAATACAGAGCTGATTAAAGAATAGATGAAGTTTTCAGGTTATTAAATCTGTCCCCTTTGCCTTCAGTTCACGACCATACCCTAAAAAACATAGCTGTTAATGGGATGCATGATGTTCTTTCTTGTTTTGTTCTCCCGAGCCAAAACTTAATTTTTAATTGTATCGTGTGATGTGATGCAAGGAGAAAGCTTGGGGACGTGGGGGGAAAGGAGCATTAGCTTCTGATAACCTGTAGTAAGGAAAAGAGAGCAATTTAACAGTGTGCTCTTCCCACATGTTGCACTTTGTTTTCCTCTTGTACTGAAAGTCAGAGGCATCTGGACAAAGGGGAAACCCTCTCAGCATCCTTAAAGCACCTGGCAGGGAGCTGCGAGGCTGTGGGCACACGACACTGGAGAGTTCATTTTTCTTTCTCAGGGTTTCATGTTGTCCTGAATCCAGTCCAGGTAACGATTCACATTTGTATAAACACCAGGAATGTCCTTACGGCCACAGCCTATTCCCCAGCTGATGATTCCAATTAGATACATACGCTCATCCTTCATACAGACCAGAGGCCCTCCAGAGTCCCCCTGCAGAGAAGCAGCAGGTTAGTAGCAATCTTCTTTTTTGTTTGTGGTTTTTTTATTCTTCACTGGTTTTAGTGTTGCGCTGCCCTCTACAGAAATACCCTGTGTAGTATGCTCACAAATCAAGAGATATTGATAAGAATGAAAAGGGGCACACTCTTACTCAAACTATGAGGTTTCACACTGTTGCTGTCTATAACTGCTTTGTGAAGCAAAATTACTAAATAGCTATTTAAACAGAAAGGATGTGGATTGAATGCATGCATTCCTGTTCCTTCTTATTCTAGCTGTTTATTTGCCATAATTTTTTAGCCTTTATATTTCTTTCCTCCACTTTTCTGTAGAGCAGCACCCTCTTCCTCTTACAGAACCTTCTTCTGAGTATTTTGTATGCTCACATAAGAGAAAATATTAGGAAATGCTGCTGAGGTGGAGTTTCCTGCTCAGTTTTGTGATATTTCCTATACTTGAGATTTTCAGTCTGTATTTTTTTGCTTCCCTTGGTTAAGTGTGGTCTGCTTTCACAGCTATGAGGGGCAAGGGAAGAAAAAAGAAAGAGGAACCATCAGTCCTGTTCAACAAAAGTCTGCTAGAATTCCTATGTCCTATGTAGCTAAATGCAGAAGTTATTTAAGAGTATTTTCTGAAGCTTTTTGTTTGGTTTGCTCAGACTGTCAAAGAAGAGGAACAGAACTGGGTTTACCTTGCAGGCATCATCAAGGTGTCTTGTGTCTCCTGCACATAACATGTTGTCTGTAACTGTCCGGTTGTCGAGATGCTGTGATGTGCACCGGCTGGCTGGAAACAGTCTGACATGGCCTTCCTTCAGGTAATCTGAATAGAATGGAGAAACTGCAAGAAAAAATCATAATATCCACATTTATATAAGTGTGAACACAGATTTTTTTTTATTTTTTATTTTTTGAATTGCAGTTAAGTTTCTCTAGGGAGCAAACAGACATAGCTGGGGGTGAAGAGGGTGGCTAAACCATTTCCTTGCCAAAGGGGTTTTTTTAATTCTTCAGGGCTCTGCTTTGCCAGTGGGAACAGTTTTTGAGAGAGAATATTGTTTCTTTAGTGAGCTTAAGTGCTAGAGAGGTTTTTGTAGGTGCCAAATTAAGGACTACTGGGTTTCTTGGATGGATAAGTAATCTTTGCACATTTATATCAATAAAAATGAAGTCACAGAAAGAGTCTATGAAAATCACTGACTGAATGAAAGAAACAGAATCCTGAAACTTAGTATTAGACTTGAGGTAACAAAAATCAGATGCCTTCTTATACACGATACTGAATAACAGGATAAGAAAGTACACTTGTGTTACATTGGAATGGAAGGGAATTTTTTTGTTTGGGTTTTTTGGGTGTTGGTTTTGTTCTTCTGCACAATTGCAAATGCACAAAGCTGAAAGTTGGCAGGATTGTTGTTTTTCAGTCTAGTTTGGAATTACAATTGCATCATCCTTTGCTCTCAAAAAGTTTATCCTGTGCACCCCAAAAACAATTCTTGGGATTATCTTTAAAAGCAGTTTTAAAACATTTTATGCCACAATTAAATAGTCAAGTCTGCTGCAAAACCCCTGTGGGTTCAGTTGATTATTAGGTCTTGATATAATGGATGCTTCACATTTTTGTCTCAAAGAATATACAAGATAGAGAGTAAAAAGACTTTATACTAAAGTACTACTAAAAAAGAGCAGAGGTTTTTTGTTGTTTTAAATATAGGTCAGCCTGTGTATACTTTCAGACAGGCTTTATTCCTGTTGCAGCACACTTGAAAAACCATTTCGCCAGCCTTCTTAAATATATCTGGGATTGTTACTTCTTCAGATTTTTGTTTTTGCTAATCACTGCACAGCCCATATATCATTTAGAATAATGCAACTACCTGTAATTGTATATTAGTGTATTAAATCTTGATAGAAATGCATTTCTGTCAGAATGACAATAGCTATATAATTTACTCAGTACAGCAAGAGTATGGCAGCCCTGATTACAAATTTTCTGACTTTCCTACTTTATACATTGTGCTATTTTCTGCTGTTTCTACTGCTGGAGAGCTTCAAGGAGCTACTAGCCCATGCAGCTGACAGAATTCAAGTGAATTGAAGTAACTTACAGCATAGCTTGTTGTAAGCTTGTTTTGTGTATCCCCTGACTAACACATGTTTTGTAGTGCTGCTCTAAGGCCATATAATGATGCAGGGGTCACACACTGAGCAATGCACAAGGCTTCAATTCTTTGGAGGCACGGGACTGAAACTTTGGACATTGTATTTTCTGCTTTTGTGTACACATGTATCTTTTACTTACATTCTTCATTTTTGCCATAACCAGAGATCTCACATTCAGTCCAGTCAGGTAGCTGCAGTTCTGGTGTTGGGAGGCAGGCAGCACGGACAGTGTCTGTTTCAATAGCACAATCTTCTGCTTCTGAGTTCAACTGCAACAGAGCTGAAGAGAAAAAATCCCCAGTGCCATGATCACAAACTTGAGCCAAGTGTGACCTTTCCAGTCTCAAGGTCAGAAAAAGTTCTTACCAATATCATTGTTGAAATTTTCTGAGTCAAACTGCTGGTGCACTGTGTATTTTTTCACTTGAAACTTTTGTTCGTTTTCCTCGGCAGTTGCCCGGGAAGTCCTACCCAGCACAATCCTCAGCTGATCTGTACTAAAGCTGAAGAACAAATCTTACATTCTTAGCATCTTAACTGGAGCAGACCCTCCCCTTGAAGATGTGTTGTTGGAGCTTCTGCTTTTCTTATTTTACCACCATTGCTACTTCATTACCCAGGCAGTTTGACCTCAAGGATCCCATTTACCTTTGTTTTTTCACTAACTGCTTACAGCCATTATGTCAAAGCTCCTCTGCCAGCCCCTTGCTGTTCTCCAGTTTCAGATGGCTCTGTACCTGTATTGACAACTTTGTTCCTCAGCTACTTGATATTCCCCTGTGGTACTTTAATGCCATGCTGCCAGTTTGCCCAATAAATGCCTGTCTGTAATGTTCAGCACAATTAACTCTGTACTTTTTTGCTTACAATTACTTACTGATATAAAGAGCTTTTTTACAAGTCCTCTACTCTCCCAGTAAGGCTGTACTGGATGCTTACATTTTCCAGATTTTTTTCCCCACCCTAGCCAGTACCGAATCCTCAACTTACCGTTCCTCAAAACAGTGAGCAGCTGACAGAACCCAGCAAGAACTGATCAGAATCCCTCCACAGAGGAAGTGCTCTCCAGGTGTTCTCCTGTACTTCACGAAGATGGCAGCTTGCCAGGGGTGAGCTGCAATGTCTGCATAGGAGCCACCTTTAACCCTGTACTGACGGGCACTGCGGTGCCGTAAGCCACAGGTAGCTGTGGATGACAAACACAGAAATATCTGTTCAGGTGCTCCTGCTTTGAGTCTGGGGCAAGAGCCTGTTAGCTGCCAGTGAATGTTCAGGCAGCTTTGGCATGAACTGTTTGGTATCTGACTCATTCCTGTTCCCTAGGAAACTTTCATTCTGATTTGAAAAATGCAGTAAGACAACCCTGCCTTTTCTGTCCTCCATTTCTGCAATCTTCTCATCTGGCAGAGAAACAGGCACTTCTGTGAGAGTGGAGCCACAGAACCTCTTTCTGAACCAAGAAGCTTTATCCATTTTTTTTTCTTTCTTTTCCAGATCTTATTTTACATAAGAGGCTCGAGTTTAATAGAAACGGCATGCAAAACAGTAATGCCTTAAAGAAAGAGAAGGATCAGGAGTGCTAGGATCCTTACAGCAAGTCGGCACATTGCAGTACTCCCATGTCAGCCGATTTTCTTTCAGTACATGGCACCAGGGCTTGCTGTCATTGTCTGGATTCCTGCAGCACAGGAAGGAGAAGAGCTGTTTGTATTATCAGACCTATAGGGAGTTTGGAGACACATAAATGTGGCAGACTGTGATCTGAGTGTACTTTTTTTGATTTTTCTAGAGATACAGAGGGCCTTAGGGGCACACTGAATTTACATTTCTGGTGTTTTATATCAGAGAAGCATAGGTCAGGTGGAATAAAATTGCTATTGTCAGTGAGCTTCATTACCAGCAGTAATGTATTTCCTGTGCTTTCATAGCCCACATGAATGACAAGAGTGCACCACAAGGGCGTTTGGTGTGATTTTTAAAATGCTGTAATTGACTACATACCTGCAGAAGTTGTGACTACCAAGGCCCAGCTGGAAAGCATCTCTTCTCCAAGCAGTATAAAACTTGTTGACAAGGATTTGAGCATTCCACCTCAAGCAGGTAGCTCCAGAACTGGTAACACTGTGGCTGCCTCGGTAATCTGTGCCTCTTCCAGATTTGCAGTTGATGTTCCCAACTTTAATAAGAAAGATGCATGTTAACCAATGGATGTGAACCCATCAGCTGTTTCTAGTTATGATTTCTGTCATGGCATCTATACATTAGCTATGCTTATCTCAGTCTCTCCAAGTCATAAATATTAAAAACTTAAACATGATTTAATATGAGATTCTCTTCAGGCTACAAAAATAGCTCAAGTCCACAAGCAGTCCTTATATATGGAGTGAATCATGGAAGCTCTGAAGTCCATTCCCTGTCCCCTGCATGTACCTTTTGAACAGGAGGGCACACTGCAGTGTTCCCAGATGTACCTTCCCCCTTTATAGATATAGCACCAAGGTCTGGAATCCTCATCTGGGTTTCTGAAAGAGTTATGATATTGTGCATCATTACAAAGTTATTAATGCCATGCCTGCCATCTAGTTTGGTAACTTTAGCCTGTTCTGCAGTGAAGACATGGACTGAACCATCAGAAGTTGTTCGGATTCCTACTTTAATTTTAAACTTGTGGAGTACATGGAGGTGAGGAAGAGGCAGCCAGTTGCTGGCAGCAATGGACAGCCTGTGCAGCTCTGTTCATGTGCAAGAAAGCCCTATATTTTTAGAGTCTTAAGCAGGATCTGGAGATGCAGGAAACTGGCTTACAGAGGGAGTTTTAGGCCAAGGGAAAGCATATGTGTTTAGAGATGTATGCATGTTTCAGTTTGCCACAAGCATCCAGTCTAGGTAGTGCTGAGTTTCAGTGTACAGAAGTTGACATGGACAGCTGATATTTGCACCTGTGCAGTGTTCTCTGCTTGGTATTAGACTGTTGCAAAGAGCTGTACCTTTGTTAAAGGCTCTTAGAATGGGCTGATTTTCATGGCTCTGCCCCTTGCACCATCAGCCCCTCACCTGCAATAGTTGTGATTGCCCAATCCCAGCTCAGCAGCATCTTCTCTTCGGCCACTGTACGTCCGGTCCATCAAGCCATTGCTATTCCAGTTTAAACACTCAGTTCCACTCTCTGTCATGCTCCACATACCCCTGTATGTTACTCCAGAACCTTTGTAGCACTTGACTTCAGTATCTGAAAAAAGGGAACAAACTGTTACTATAAGGACACCATCCCAAACTCTGCTTCCATAGTCTTACGTTCTCTTTAAACTTGCTCCCAGGCTAGTCTAGTAAGTCAGTGAAAATATCTTGCCAGGCAGACTGCAAGTATACATGGAGGTCTTCAGCTCCAAAATTTAGTTATTTATTAAGAAACACTGAGAACAGCCCATGTGTCCTTCTTAAAAGTTTGAGTTAGCTTTAGAATAAAAAGAGGCAGTTTAACCAAGTCAAGTATACTGCAGCATCTTCTGGGTACCTCATCCTCCTGCACTGCAGAGTGAACCCAGTAACATTGTTCAGAGCAGTAAATGTGGTATACATGCCTATTTCACATTGCTTCCCAGAGAACCGTGGGTGGCACTGGCAGATGAAGAGCTGTGGGGAATAATATGCCTGTGAACACTGGCCCCCGTTGTAACATTTATTTCTCGTGCAGGCTGTGGAATAAGCAAAAACCAGAAAATACTGTTAGACTTTGCAGAAGCAAGAAGCTGGCAGTGTATACCCATCTTTTTTCTCCTGACAGTCTTCCTTAGTCTGTTCTGTTTTTTCCCTGTCTACCTGTTATTGTTATGTGCTTACAGTCTTTTAGTGTAGTTCTTACACCCTCTTTTGCTCCATTCTGTCCACATTACACCATTAGTAGCCTTCCTCAGCACCTCGTCCATTTCCACTCAGTCCTGAGTGAGTTGGTGTATTTTAGTATCTTCATTTCTATCCAACTTATTTCAAGCCAAATTTTCTGTGTCATAACTCCTTCCTTTGCAGTGGAGTTCTTTAGGATTATTAGATGGAAAGTCTCTCATTCCCCATCATTTTCTTTCTCTTTTTCTTCTTGATACTCACCTCTGATAGGCACAGCGTGGCAGCGACTCCGACCACTGTCGCACCTACAGTATTCTATTCTGCTCCCTGAGAGCCTCAGCCAGGTCCCCCTGTGCTGGTAAATTTCTCCAGATGAATTGTCTGTGCAAATGGCTGTAATTGGAGAAAGGAAATCCTCTTTTAGAGATTCAGGTGGGAAAGACCTGGCTGAGCAGAACTCCTTTCTTTCTTCTTCCAGGAAGAAAAAAGAAGCATCCATGATGGGAGCATCTGCCTAATGGACTGCCCTTTTTTCTTCTCAGAACACAATTACCCCACCTCTCTCACTGGATGTATTGTTGCTGGATGTATCTGGCCTCTTTTTCTTTGAAGGAGAGCAGAGGAAGGGGAAAACCATTTTCTCAGAGTTATGGATGGTATTAATGGTCTGGTATTTTGCCTTCTGAATCTCTCAATTGAATAACCATGACAAACAGGTTTCAGGCTCCATTCCCTCAGTGTCACCTGCTTTCCCCTCCTGTGTTCATAAAGCCTCAGGTAATTTGGTTGCAGTTTGCCTGGCTTACCTCTAGATCTGGCTCCCCGTTTGAAACGCAGGTGTAAGCCCTGCAAGCAAAGAAGGTTAATTCTGTGAGAAACTGATGTCTTCAGAAAACTGAGAACAAGCATCTCCAAAGGTCATGAGGTCTTGTAAATCAGGGGAGCTCTGGGCAACTGTCTGCCCTCCTTGTCAGACAGTACAGTGAAAGTGCCTCTAGTACCTCAGCAAGGGAACTGAGAATTGTAAATCATTTATTCACCACAGATTACCAGGGGATTATTTGTTACCTGAGAGATGTGAATTTGGGATGTGCTGTATTCATATCATGTGTGAAGTGCTCATGTGCTTTTGGGGAACAGCAAATGCTAACTAAAGCTTGTAAGTTTTCTGCTGTTTGAAGGAAGTTAAACACACTTATGTGTAGTTTTCCTGTAAGCCTTTGTAGCTTGATTATCTTTGATAGATATGTCTCTTTCAGGTTTTGGATAAAGTATGAAGGAAGAAACCAATTCAGAAAGCTTCTTTGACTAGGCCACAAGAAACCACATAAAAAGGAAGAGGAAGTCTGAGGTGGCAGTTTTTTGAGAAAGGCTAAACATTTTAGAATTGTGTAGGATTTACTTAAAACTGGGCAAACTGAGGCTTAAAGTAAGGGAACGTGGGAACCATCAACCTCCAGTTTAAGTGAGATGAAGGTGATGATAACAGAAAATTAAAGGGTGATCACAATGGAACTTTTAACAGTGAGAGATGACAATGAACAGCTACAGTAAGAAGAATTGGAGAAGACTTCCTTACTGAAATAAAATCAGACAGGATAACACATTACTGGAAATCCCAGCTTAGAGGTAGACTACTTTGTACAGTTTTTCTTCCTCAGATTCTAGTAATATAACCTGATTGTCCTACCATCTGATGCATTTAGCTGGAGTTGGTGGTAAGGAAGTGCTGCTGAAAATGCAGGGTGGTGGCAAGAGAGTGATTTGATGCATTAGCTTCTCACCTGGCCCTGAGCAGTCACGATTCCTCCCAGCACCAGGAGGAAACATGCAAATTTGCCTTCCATTCCCAGTGCTTTTCCGTCACCTCCAACTCTCAAGTTACCTATAATGACAAAAGAAAAAATAAGATGTTAAACAAAGGCAATCTGCCAGGCTCAACCCAAGTGTGCTTTTACCTGATAAACCCAGAAACCTAACATCCCTAAAGCACACCCTTTAGGTCAGAGGGAAACTCAGAGTGTGTTTCCTGAGGCATAACACTGGCATAAGTAAATTCCAAGAGCTTTTTCCCAAGGTTGCTGGGAGCCAATGGTACCATGTGCATTATTAGTGAGATGGACTTGTCCAATGGAGGAGTGTAATGCTGCTTGGAAAATGCTAAATGAGATTCAGGTAGTTGAGGCCTATCAAAGAGATCTCATGCAGGGGAACAAAACTCTGCTGAACAGTCAGTCCGTGATAACAGTGGATTAAGATTTGTGTTTTCTGCACAGGCTGCTGCTTCAGGTTTCTCTCATGTGTAGAGGATGTGTTGGCAAGGAGACTTTAGTTGATGATAGCTGGGGACAGCACTGCTATGTCTTTTATTTTCAATATTTCTATAGCTCCTCCCAGGCTGAGCTTTTAGTTTCTAATATTGTCACGTGCTTTTGCTAGAAAGGGAGATTATGGGAAAGCTGCCAGCCCAGCTTTTGGTCTTGTGTTCTCATTGATTCGTTGCAGCATTTCTTTTCGTGTGTCACTGCTACATTTTATTCCCTCTAATCTCTTCACGCTTCAGAAAAGCCCATAGCCCTCTTCCATCCCACATGAAGAGTTTCTGCTTCCTCCAGACTGACTTAGCTGGTCTTTCTCCTAGAGCTGTAGTCTTGTGAGAGAACCTCTAACAATCACCTCTGGGAGACTGCTGACTGGCATGGTGTGGCTGGGGTTAAGGATCAGTCTGGATTCCTGCTTCCATTCATCTTACTTGCTTTGAAAATCTTCTTCTGTCTTCACTCATCACAGGTTAATTTCCTACCTACTGAAATTGCTGCTTTGACCTGGTCACAGATAGCTATGGGAAGGACATTTGAGTGCTGTGATCCATCTGTATTTCTTCCTACTGTAGCAAAATTTATTTCTGTCTGGCCTTGAGCAGGCAGATTTCTTGGCAAAAGCATGAATTTAGATTTCTTAGCTATTGACTGCAATGAGATACGCACCATCTTGTGCCCTGGCTTCCCTTCCCCCCGTTTGTCTCCTGACAAAAGAGGAAAAACAATTTCTTTCACCGAAGCCAAGAGCCTTGTGTAAGCACTGAGGAGTTTAGGGAAGCTGTGCAGAGAATTTTTTCAGAGAGAACATTCTGAACAGCACAGGGCTCACTCATAACATGGCATATTCTTTAACATGTACAGAATTTTACTTCTGAAATTAAGCACCATGGGGTTTTTTTGGTTTTTTTTTTCCCCTTGCTGTATTAAAATGCCATTTCTAATCTCACCCTCTTAGTGGAAAAAGACACTGGACGTGGCAGGCAAAGGCAGTGAAGGGCTCTCTGAGGTGGTCTGTTGCCCATGAAAGCAGCGTGCTTTGTTGTGGGCTCCCATCCCTGCAGGAAAAAATCCCCAATTTTTCCCCATTTGTTTCCCTTGGTGACCTTGTAGTAACTCTAAAAGACCAGGCAAATGTTTGTTTGTAAAAGAACTTGAGTAAATCTTAGCAGCATGAGGTTGGTAGCCAGCAAGGTTTTCTATTTAGAAATACTGCTGAACTTGAGGACTTTAAATAAGGATTTATTGGTACACCAACAGGACAACAGGACACTGCTGGGGGGGAGGAGGCTGTTTTTCATGGCAAATAAGATGAATACAAATATTTATAGTGTCAGAAGTTTAGAAACCTAGTGCCTATGTGAATTTTTGGAAATATGGCATTAAATAGCAAGGTCCAATGCAAACTGGGAAGATGCTATTGATTTTCACAACTGGGTAATAGCTTTTAAGGACTGGAGTTGTCATTATTATGTTAATCTGAACCCTTACAATTAGACAAATAACTTTATCACATGTATCCTGACTTGAACCCATAATTCTCTTTCTGAACATAACAGCTACACCCACATACAGTAATATAAGCTCTTTTTTGCAACTGAAGGAGACATAAGTAATCAGTGTGAATGGATTTAGCTTGATCCTCTATACTAATGAAAGCTGCTATAGCAGTCTTGGTGGCTGAGATGATGAATCACATCAGTGTCTCATGTAGATGGGAACCCCTGCTTTGAACAAGTACAGCACCAGAGGACCATTTTCTGTCTTCCCTTAAAAATATAAGGCCTCCTATACAAACCAAGAGCTAGGATTGAGGTAGAGTAGCAGGCAAGAAGATATGATTTCATTTCCAATCTTTAGGATTGTTCTGCAGTTCCAAATCGTTGAATAATTCTCAGGTGTTGTCTCTCATACAATTAGCTTTTTATAATCTATATTATATGATCCCTGAGCAAGAAGAAAGATAACTCAATTATTTGAGAAAACTACTACTTCCAGAAATAAGGAGCTCAGGCTCTGTTTATATAAATCCAGAGAAGACAGCTGGGTAATAGCTAGTGAAATTCAAGTATGACAGATGAATGAGTCATATATTAGGATTCAAGACTAAAGAAGTTAGATTATTTGTGCTTGGGTGTTGTTGTTTGGGTGTTTTGGGGTTTTTTTGGTTATTGTTCATATTTGTCAAGGCTTGAAGTTCCTACTGACAGCTTTAAGAAATTACATTCTATGTATGTATCTACATTACATTCCTTGTAAAGGAAAGATTCATTCAGTAAAACTAATTAGCTGAGCTGAACTGCTTTGTTAGAATTTCTCCCTAGGAAGCACCATAAAGAACTGCTGAGACCTCATTTCTCAAGTATTTGCTCAGATGCCCCCAAAGGGCAACACTGGTAAATTTTTATTTTTTTTTTTCTTATGTAGAAGGACTGTGTCACAAAGCTGGCCCAACTAATATCTTGAAGGGAGCTCTAGCTGCCTGAAACCAGCAGAAAACTATAGGTAGTTTTCAGGGGAGATGGGGAAATATCTTTCAAACTGAGAAAGAAAAAAAAAATGCATAAATGCTTTGGAGACCAACCTGAAAGGAGGAGTCCCTATATAAGAGGAACTGAATGGTTGAATCCAGTTCATCCCATACAGTCAGCCATGCAAGCAGATCCAGTCTTACACAGCACATGCTTGTACTGCAGAATGCAGCAGTCTCCCTACAGCTGTACTGTATTGTCTTTTCTACCCCTTATTTCTGTTACCTTAAAATGCTGCAGCTCTTCTTGCCTCCTTTCCCCCCCTCCATGGGGGGATGCCTGTCCATCCATTGGTGGCCGCTGTCCTACTATGGGTGGAAAACTGGTAACAGATGTTCCAGCTGTTTATTTTCAATTTCAGGAAAGTTGCAATTTAGGCCAGTCAATCGGAATGTTCCAAATGATAAGCCCTGTAAACCCTATCAAACTGAAACCACACAGCTAGTTGAAAAGTACTATGTTTACAGGATTCTGAGGAGAAGCCTGCAACCAATGTGCTTCCCAGGAGGGTTCTCCCAAATGATTTGTGCCTTCTGCTCTCACCCTTTGCTCCCATCTAATTGAAAACACTCTACCATTAAGCTGGAGGACCAGATGTGCTGTTGTGACATTTTGATTCTGCATTTCCGGGTACAAAGGACATAAAGATATACCCTAAATGTATCCCCCTTTGCTGAAGCATCAGCAGCAGGAATACTTTAAATCCCACAGTAATTTATTATTAATATCAGCTCTTCAAAGCAGTAAGGGTGTGACTATTATCTTATTGATGTGCAATATGACCTTAAAAAAAGGGCTTTATCTTACCAAGGTTGAAAAAAAATAAAAAAATTTAAAAAATCATTAATTTAAATAAAAAGTAGCTCCACCTCTCCCTCACATACCTCCCAATGACCTAGTATGTCCAGTCCAGAATACAGTAATTCTGAATTGGTTTAGCACTAACAGCTTTCTTGCTGATGAACAGTTACCTTGATCTAGTTTAAACAAAAGACTGCTGCTTTTTCCTGCCTTCTGGAGAAAGTGCTTCTGTATCCCTTTTCTAATCTGAGCAGCTGAGTATCAGACTGTGTTTAAAATGTAACTGTGGACAGACATCTGCTTTTGGGGAAAAAAATAAAGCAAACCAGAGAAGTCAGATTCTGTAGTCTTCGAAGGCAAGAGAGGAAATGGACATTTCAAGCTCTGTCTTTGTTTTGGCAATCATTCTCATTATTTCCTGCGGTTTTGCCCACATTAGAAAAGAAGCGCGTTTAGGGAGAACTGAAGACCCGCCCTCCTCCCCTTTGTCCCTCCATTATCCAGGCTGGGAGTCCGATCTACTCCCGGGAAGACGGCAAGTTACCCTTTCACAGCTAGCTGAGTCTCTTCTCACCATCAAGATACTCGTCTGTAACCTTCCTCTTTAAGTTCTTTTGCTAATTAATGCTCTTTGTGCAGGAGACTCCTCCCCGCTAGCTGCTCAGAGCCCGAGGCTGTCAGCCCTCTTTGGAAAAGCTGAAGCTTTCTTGAAACAGCTGAAAAGCAGCAGCTTTACCCAGCGTTATGAATCTCTTCCAAAGCTGAAAGGCAATAGCTCAGTTAAGTTAACTACCATGGTGATTCAGTGGAATTTATTAAATAATAATAATAATCATTAATAGTATTTAATGACAATGCCATTGATGATGAAAACAGGAAATGCACTTTTTGAGACAGGTGCAGAACAGTCCCTACCTTTTCCTTTTCTCTTCTGTTATTTGGTGATGATCTCTTTTCCAGACCACTCTGGTGTTGTGCTCTCTGCGGCTCTGCCGCTGCTCTCTCCCTGACCAGCTCCTGTCCTGCTTAAAACTGCACCCGAGGGGTGGGGACTGCGGAGGGCACGGGGCGTGCGTTCCCCCGGCCAGGATCGGGGCGAGCCGGGGCGGCTGCTGGGAGGGAGCCTGCGGGTCAGGGGGACGCTTGCTTGGGAAGGGAGTGGGGCATGCTGGAACTTTACAGAATGTTTTGTCTTTCGTTCCTCCGGTCAGACAGCAGGTTCAGTCTTCACAAGGACTTTTCCCCACTGAACACCTGAAGCTTCAGTGACAGTGAAAATAGTCACTGCCTTATGATGAACTGTCACATCATGCTTCTCGGAATGTGAGTGAATGCACAGAGGTATTATTTCTGACACGGCCAGAGGGCTGCGATGTGTAGATGTAGTCCTAGTCCTGAGAAACTCCTGTTTCAAGCAAGAGCAGAGTGTGCTGTGCTCTGAATGGCATCCACTGAGAATCTTTGGCAGAGAGACTGTGACTTGTATGTGGAGCAAAGCCTGTTATGAACATGAGATGTGGCCAGAGGAGCTCTCAGGCTAACTGGGAACAACAAGCAAAACGTAAAAGGATACATAGATAGAAACAAAGAATAACGTGTTGAGGACCAGGGACGGAAATGTTCCCTGGTGTTTTCCATCCAAGAAAATCAAGATCTACTCACCAGGGTGTGGTTGTGAGATACCAAGCTATCAAAATGTGGCAGACAAATCTAGATGAGCAGTTTTAGAGGAGACCTCAGGGATAGCTTATAAAAACTGTTGGTGATGCAATTGTTACAGTAATGGATGTGTTCTGTCTTTTAGGAACTGATTCACTAGAAATGAGGTTCATGGCTTGTAAGCACAAACATAAGAAATGGTGTGTGAGAGACCTCCATCTTCAGGGAGTAGCTGTAAAGTCCTCAGTTGGGAATCATGGCAGTTGTTATTTGGCATATTGGCAAAGATGCAGCTTTGGTTACTGTGGATGTTTAGCTCTTCGTTGTAAGAAAAACTATGTCAGGATTATCACATGTATTTTTCTGAGTCACAAAGCTGGTGGTAACATTAATGCCATAAATCTGATTTAATGGCAGCTGTATTTGACTGTTTCCATACAGGTCTCCTAGTTGTTCAGAAAAGGATGGTCGGACACTTCTGAGTGAGCAGAGGCTAATTTTTTTAAATATAGATGTATTTTTTTAAAGATGATAAGCTATTTGCTACTGGACTTGTAGATTAAAGATGAAAACAAAGGGGAAAGATTTCAGAAGTTCCCGAGTTTTCACAACATAACATAACATAACATAACATAACATAACATAACATAGCATAACATAACATAACCATAGCTGCCTAGAGTGGTGTGGGTGCCATTTGTAGTGCTTAAAATACTTCAGGTAAGTCAGCAGTAACAGTGACTCCTCTCTCAAGCACCATATGCTGGCATACCTCTAAACTCATCCTGTCTCAGGATAGAGTTTTGTCAGGACTGCTTGACGTTATTGATTAAGTGTGTCTTTGTGACATCCCACAGCAGCCCCACGGCCACCGAATGGGCCAGCTCTGTGCCCGGTAGCCTGTGCAGGGTGGCCGTGTTGTTGTGCATCCTTGCAGCGGCATTAAAGCGCTTAACGTTAGCCAGCCCAGCAGGAAGCAGTATTCAAATCCGATATAGTGCATAGAACAGTCTTCTGGCTTGGAGAGCTGAAGTAAATTGCATATTTCAGTGCGTTCAGCTTAAAGAAGCTGTGGGATGGAGACAGGAGATGCGAGATTTTACTGAAGTAGCCCACCAGCGCTACTCTCCTTCTGCCTCGAGTCCCCGGGAGGACAGCAGCAGCCCTGACGACCGCACCCTGCTCCTCACCCGAGCGCCGGCGGAGGCCGGGCCGATTCCCTTCCGCGCGGCTCCTTTAAGGGCGGGCGGCGGCGGGCGCCGGAGCCGGAAACGTGGCGGAGGCGGCCCCGGGCCTGCGGAGCCGGAGCGCTGCGGCCCCGCCATGAGCCGGCCGCCGGCCCTGCAGGCGCAGACCTGCGGCCCCTGGGAGATGAAGGAGCGCCTGGGCACCGGTGGCTTCGGCAACGTCATTCGCTGGCACAACAAGGTAGGCGGCAGTCGCCCGTCGGCCCGGCCCGGCCCGGCCGGCGCTCTTGCTCATCCCGGCCCGTGCTGTGTCCGCAGGAGACCGGCGAGCAGGTGGCCATCAAGCAGTGCCGGCAGGAGCTGAGCCCCCGCAACCGCGACCGCTGGGCGCTGGAGATACAGATCATGAAGAGGTGAGGCGGGCGCACTGCCGGCCGGGCCAGGCGCGGCCCGGGGCCCGCACGCCCTCGGTGCCGGCTGCGGTGACGTCAGCGCCCCCCGGGGCGCGGGGGTGGCCGCGGGCCTGAGGGCAGCTCTGAGGTAAATGGCGGGAGGAGAGGGCCCGGAGGGTCCCCGAGCTGCGGTACTGGGGTCCGTGCGTGGTAGGAAACGGCAGAGGAAAGCTGGCGTTGTGTTTCCTCAGGGTTTCAGGTCTTTGACTTCCCTCTGGCGCGTCTTCCCCTGCCTTCAGCATTACAGCAGTTCTCTGTAATTGCTCTTCTGCCTGCGTTAGTGCCCGTGCTGAGTTGTCCTTCGGGACGCAGGGTTGATTTTGTGGGATAAAACAGGATGATTGTGGTCTGGGTCTTCTCTGGAGGGTGGCAACCGACTGTGCCACACGCCTCCGTAAGGCAGGGTTCTGTAGGTCCTCAGCTGATCTGTTCATGTGTGTTGAGGGCATGTGTTGACTGCTCATGAAATGCAAGGAGTGGGAATGAGTCTAGATCCATGAAGGATGGATGAATTGCAGACCTTTAGGATTCATTAGTTCAGATTCTAAAAGGATTAATGACCTTGTAGGATTCTGCACAATGACCATGAGTATGTGAAATTACAGCTGGTGCAGAACCATCATCTGTCACGTATTACCCTGGTTCTGCTCATTGTGTGTCCTTGCCTCATTTTTACTTCTCAGGCTGAACCATCCCAATGTGGTGGCTGCCCGGGATGTTCCTGAAGGGATGCAGAAGCTGGCACCAAATGACTTGCCTTTGCTGGCCATGGAGTATTGCCAGGGTGGAGACCTCCGCAAGGTGAGGTCCGTGGGAATGGTAACCAAGGACCAGATCAAGTTCTCAAGTGATCCTGTCTTTTCAGTTGATGTTCCCTTGTAAAACCTCTGTTTTCACATCCTGATGCAGCCTTAGTTCTTGTCATGGCACCAACAGATTTGGGTGGGGTGGTCCTTGATTACATGTTCAGCTTTTGAAGACCTAAGTCCTTTCTGAGCTTTCTGTATTTGTTTGGCTGCAAGTGACACTGTGAGGAGTTGGCACATAGAGGATGAGGACATGTGTGAGGGATGTGCAACAGGATGTGAGTATGGCAAGAACATCATAGGGCAGAGTACATCTTTGGGCTGTACCCTTCCTGAGAGTGATTAGCTCCTATGTCATAGGAAAAAAAAATAATTCTAATTAATCTAGGTAGTTCTAATTTTACTATTTTTCTAACCTTTGCTAAATCTGCCCATAGATAAAAATCAGAGCTTAGAGCCAAGGTTTCAGCTGATATTGCCAGACATAGGGGAAATGGCAGTGAAGGATGGAGCAAGGAGAAGGAAGTGAATGGGGATGACACTGACGTCTTACACCCACTTTTTTCTCCTCCCATGCAGTTACACCAAAATCTGAAGTGGTAACTGCTGCTACTGAAGGTCACAATCCCATAGAGTTTTGTGCCTCTAGAGAATTTAGTTGTTGGTACTGGAACCTCTTGCATCTGTGAGAGTCTGTGGGACTATGAGCCTCACTCAAGATACAGGATGGAAAGACTATGTTCTGTGTTTTTTCCTTGCAGTACCTGAATCAGCTGGAGAACTGCTGTGGCTTGCGGGAAGAATCTATTCTCATCTTGTTATCTGATATTGGTAAGTGGTAGTAATACCTTCAGTTGTCTGAACTATGGAAGCCCTTTCAGTGCTGAATCCACTCTAATGATATGCAGAAGTGATCTTAATGATACATTTTACACTGATCTTTGAAGAGTATTTCCTGTGTTGGTCTGCCAACCCTCCCTGTGGGAGAGCTGGTCTTTGGCTTTTATTCTTAAAAATCACAGAAGATTTAGAAAATGCAGAGACAGGTTTTCTAGCCCAGTAAAAATGCCAGTCAGGTTTTCCTGGAAGTTTCTGGATAGCTTGAACACTTGGCAAGTGACTGTGGTTTATGTTGCACATCAGTCTCCAGCCTTTGTTTGACTGCTGATCATTAGGACATCAGAGTGTGTGATCAGTGGGTTTCTATTACCATCTGGGCATTCACTGCTTGGAATTCCAGACAGTTCCAGTGTAAAGATTGCCAAGCACTGTCAAGAGACTTTGGGGATGGAGCTGGCAGACGTTATGACAGGACCCCTCTTGATCATCTGCCAAAGATCTTGGAATCTGGGGAGGTCCTTGCTGACTGGAAGCTAGGCCATGTTATTCCAGTTGACAAAAAAGGCATGAGGGAAGATCCAGAGAGCAAATTCTGTGTCTAGAAGTGTTTGACACTGCTTTTTCCTCTTGCACTTAGTGTTTGATTGCATGTTTGATTGTACAAGTTTTGACCCAGAAGCCATGCCTACACTAGGTAGAAATTAATCCTTACTCAGCTCATTTAGTACTGTTATTTTCACTCCTACAAGTGACTTTTTCTGTGTCCTAGCTTCTGCTCTCAGGTACCTTCATGAGAACAGGATCATCCACAGAGACTTGAAACCAGAGAACATTGTGCTGCAGCAAGGAGAGCAAAGGGTAAGCAGGAGTGGTGTCTCTGGCTTCATAGACAAGTTAAGTGTAAGAGGAGCACGTCCGTGCTTCATGCAGGTACAGCAGTCATTTGCAAGAGTGCTTAACCCTGGTGATGGTTAGATCAGTTCTGTCAGGTGAAAAGTATTCTGCATGCAGCTAAGGTGAAATATTGTATTAGACATGGTAACACCTGACATTTTGACTTTCAGCTCCTAGGAAAGGATCAGACTGAACCAAAAAAATCTGGGTTGGCACTCATCTTTGAATGAAGCCTGTGTATTGAGCCAGTGACAGCCTTACATGCTTTGTGGTTTTAGGAATCTGCAGGAGCCTTCCATTTCTATTTCCATCTCAGTTGGCACCTTTTCTTCATACCTGAGAAGAGACAAACCTTTTATTTCTCTGCTGTATGGTGTGGTTTTTACAGGACTTCTCTCTAGTGTTCTTATTCTGTGTTGTGTGTTTCAGTTAATACACAAAATCATTGACCTTGGTTATGCTAAGGAGTTGGATCAGGGTAGCCTATGCACATCCTTTGTTGGGACTCTGCAGTACTTGGTAAGGAAGGAATTTGGCTGGCAGAGCAGCTACCACTTTGCAGTGGGATGGAGTTAACTGTTGCTATAGGCTTTGGGCTGGGGTAAAGGATGTGGGGGTGCATTTGGGGGGCTGCAGCTAGCAGAGTGGACAGGTTTCTTGCTGGCACTGGGTTTTCACAGTGTCTGCCAGCTATGTTTGTTATAAATAAGTGCAAATAGGAGTGCAGATAACCTCTGCTGAGAGGATCTCAAAGGCTTATGAGATGCAGTATTCAGTACTGTCTGTAATCTGTTGTACAAATGTTAATGAGCTCTTAAGGGATAGGGAGAGCTAAGAGGTGGGTGTCTTTGTCTCACATGTGTATAAACTGTCTCAGGCTCCAGAGCTGCTGGAGCAGCAGAAGTATACAGTGACAGTGGATTACTGGAGCTTTGGCACCTTGGCCTTTGAATGCATCACAGGCTTCCGACCGTTCCTGCCCAACTGGCAGCCAGTGCAGTGGTGAGTGGGCTGGGGCTGGGTGGTAAGAAGAGTGCATGCAACATGACTGACCTGTTTATAGGAAGTAGAAGTGTGGTCCCTTAATTCTTAGGGTAATATCCCCATGTTCCTTGCCTTATGGAGCAAGCTCAGCATTCCTGGTACTAGCTCTTTGGGATAAGGACTGCCTCCTGCAGAGCAGGTAGCAGAAAGCAAAGTGGCATCTGTATTGTATTTTTCAGGTGTAGCTTTAAGAGCCTATTATAACAGGTAGGCTGGAAAAGGCAGATGATTATTTCATCATTGTACTTGTTTGAATTCATTAGGCATACAAAAGTGCGACAGAAGAGTGAGCTGGATATTGTTGTTTCAGAAGACTTATCTGGAGAAGTCAAATTTTCTAGCAGTTTACCCTACCCAAATAATCTAAACAGGTGAGGACTAGAAATCTGTTGTGCCACACTGGGATGAACTGTTTCTTCTGTAGAAGGACTGGGTTTGTATTATATGCCTTACTGTGTTAACCTGTGAAAAATCTGAGTGCATGACACAAACAATGTTTGTGGCCCTTGTCAGAGTTTTCTCATCACTGCATTTGTGATCATGGGAGTGGGGAAGTTGTTTGTCAGTCCTCCTGCTGAGACCAGCCTTTATGTTGGCTGCAAACACACTTCTACCCCTTCTAATCTGCTTCTTGTTTTGGTCCTTCAGCATTTTGGCTGCAAGGCTGGAGAAATGGCTGCAGCTCATGTTAATGTGGCACCCATGGCGGAGAGGTACAGATCCTACGTATGGACCCAATGGGTGTTTCAAAGCTTTGGATGACATTTTGAACTTGAAGGTGGGCAATGTGTATTTACTGTTCTGTTCAGAGAGCAGTGGCCTTTAGCCTGTGAGAGAAGAGGCTTGAGTCATAGACCTAGAAGGAGGAGGAGGAGCAGGAGGAGGACCAGGAGCAGGAGGAGGAGCAGCAGCAGCAGCACAAAATCTCATTTATTGGTCTCCTGACACTTAGTGACAGGTCTTTCCTCTTGTTTGAGGACCAGTACTCCCTGAGATTGCTGGGAGTAGCAAATGGCTTCTGTGTGTGCTTGGTTCTGGTAGAGAATTGTGTAGCTGAAGCTGTTCCGTTGCCATGTTGCCTCTCTTCCACTTGGTGGAGGACAAGGACTTTGGCATAGTGTTATGAAGTGGCTGTGAAGAGGCTTCTTGTACCCTGCCAGTGCTTTGAACAGTTCATCAGTGGCCAGTGTCTTAGTCCTGGGATCCCTACTCAAGCATGACCAATGTATCTTCAGACCTTCTCATGTCACACCACTCTTCTTGTAGCTGCTTCATGTTTTGAACATGGTGACTGGAACTGTACACACCTACCCTGTGACAGAGGAGGACACTCTGCAGACAGTGAAGGCCAGGATCCAGTCAGATACAGGCATTCCAGAGCAAGACCAGGAGTTACTGCAGGAAGCTGGACTGGAATTACTTTCTCAGAAGCTGGCCACTACACATCTAGCTGATAGCAGGGTGAGTCTGGATTCTCCCTCAGTTGCTGTTGACTGATGAAGTTGGCATTGCTTTCACTTGAGGACCACAGCACTCCCTGATGTTTTGGCAAACATTTGTGATCGTAACCACACAAACCTAACAGCCCTTGCAGAATAGGCACCCTGTTCATGGTATTACTGAGGCTTCCTTTTTCTGAGAGAAGCTAGTTGGGTCTTTTGTCTCCTTCAGGTGAATGATACTGCAGCTGCAGACACAGACCTTCTCTTCCTCTTCGATAACCAGAAGGTTGCTTATGAGGCCCAGGTTGCTTTGCGTCCTCATCCGGAAAGTGTCGACTGCATTCGTAAGGACTTTCTCTAGCATGTATGTGAGAGGCTGTCCCCGTTGAGAGGGCTGCCTGAGTACTGTGGTCGGTATCATGTGCAAGGAGTAGAGACAGCTTTTGCATACTGGGACTGAAGGAGCAGTACAATGGACTGGAATAGTCAAAATAACTGCAGAAAGGAAGTGTTTGATTTTGATACACTGGGGAAGCTGCATAGGGGTTAGCCAATTACAGGCTTTGCAAGAGGTAATGTGCCCTTCAAAGGAGTGATGTTTGGGGTCTGTTTCGTGACACAGTAACACTGCTTGTGCTGATGTGTACATTTCCCTTCCCCTCTGCCCCCTCCTCTGTTTCCAGTTCAGGATCCAAAGAGGAATCTCCACTTTTTCCAGCTGCGGAAGGTGTGGGGTCAGATCTGGCACACGATCCGGATGCTGAAGGAGGACTGTAACCGGCTGCAGCAGGGGCAGCGAGCAGCCATGTACAGTGCTGGTTTCTCTAGAATCCTTGTCTCTGCCTTTGCTCCCTGGTGACAGGGAAAGGAGTGGGACCCTGTTAGAATGGGGAAGCCATTAGTGATTAATGAAAAGCTGAGAGTTCTGTAACTGTTCGTAACTGTTTTTGTGCTCACTGCTACACTCTGAAGTATCTACTTTTGATAAAAGTGGTAGTCTACATTTTTAGTTTGGGAGGATAACAGGACCTTCTTCTTGTCCGTGCAGGATGAATCTGTTGCGTTACAACAGTACTCTCTCAAAAATGAAGAATTCTATGGCCTCCCTTTCCCAGCAGCTGAAAGCAAAGCTGGACTTCTTCAAAACAAGCATCCAGATCGATCTGGAGAAGTATAAAGAACAGATTGAATTTGGAATTAGTGAGTATAGCATCAGGCAAACGGATCTTTCTGTGTCCCTTGTCCCCATAAAGTATCTACCTTTTCCTATATGAACCTGAGAAAAACAATCACTCTTCCTTCATTCCTGTAGCTTCTGAGAAGCTGCTGTTTGCCTGGAAAGAGATGGAGCAAGCTGTGGAACTTTGTGGGCGGGTATGTTCCTAAATCTAACTGCTTATCCTAAAGAAAAAGAGGCTTGTTCTCCTGGTTTGTTTGTTTTTTTTTTTAATTTGTTGTCCTTCCATAAATAGAAACTACTTGTATCAGGGCTGATTCCACATGTCTCATTGCCTTGGTTTGGGCAGCACCATCTTAATTCATTGCCAGTACTTCATGAAGCTCACTGTGTTTGTAAAGCTTCCAGGAAAAAGGGAAATCTTGGGGAATGCAACAGGAGATTTTGCAGTGGCTTCACTCAGATGCCCTGCTAACACAGTCCTGAAACCAGGATAGCTGAAGAGGGTATGGAGCATAGGTTAAACTGAACTGCAAAGTGGACAGCTAGAGGAGTGAACATAAGAATCTTAAGCATCAGTCTTGAATCTTGAAAAAACAATGGTTTTCCATTCGTGGTGCACATTCTGCACCTGCTCCCAGTAAGGCCCTTTTCATCCTTTTGACATGAGACAGCATAACCCCTATAAATAGTGCCAGGGCTGTTGCTTCCAGATGAGGAGCAAAAGGTGACAACTTACTACCTTATTGTTTTCCAGCACTTTCTTCTCCTCTGTTGGGAGGGGGAGAAGGCCGAAAGACTGTCCAGCAAGTGGCAGCTTCTGCACGTGAATGAGTTTAAGAGAAAAGAGGAATTTAGGGGCCAGGAATGGTGTTTGTGTTCCAAGGGAAAAGGAGGAAAACGGTGATGTACAGCATGGGAGGAGGGATCTGGAATAGGCAAGAAAAAAGAAGCATGACTGCCTGGGAACTAGCAGTACATTTACTGCAGTCTGATTCTTCAATGGCTCTTTGTCTCAGACCAAATTTTTTTATTGAAAAATTATTGGAAGGTGTTTTATCCCAGAGCACCAAGCTAATTTCATTGAATTTAAGAACTTGGATCCTCATTTGTCTTTGTTCAAGGCTGCTGTTTGCATCTTGCTGATGTGCTTAGAATTGTGAATGAGAAAGGAAGAGGCAGTGTGAGTGGTGGTGTCTTTTAGTATGAGGCTGTCCCATTGCTTATGTTCTACCCTGCTTTCAGGAGGATGACGTGGATGAATTGGTGAAGAAGATGATGGCCCTGCAGACAGACATTGTGGACTTGCAGAGAAGCCCACTAGGTCGTAAGCAAGGAGGAACACTGGAGGATTTGTGAGTTGAACTCCCCTGAACTTAAAAGTGCTATCTCATCAGCCTGGATTATGGGGGACTGGAGGACTTTGACACTAAAAGACAATTTTTGACTCCTTACCGTTGTCATTGGTCTGAATTGACAGATTGGTATATAAAAGATTTGAGTTCTTGAGCTACTTGTTTGTAATTTAGGTTCTAGAGAAGTTAGTCTGGTTCTTTTTCTTCTAGAGAAGAACAGGCCAGAGAGCTGTACCGGCGATTGAGAGAGAAGCCAAGAGGTAAAATATGTTTTAGCTAAGGGTCTGCTTTGCTTTGTGTAATTTTGCTTTGGAGATGCAATAATGAGCACTGAGAAAACTGCATTCTAAGCCTTGCCCATATGCTTAGCTGCACATGGGCCCTACTGAACCCTTTTTTTTTTTTTGGACAAGGGAGTCTGTTTTAAACCAGCTTTGCTTTCTTGGCACCTTTTGAGCTCTTCAGACTCCTCTGGAGCTCTATTTAGAGCAAGCTGTTGTTTCTGTATAAGAAGGATGAAAGACATAGCTCTTCCTTTGAGCAGCTGCACAGCCTACCCTCTCTGCTTTCCAATTAACATAATTTTGAAGATGGTGGCTAAAATCCTTTTCAGTTCATCCCACTGAAACCTGCATGCCCTGAGCTTGGAATGTTTCAGGATTGATTAAGCAGTCCATGGAAACAAGGCAGTGAGTAAGAATTTTACCACTGTCCTGTAAGTCTACCTTTCTATGTGATATTGACTGTCATTCCAGACCAGAGGACAAGTGGTGATAGCCAGGAAATAGTACGACTGCTCCTACAGGCAATCCAGACCTTTGAGAAAAAAGTGCGAGTCATTTATGCTCAACTCAGGTGAGCTTTGTAGAATCAGCCTTTATTGAGTATTGAGAGAAAGCATTTTCTCCTTCAGCAAGAGATTTTGTTCTAAATGTTTAAAAAGTAGTGGGTACAGCTAATGAGATCTCAGTGGTACAGGAAATAAGAAACTTCAGAAATGTTCCACTGCTGCAGTTTCCTATGTGTGGTCTGACTTTCTTTTTTTTTTTTTTTTCTAATAGTAAAACTGTAGTTTGCAAGCAGAAGGCACTGGAATTATTCCCCAGGGTGGAAAAAGTGATGACTTTGATGAATGAAGATGAGGAAACAGTTGTCAGGCTTCAGGAGAAACGACAGAAAGAACTGTGGAACTTGCTGAAAATTGCTTGTGTAAGTAAAATAAAATCTCTGGTTTAATCTGAAAATATGGTTTGTAGCACATGTTACTGAAATAGTTAATAGTAAACTTAGGATGTCCTATGGTTCCTTTCTTTGTTGTTCTGAATTAGTATTAAAGCCAGGTTCCAGGCTGTCTGAGTCTTTTATGTTTTCAGAGTAAAGTACGTGGTCCTGTTACTGGCAGTCCAGAGAGTGTGAACACATCACGTCTTGGTAGCCCTGGTCAGCTGCTGCTGCAAGTCCCTTCTGGAACCTACAGTTTTTCAGAATCTGTCATGAAAAGGTGAGGCAAAGTCTGGGGTTCTGTAGCTGCAAATGCCAGCACTACAAAGCTGGGGCTCCTACTTTGTGAAATAATGATACAAAGGCTTTCTCACATTTCCCACTGTGTTCAGCTTCCACTGTCAGCAGTCTGTTGTAGGTAGTAGCTGAAATTCCTGGTGAATTCCTTGTGAATCTTTCTTATGAAAAAAAGGGAATAATGTATGGCTTCACTTCCCTGCCTGAATAGTAAAGGATTTGTTTTATCTGGAATGGCTGGGCTTACTTGAAGTACACTGCCAGCAGGAATTCTTGGAGCATTGTTGAGTCAGGGGATAGCTGAGCTGTGTCATAAAGGAGATGCTGCTCTAACCCAGCACGGGTAGTTCAGGCTTGCTTGAATGAACTGGGTCATCAGTTGCAATAACAGACCTTTGTTTATGTATGTGTTGCCTTATTCCTTTATAGTTTATAGGCTGTTCTGCAACTTTTTGTCTAGCAGCAGTGACTCCACACAATGAGAACCCAACCTCAACTTGCAAAATTCTTCCTTTCCCTTGTCCCAATAAATTTGGGGATGCCACTGACTTGTCCAGTTGCAATATGAATTACTAGTTTATGAGCTGACTGGTAGAGGTTAAAATTCTTCACTGCTCTGCAGCATACTTGCCAGGAATATTTCTTAAAGGTAGGGGCAGCCTTCTCTTGGAAAATAATTGTGTAACAATTGTCCCTTTCAGTGAGGAGCTAGTGCTGGAATCACAGCAACTCTGTAGCCAACTGGAAAATGTGATACATGACACAATGAAGGAGCAGGAGCAGAGCTTCATGGTAATGTATTTGGTATTATTCTGTAAATGGCCTGGGGAAGCTTATGGTTTCTGCTTGTGTAACTTTGCAGCCAGTAAGTAGTATGGCCAATGGAAGTCTGTGTATTACTCTTTTCGACAAGAAGACAGTAAGAGTTGTGCAAGGCAAAAAGCACACCCTCCCTAACTTGAACTGCTGGTAGACATCCTGCCAGTTTGCTGAGAACAGGAGTTGTGTGCTGGGGGCTTAAGTTGTGCCAAAGAGTAAAGGACAGGGGAAGGCATTTGGCTGTTGGACAAAAATACTGCAAAATTGCACTCTTAAGATTGGGGTGGTCTCCTGGTGGCAACACATGGGTGGGCAAGGGTGCTTATTTAATGAAGCAGAATACTGAAAAGTGAAATGTTTGAAAAAATAAGCAGCTTAGGGGTTTCCTTTACAGCAGTCACATGGTTCATCACAAAACTACATTGACCAGCTTGTTCACAGTCAAATTTTGGCTGTTTTAAATCATTTCCCCTTTATTCTGGAGAAACAGCAACTATAAGCTAGTGTTGAACTTTGTAGTCCTAAGTGTGTATTTCTTCAGGCTCTAGATTGGAGCTGGCTTCAGGCAGAAGAAACAAACAGTCCAGAACAAACCCAGATGTAAACTCACCTCGGCTGCCTCTGACGACTGCTGCTTCAGGAAGCCAACTGTAAAATGCTGCTGTGTCTGAGAAGGGAAGTTCAAGTGCCTCCTTCTACTGTCACCAACAGCTTATGTTGATACACATGGCCTTAGCTTTTAGTAGCCACCTCTTGGACACTTTCTCTTACAAACATACAGTAGGAAATGCTCTTATACTGCTTGGAAAAAGTTCTTAATTGTGCCTTAAGACAGCAGATGCTCTTATTCTCTGTCCTGATGTATCTTCCCTTGGGCATCAGATGTGGTTGGTTTGCTGACTTTGAGGCTCTGTATTGAACACGTGCAGTCAGCTTGCACAGTCACTGGGAGATGTCACCTCCCTAATATACTTGAACTGTGAACTTAATTTCTTAACTTTGCTGATTTGCACTTTTTTTCTTAAGTGTAACAACTGTACTTACCTAATACTTGTTTCCTGTATGGGAACGAAATTACTTAAAACATGTAAACTTTTGGTTTGCTCTTTCTGATACCCTCAATAACATTTTAATGAAAATGCTGCTTTCACTGTTCACGTCTCTAAAGCACGAGAGGTGTAAGGATGTTATCCTAGAGACCACAGAGGAGGAAAACTTCAGTGTACACATAGTTTAACAAAACATTTCCAGATTTTCTATTAACCATGCCTCAAGTTACAAAAAAAAAAAAGGGCACAGCTGTATGGCATAGCTTTTCTGAACTTTACTGAGAGTCAAGACACACCATGTTCCAACTGTAACCGATTTATTTCATTCTCATGTAAACCCAAATTTCCACTACAGCACACACAGAGACCATCGTTTATAAAAGACTGTGAATTACAGGACATGCAGGATGAAATACAATAATGAGAGGTGGGACTTTCTTCTGGTTTTAGGAACAGATTTAAAATACAGGAAACCGAAGTGAAATGTGGCACAAACATCACAACTTCCATGCATGCCTTCAAGTATCTTTCTTTGATGTGCTGGCACTCTCTGGACTTCAGTGTTGGGTTAAAATGATTCTTTGGAAGAGTATAAAGTTCACACTTCTTGAAATTTCAGAATAATATTAAGGCCGAAACACACTGGGTAAGTTTCTTTCATCTTCCAGAGCACCACCTGTTGTTTCACTTAAAGCTGCTTTAAGCTTCCAACTCAAATCCCAGCCCAACTTTGTGACCTCCAGCACTGAAATTCTTGCCATCAATCAAGCCTGAGAGGGTCAGCTTTACACCTAGAAAAGCAAGTAACAAAACCCTTCATACACTGGTACCCCTGTGCAGTGCCCTCCCCTCAAGTACCTGAGCCTCACAAATGTGTCTTGGTTGCTACAGGAACTTCTGTACATACAGATCCTTTACTTCTATGAGCCTATGTAAGATGTCTAGTTAGTTTATCCTGTTCTAGAGATGACAGGAAAACAACCTGTAGTGTAGTACTAGTGCGAGTTGTTGCTACCAGTTGAACTTACGTACCAGGTCGGAGGGCATGAGTGTAACCAATTCCAATCAGGCTGGCATTATTCACTTTAGCCTACAGGGGAAAAAAAAGGTACACTATTTATACACTGTGTATTGTCCCAGTGCCCTGAGAAGGTGTAACTCAACTACTTGTGGACTAATTCCTAGCAGAGGCATCTAACATTTTCCTTTCCTCCTCAGGAGTCTCCATCTTAAGCTCTAACAGCTTCCAAGTTTTCCCTCATTGTGAATCATTATACCTGCATAAAATGCTGCCTTGTCCTTCACTGCCCCCAGCATCATCTCTTCATATCCATGAAAGGGCTAGTTACTACAGTCCCTTAGTAGCCCATCTGCCTTGTTCAAAGACCCCTGGATGCATATTGCTTAGTAGAGACTTTTTAAAAAATGAGCAATAAATACATGAATATGCAAACCCATTTTTGCATTACTAGGTTTTGAGCTGTTTACAATAGCATTTAATTTTGTCTTAATTGTGATGGAACTAATTCTTGTTTTGAAGCATAACAAATGCTTGCTACTTCAGTTCTTAGTGGTAGAACACAAACACAGTTACTTTTATTCACTCTCACATCCTGGAGAACATGTTTTGTCTCCTGAATCTCTCAGTTCCTCAGAACCTCACCAGTGTTGGTAAAAACACTTATCTCAGCACCTCAGCTGACTTTTCCAGGGTTAACTGTTAGGAGAAGGCTGTAAGTGCAGCTGAACTCCCATCATTTTACTGTAGTTAGACAAGAATTAACAGCATCCTCTCATTACCTTTGGAAAATACATTTTGCATAGGCTCCAAGCACTAATCAGATTAGTGTCTGTTTCACCATGGAATAAACAGTGCTTTAGATTTTTTTTTTCATTGTCTCACAAGTATGACCTGTGAAGTCAAATTTTAAACTACAAAAGAAGACACAGCTTGCTATCTATACCATATGACAGTAACTATTTAAACCAACTACTTCCTACCACAAATCTTCAGTATTTAAGGGAGATTGAAATACTTGTTCCTGTAACAGAATTCTTACCACAACAGAAGTCTTCTCATCCATTTGATACTTAGCAGCAATACCAAAACGTGTGTTGTTGCTGCCAGCAGTCCATGCCAGATTGACTGATGTCTCAACCTTATTATTAACCTTCTGATAAATAGACCCACCAAACTCGGTGCCATCATTCCTGTTTGTAACAGACACAAGTGTGTCAAGCCTTGTCTTGCTTAGTAGACATTAACTTGCTAGATTAACCCTTCCCCACAATCATTAAATCATTATCTCTGAAAATGAATCAAAATATTTAATACTTCCCTGGCCCCATGCTCATCTACTCCCTAGCTGGAGCTAGCAGACTACTGCTCACTTTTTTTATCCAAAACGTAAGTTTTTCTTTTCAACAAGACTTTCCCACAGCTGAAACCTTTGGTTTCAGGTTCTGACAAAACCCCAGATAAATTGCCTGCTCATCTTAAGAAAGCAAGCCTGTGCTAACACATAAAGGGGCAAATCCAGAAGGAGGCTCGAGTCAGTTATGGGAATGATGAGACTGAAAATAACATTACTGCATGGCAGTTGTTTAAATACACCCTCTGCTGAGACTCTCACATCATCTGAATGCCAAGAGTAGAGCTACATTGTGATGACAGCTGGAAACAGGTGAGCACAACAAATACACATCCCTCTCCTCCACCTCTGGCATTTCTGATCCAGAAGCTTTCTATCTAGTGGGGAGGGAGGTAAGGTAGAGTAGCTTAATTGAAGGTTCTTCTATCTAGTGCTAAAATAGAAGTTAAGTTTACAGATTTTAATTCCAAATTAATATTATAAAGTGCCTTTACAATACAACCTCGTGTAGACAAAACCCAAACTTACCCTGAAATGTCTGAGAAGACAGCCAAAGGTTGGAAAATTACTCCTGCCCTAGTGGTACTGAAGTTGAAAATGCTGAATACGTGAACAATTTCAAAACAAATCGAAATCCTCTTCCATAAACCCACCTTTCACCTAACTCAGTTAACACTCTAGTACTATTCATCTACTTTAGCTCCTCAGATAATGTTTTTCTAGGCTCAGATAATACTTACACATTTGTGTGCAGCTGAAAGTCTCCTGCCTTATACCCCAAGGCAAAGTTATTTTGTGAAAGCTTAGACTTGGCTGTATCAAAAGCCATCTGGTAGCCAGCAAGCCAGCCCTCATAGCCCAACACTGCCCAGCCATAGATGGTTGGTCCAGAGAGATCAATGTCTATGTTGCAGCCTAGATTTACATAGTCTCTTTTGTAGGAGGTCTTCAACTTTCCACTCTTTTTCCTGCAGAGAGAAACATGCCATTTTATCCAGGTTTTATTCATGGATGTATGTCCCTTAAAGCTCAATAATTAAGTGTCTGTAACGCCTACTCAAAACTTAACACCTGTTGAAGAGGGCATGGAATAAGGGTAACATTGGTATTAGGTGTATTTATGTGGTACCATTTGTTTCCTCCACCATCACAATATTTATAAGGTACAATATTTATACTTGTATAAATTGTACCTTACATATTGTACCTCAATATTTATACATCACAAACTCCTTAAAATGCTCAAGAAGCAAAAAAGACAAAAGCATTCTACTTAATGCTCTAAAAACCACGAAGTTTTAAATTTTGTTTTGCACAAGTGAGTGCAATGCATTATGGCATCAACAGTTTCTCCCAGAAGCAGCCCTGAACTCCCACACCAACAAGTGGCCTCTCTCTCCTTCAGTAACTTCCCTGGTTGGTTTTGTCCACTGCTGCTTTCCCTTTCCTTTCCTCCCTCACGGCTGGATACCTGTCTCCCCTAATATCCTTATCCACCAGACACTACCCACTTAGCCTTTTCCTATCCCTCTGGAGAGCCCTCTTCAGCTCTCCAATGCATCTTTGTGCTCATTTTGCTATCAATTCAAACTTAACTGAGGCATGAATTTATCACTTCCTTAATTCTCTACCACTGAAGACACAGCACAACACTGTGATGCTTGTCAGTCATACCCAGGCCTGGGGTCTCATTTTTAAAGTTAAGGTTCTAGTTCCTAACATTCAAGCAGTATTTGAAACTCTGATTTTTCTGACAGGCTATCCCCAACAGTAAGGAAATACCAGCAATTATTTATAAAGCTGTCTCAAACTTTGTGTATTATTTAGATATCAACACCCCACCTTTGTTGTCTTGAAAAATCAAATGCATGATAACTGAAAAAGATGTGCTATTCCACTGCCTACCAAAATACCTGTGCATCTTTACCTCCTCACTCAGTTGTGCAGACACCTGCCCAAAAGCCTCAGGAAAAAAAATAATTTTCCTTTTTGTCCTTAAGGTATTGGGTTGTCAACACTAGCACTGTCAAAACCATGACAAAAATGGTACAACTTAAGACCCAGCTGTTGTATGAGAGCTACAATATAATAACCTACTGCAAATACAAATCAGACAATGCCTAAAAAGCTGAAGAATCACTGTTAGCAAACCTTGTCCTTTAAAGACCACTATTATCTATTGCCTTCAAAATATTCTACATTGCTTGCAGAATAATCTACAGTAAATTTTGAGCATTTTCACAATGACCAGAATAAGCACTTTAATTAAAGTTACATAAAATCTTACCACTCCTCAGACAAAGGTAACAGGAAATATTTACCCTGTGTTTGGTACAAATATAGTATCAAGAGCCACCTTCAATCCTTCAGCCAGCTGCAAAGAGAAACAAACATCTGCTCAGTTGTCAGAAACAAACACTGCTGCAATGTGATTTGTTATATTCCACTACTGCAGTTCTATTTCCTCTCTGAAGAGAAGGCAAGACACAACTGTAATATCTCCCACATTTTACAACAAAATCTGAAGATGCTATATGATGAGGGATTAAAATTTGGACCTTTTATCCCCACGTGTGAGGCCCTATAACAGCACACACTTTGTATATGTTATTACAGGTAGATTTCAAAGCTTGTGTTGATAGGAAAATTGAGAAACTGCTAGAGAAATACAACACTTAAGTTCTTGTTTTCAAATTCAGTATAGTTCCAACAATCGACAGGGGGGTGGCTCAAGAATCTCTCTCAGAATCTACAGGTATTCTTTAAGACTCAGTACTATTTCACAGGCCAAACCATGTACCTGCCTCAGCTTTCCCAGCCTTGTGTTGAGCTGGGCAACATTTTCCATTTTAAAGCATGGGTAAAAGTGCAAAACTGTAACTAGAAAAATTGTTGACCATACATGGCAGAGGGCATTACAGAAGTGTTACTACCTTTGACACCATTACCTTACCCTTCTGGCATCAAGTAAAAAGCATAATGCTACTACTTTGAAAAGTAATTATCTTTTTTCGGTGTGCAGCATGCTAATAGCCCTTTGTGTAAGCAGTGCCAAGCTGTAAGCACGAATCTTTCTCTTCCTTACAAAATATACTTAAAATACCTTACAAAATATACTCAATCTCAAGGCAGCCAAACTTAAACCTTTACGTATTAGAACATTTATAAACACAAGACCCCTTTTTCTTTCCCCACATCTGCAGCAGTGACAGTTCTACATAGCTAGAGTGCATCTTTAAACAAGAACTCCTATTTGGAGTAGGCTAACAGAGATACTCAGTCAAACAGCTGGCTAATTATATGTGCCTAGAAGTGCAGCAACTACCTCTGGAGCAGCACACAGCTGTAGGAATGCTTGCAGCAGCCACCCCCAAAATCCATGCTGCTCTCTCAGCCTGTGCCTTTTGCAAATGTACATAACTTTTTTCATTTTAGTACTCTACGTGGTTTTGTGCTACTTTCACTCTTCAATGTTTTCTCCTCAGATCAGTACTTTGAGATACAACTCACAGAAACACTTTCAGAATCACTGCTGCCCCTTACCTGATCCTCCACAGCAACTTCAGTTCCCAAGGTGTTGTCTGTGTTCCACTTCTGGGTGAATGTAAGTCCATAGTCTTTGACCTTATATTTGGTCTCTAGACTGCCTGAAGCCTTGCCTGTGTCTGTGTTAGAAGAACCAGTTGCAGTGAATTCCTGCCAAGAGCATAGTATGAGTTTCAGCAATCTGCTATTCAATTACATTCAGTTTTTCCACTTGTCAAATGCCAGCACTCCCACTTCCTACCCTCAGACCTTTTGACACAACCCTCAAAATCATCCTCCTCTTCTTATCTCCAACAAAAATAATTATTTTTCCATCACAAAATGGCATCTCTGTACTGGATACAGAGGCGTTCTGCAACTTGCCTAGATTGAAGAAGCACTAGTACATAAAGACCTGACACCTTCACTTACTTTTTATCTGCATCACGATTTCATTATCCCTGATTTTTACTGCACTTTTTTTCTAACTTATCCACCAACCTCCTACTTTTTCCACTGTCTTTTTTTCCACTCTGAAGTGGCAATTACCATGCCATCATTCCACAGCTTGCTCTGTACCTTCACATGGATTCATACCCAGGTACAAAAAGATACTCACTTGGGATACAAAGCTGCTTATATCCTTGGATTTTTCCTCACAATCTCCTTACCAGTACTGTCCCAACTGTGCATAAAATAGCACACGTTATAGTCCTAGAAATCCACTCTATCTTAAGAAAAGTAATCCTACACCCAACTTGACTTTCTTCCATTTCAGATTAATTATGTCCAGACTGATTTCTCAAAACATCCAATTTGCTTTGGAACCCTAATGTCCTAGATCCATCTCAGATCTCTCTAGATTCCAGGATGCTGTGTACATTATTTTCACAATTCTGAACTTTGAAGAGTGTTCAAAAAATATCTTTTGGGTTTTTTATGTGCCAGGGAAGTACAGACAGGTAACATTCCACTTACTTCAGCTAATGCTCTACTACAACAGCACAGCAGTTTAACAACACATATAGCCAGTTAACAAAATTATGTGACACAGGAAGTCAGGATGTGTTAGACTGCCCTTTAAGACATAATTGCTACACACTGCTCTAATGTTACTTCCACAAATCCAGTGCAAAGACATCTCAAACCTGTATCCGGATTCAGAAGTAATTTCTTCTGATCTTAGGGCAGGTAACTTATTAAAAATCCCTGATTTTTTTCTCAAGATTGTAAAATTCTTTTCTCAAAGCCAAAGGAAAAATTCCTGCACTGTCACAGGATCAAAGGCCAAAGGGCTTTGCCAAGTGTCAGAACTAGACCTGCTTCTGGAAGCAGAAGGCATGCAGTCAGCATCTGCTGCAATCAATCTTGCACTGTCTAAACAAGAGATGTCTCATCGTACCATCGCACGTCAAAGCATTTCTTGCATTTTTTTGTAGCTGAAAATCAAACTCATTCTGGCTTCATGTCACACACACTTCAGTCTCAACCAGCAGTCAAGTTCAGTTTCTCATTAACCCTCTAGGTTACGGTTTGAGGCATCTTCAGGAATGCCATGCACTTAGTAGGCTAAACCACTTGCAATCTATAAGACAATTACAACCAACAAACTCTACTGTGTTCCAAGTCCACAGGAAAAACACCCAAAACATTTCTGTATCGCAACAATCAGAGATATTATTAATACCCAAGTACAAATTAGATCTCACACTATGTTCCTAACCCTCATCTCCATCCCCCAGACTCCATTTTGTTGCATCAGTATGCTCATTAGAAACACTAATAAGCACAAAACCTGATGCAACAGAAAACTATCAACACCGTATCTCTTTTTTCCCTCCTGATGTTTCTAGTGTTCTTATTGTGGATTCTTCAACAAAGATTGCAAATGGCTTTACATACGTGAATCATAAAGCAGAGTGAGAGCTATGGACACAGTCAAACTTCAGGAGGTGGATGATAACATGACTGAAAACAGCGGAACAGTTTATGAATGATATTATGCACAACAACATCACTAGACAAAGCAATCAAGAGCCAACATGCCAACACAGTTGCTATTCTTACCAGCTGGATAAACATCCAACACCAAAGTTGCATGGAAAAGGAAAAGCCCATTTTAGAACTTAATAGGGTTGTTCATGTTCTGTCACATTCAGAAGGCAGCATAATTAACATGAGTGTATTATTTGAGAATCAAAACTTCTGGCCAGGAAAACTATGCATATCATGACATGTCAGGAGCTGATGGCAGTCACAGAACAGAGACCACACAGTTCCTCATACCTACATGTTCCTGGTGTACAATACAAATAATCCATAAAAAAATCAGTTGGGACAGAACACAGCAATACAAAAAGAATGACTTACACCTTTTGCATGATAAGAATTCAAGAAAAGGAGGGAGCTAAAGCAAAATTCATGATGCAGTAGGCTGAAAAAGCAGCATGGCTTATCAACCAGAACTGTATGGAGTGGTAGCACACACAGTACTGACACTCAGTGTGAGAATAAGTTTATTTGGTAAACAATTTAAGCCTGTGGTTAAAGAACAAAATTATGAATTGCAATCCTTCTTTTGCCAGCCTTCTTGTGAAATCATGAGGATGCTCTACTTCTCAATCACTGAAGTGCAGATCATGGTATTTTCCTGCTACCTTAAGTACTAATGCTTAATTCGTGTGTATAAAATGCTCACAAATTCTACATAAAAGGTACTGCAGGAGGACTATTTTAATTAAGTCTTGCATGGTAAGTATGATGGAGACAAGTGAAAATTAAGTCAGTTAAGCTGTGGCTCCTATTTGTCCCTTAGCCTTTTGTATAAATTGTAATTTTGGCTGGACTCAAAATCCTGTAAAAAACAACAGCAGTAGATAAACTCAGCTGCATTTCCAAGGAGAAAAAAAGAGCTATTTAGGCTGAAGAAACTCGTATGTTTAGGCAATAGGAACATAGAGAAAAGCTGTACGTCCATGACAAATTGTGTACTTCTTGTATACTGCAGAAAAGAAGTACAGCTCTGTCAGTTCCACACCTCATTACAGAAACACCTCAGTCAGCAACAGGTTTTAAAATTAGAACTGAAAGGGAGAAGCAGCACCCCCTATCAGGTTATTACCACCAACCAGTTCAGGAATTTGCCTTTCCACTGCAATGCTGGTGATGCTGAAAGGTCCCCATACTCACCACCCCAGTGGAAGACTTGGTCTTCAGCTCTAACTTGACCATTCCAAACCCTGAAAATGGAAGAGTACACAGTGTCTATTTCACTGCTATATGCAAGCAAGGCTTGTTACCAACACACCCAAATTACAGCAGGTAGGATAGATTGACCTGTAACAGCCTATTTTCATCTTTCAACAGTTGTTAATCTTACTGAGGAATAACTGAAAGAATTTTGACAATTCAAAGTGGGTGGCCTCATAATTTATAGACATAACAATCACAGTAAATTATCTCTACCTTCTGTAGCTACCTGCAGTCTGGGACCAATCAAGACAGTTACCATTTCTTCTTTTCTGCAGGAATTTCTTTCTTCCCCTTCTCCAAGAAAAATATGCTTCAACTTCCTTCAGCCAGTGCCATATAAAGAGATACTATTGTTTTCCTCCTTTTCTTCCTAATCAGTTCTGGAAAATACTTGGTCCTTACTGGAACAACTGATCCTGAAGCAAGGAACTCAAGCTGAATTTTAACAAAGCCTCAACTCCAGGTGGCAAAGACCAGAGCTTTTTAATTTAATGTAGCATATGTATTTGGGATAGAAATGCAATCTTTGCTACACACTGACAAAACCAGATTTAAAAAATGTCATCGCTTTTAGTGTTGCTCACAGAAAAGGGAGCAGTACCAGAATTTCTACATTTAAATTATTTAATGAGGAATGTAAAAACTGAAATAATTTCCACTACAGCTATGACAAAAGGCTATTCTGATTAACATCATTCTGTCTAGGGAACCTCTTTGTTGCCATGTATGGTCTCCTATGACAATCTACCTGAGTTTTATTTCACATCTCTAAATACAAAAACTGGAAGGTAAAAAAAATGCAGCATTTTGCAGAGGTTATTCTGGAGTGCTTCTTAAGGTCAAACTTTCCCTGCTAACTCTTGACTACTGAAGCATTTTCATGACACATGCCTAAGATTCAAATTCAGAAGGAGTGAGATGCCCTGGGCCTCTACTGAATTTCTGCCACAAGCAATTAGGGGATCTCTGGGGCCCTGATGCTTTTAGTGCCATTTCCGAGATGCCTAAGTATAAACATGAGAGGTTATCAAACCACAGCCATGCTACTTACCATATCCCTTGTTGAATACATCCCTGGCAGACTTTCCCAAGTCACTGTATGATGGTGGGACAGCCATTGGATCTGAAACATATTGGAAGTTGTGTTCAACAGCACAAAATCTCAGCTATGTCCAAAGCATTTTTAAATGTCTGTGACTAGTACCCTCTGCATACTTCAACCATATAGAACTACAAGACCTTTGAAGAACAACCAAGAAAGTCATCCTGGCATCATCCTTGCTTTGTCAGAAACAAACTTCAAGTAAGTTATAAAAGCAAATCCATTGCCTAGAATCACTAAACCCCAGGAACAGGATTACATTCAACTACCTATGTAGGCCTCACATTCTTATATTGCAGAAAGAACTCATGGGAGCCTCACCACTGTTCCATAACAAGCAAACACTGCTCTCATGACAGGACCCTTTCTGAGAGCAACCCTGAGAACCCAATGGAACAGCAATGTGCACCAATCCTGAAGGGAAGATGATGTCTGGCTTCCAGGTGTACTTTTGACTTCTCAGAAAAAAAAAAAAAATTCAGCTTAGCTCATCCTGAAATACAAAATTCTTTGCCAATAATAAGCAGCTCTACTTGCAAGAAAACTCTTCAGAGGAGTCAGTTCCACAGCTATTAATACTAAATTTGGTCTCCATCAACCAGATGCAATGATAATGGCTAACAAAACAATGTAAGGTGGGAAAAGAAACATCTGGAACTAAGCCAGAGTACCCATTTTAAGCACCTTGCATTAAACACACCCTCCTTAATTTTTGTGCTTTGATTTTCTCTCACAGAATAGAGAAATTAGGACAACAAACACAGGACAAAACGTATCAAGGAACAAAAGGCCGGGGACAACCGATGGTAACGGCGCCGTTTTCAGATACAGCTGACAGTGAGCCAAGACCTCTACAGAGACTGCGAAGAGGCAACACTGAGCTGGAACCGCTGGTGACGAGAGCTGACACGGGAACACCCACCCCGGCCTACGGACTGACTACAGGGAAGAAAAAAACACCAGCCACACAAGACCCCCAAAACGTACACAAGAAAGAAAACCGCGAAGAAATGCCCCGAGGAGCCGTGGGTGCGGACAGCGCGGCCGTGACAGCCCCTCAGGGAGCCCCTCGGGGAGCCCCTCAGGCAGCGGCGGGGCCTGGCCAAGGGCACGCGGGCGCCCTCACGAGCAGCGCCGCCTCCTGATGTCAATTACGCAACGGGTAACGGATCGCGGATCGCTGACCCGCACCGGCACCGGCACCGGCACCGGCACCGCCCCTGCGGAACGGCGACACCGTGGGAACCCTCGGTCGCTGCCGACCCCGCAAGTTCGTGCCTCCAGGCCGAGAAACCGGAGCGCTGGCAAGACCCCGGCCGCCTGAGGAAGAGCGGGAGCCGGCCCGCGCCACGGGGCCATCGCCCCCGCAGCCCGCGGGGCCTCTCTGGCCCGGTCCCCTGCGGGAAGGCGACTCGAGAGACGCCCGCCTCAGTTGCGCCGAGGGACGGAGGGCGCCGGCAGGCCCCGCCCGTGGCCCCAGCCGCGCGCTCCGGGCCCCGCCGCTACCTACCGGCCGCACTGCCTGGGGAGAGGTCTCGGTGTCCCCGAGCCCGCATGCGCCGACCCCACGCATGCGCCGCGTCCCGGCTGCCGTTGCTGACACCTCCCGCCGCGGCAGGCGGGCGGACGCCGCGCGGCCCGGGGCGGTGCCGGGTCCGGCCCCCACCTCTCGGCTTTGGCCCTCGCGGGAGGAGGCCGGGGTGGGGGAGCTGCAGCCTGCAGGAGGGACTCTCAGAGCCATCACCGAGCGCCGCTGGGGCGAGAAACGGCGGCGAAGCGTCCGGAGGCAACCCCGGAGAGAGCCTCGGAGCGGATAGGTGTGACCCTTCCGCGGACAGAAAGATACCAATGGCCGGGCCTGATGTGGACCGCTCCGGGCCCCAGGCAGGGCAGCTTCCCCGCACGCAGCCTGACTCAGCCTCCAGCGGCTGCTGCAGCTCCTCCCGAGCCCCTCAGCTACCGCAACCAGCAGTTCGCTCCCAGGACTGCCCCGAACTACTCAGACCTGTAGCCCTGAGGCACGGGAATGAGACAGGCACACCGAGAACTGACGGCCAGGACCAAAGCAAACACTGACAGAACAGTGAAGCCACCATCGGTGACAAACCCCAACTGCTACCCTCAATACATTGCACATAAAGTAATGTATGCACAAATATTACTATTGTACATGCCCATTTACACAGATTCCCTATGGTGAGCACAAGGATTGTAGCTACTGCTTTCCACATTACCAGGCCTCTCGCAATCCAGCTCTGGAGGAGGAGGAAAAGAATTAAGTAACACAGCAGCCCAGAAGAGGGGCCAGCCAGCTAACTGGGGTTGGAGGACGGGCAGAAAAATAAGAACATCATATACTAATGTAGTTCAAGAAAAACAAGCACACACTCTGAACAAGCTATTTTTCTTCCATGTATAAGAATTTATTGAGAATTACCAAGAGAGAATGCAAGGCCAGCAAATTGTGCTTCAAGTCCCAAGAAGAAGTAGTCTGAGCAGTATACCTGTTGAGGATGGAGAATGCATCAATGTCATGCTGTGTGCTATGTAGGAACCATCTGAAAGCACTGTAAGCTCATGTTCCTGTTTTTTTGATGCTCTTAAAATTACAGCTAAAAAAATGCACAGGGTTACACATTCATGACAGAATTCTCACTTCGTTTATTCACACCAATTTTTGAAGAAAACACAGAATACATCAGCTATGTATATTTTTACTATGAAGTATCACAAGTTAATTTCTACTTGTGTTACATATCACTGCATGCATTAGGTTGGTGAACATTCCCTGAAAATAATTAAATCCACAATAGGAAAAATGGAGGAAAATAAGGGGATAAGCGAGATTATCAATCTTTAATCATCATTACAAAGACTGACCAGCACTAATTATATAAGAGCAAGTAAAAATGTAGCTGTTCTGTAGGCTTAACCCAGATCTAAATAACAAACAGTGTTACATCCATCTTTGCTATAGGACTCAAGTCAGGTTAAGCAGCCTGGCAAAACAGATGCAAACTCTGCCCAATAAAGGCAGAGAGAACACGAGTCAGATGAAACATTTTGCCTTTACGAAATATGCGTTCTTTAAGGGGTCCTGACTGCTACACCACCCTTCCCACCCTTCCCTACTTTTTTAAGTATCACAGCCCATAGAGTTAAACAATTTTTATCAGCTTTGAAGAGAGAGAGATTTAATCTTCACTCCACATTCTGTGTTAGTGCCACAGACTTGCTTTAAACATCAGCAATGTGCACTTTTTGTCACAACATCCAAAGAGTATGGACTCTGTATGTTCAGTAAGCAGCTATGAAAACATCTCACTAGGGTACAAACCTAGACAAGAAGTTACTCGCTCCGATCCTTTGGCTCTCGGTATTTCCACTGGATATAATCAAAGATATCTTCTTCACATTCCACTGGTAGTGGCTCGCCAGCAACTCCTACAAGCAAATTACAGATGCTGTTTGAAAGGTGGAAGGCCTGTGCAATCCTGAAATGCCAAATGAACTGCAAGTTTAAGACAAAACTGCCATAAACAGACTCAAAAAAACTCAAACACAACCTCTCCCCCACCCTCCCAACTTTTTCTACAGTGTTTAGATACTGGTTCTCATTAGTGTCAGAGAAAATAAGGTAATGGATTAACTTTAGGTCCACATGGTTATTATTTAGGTTATTTAGGTCCACATGGTTATGCAGTTAAATATACTCATGCATATCTTTATGCACAGTCAGCCCCCCTCCAAAACAAAACAACTGAAGAGCATTTCTTGTTAAACTACTGGGAAACCACGTGTCTGCACAACACTGAAAAAAAATAATCTTCATGTAAGCAGATTGGGTGTTCCAAAGAGGTAACTTTGTGCCACAGTGGTGCCCGTACTGTACCTCTTCTGTTACAAAGGTGTCCAGCACCAGAAAGGACACTGACAAATTTCATGAACGACAGTATTTATCAGAAGTACACTGAAAAAGCAATGTAAGACACTGTCCTGGTTTGGGCTGTAACAGACATCAGTCACACAAAGCATGTAACTAGAAAGAATTCTGTGTGCAAAGGCCACTGACCAGTGACACCCAAGGGACGGATTGTATACTCATTGATTGTGAAGCCCATTTCCAGGGCATGAGCTCTCATGTTCTTATTGAATATATCACTTCCTGTGAAATACAGTACACCACAGTAATACTGATCTTTGGGGATAAGCCTAGAAAAAAAAGTGGAAGAAAAAGTACATAATTAGAATAAATATGTAACAAAAAAGTTCCAAACCATTTGGAATTCAGCCACTGTTCTCTTTGCTTGGTATTTATGTGCACACATTCTGGAACTCTGTATATTTGATTTTCCCACAAGTCAAATGCAAAATTAAATTAATTGAATATCAAAAAAAGGTTAAGCACCTCTACTCTGACCCTGGAGCTACTGATGTTCAGTGTCCATACTGTTACAGTGCTTACACTCATGTCAAGAACTAATGCCAAAGCACTGTGATAAAGTGGGCTGTAATTCTGAAATCATATACAAAGTCATGATTCAAAATACAACATTCTTGCTTATAACCTGCTGTACATACTGGCCCTGTACAGTGGCTTCCATACTGCAAAAGAATTAGAAACCTAGTTAATGCATGTTTTGAGCATGGAAGTAGAGATCCAAATGCAGAATTTGATGCAAATGCCTCCTATGTAGCAGACAGTTAATGCAGGGTTTTGGGGTTGTTTTTTTGTGTCTGTGTACCGGATATCGATTCTCCTGTGTGGATAGGCTGTCCCATCATCTTTGTTTGGTAGCTGACACACACCCTGTAAGAAATGCAAGAAATCAAAAATGCAAATAAACAGATTTGAGATCAATCTTCACCTACCCACCCCTGAGCAACCTCTAAACAAACCTCAGTCATTACAAAGTTAAAGTCTCGTTGGCCTGATTAAGTATGCAACTAGAACAGTTGCATGCCATGGTACTGTGAACCACTATTTTATACTGCTAGGAGAACCACAGTTCAAAGTAGCATATAACTGCTTCTTGAGTTTCTGTTACATTAGGAAGGATCACAGGACTTCTCATTTCCTATTCATTTGCTTTAATTCTTATCAGGCTTTTCAGGACAACTTTCATCTGGAGAAAGCAAGTGTCTTTAACTGTAGTATTAAATATTTAAGTACTTATGCCTTTAAAAAGACTAGCTGAATATAACAGTACCTTGATTCTTGAATAGAAATTTGTAAGTCATGGACCTTTGGGTGAACGCCCTGCAGGACCACTCCTCTGAGCTTCCAAAGGAATTCCATAAAACCAGTAGGAGTGATCGACAGAAACTAATTAGCCCTCATTTGCACTCTATATTGCTTATGGTTCTACACCTGTCTGTTACAATTAACTTATAACCAGGCTGTGAGACCGAGACACCAGAAGCCTATAAAGAAGACTCAGTGAAACAAAGTAACGCCCAATCCACACCTTCAACGGAAAAAAATGTTTTGCCCTGAGCAAGGGACCTAAAAAACATGACTACTCCTGTAATTCAGTACAGTATTTGTTCATCACACATAATCTCTACTGTATCTTGAGTCTAGCAGCTTACCCATTAAATTTGGTCTGCAACAAAACTAAAAAACAACAAATGAGACAGAAGTACTTTACATATTAGACAGAACAAAGCAGACATAAGGCCCAAGATCAAATACAGTATTTCCAAAATCTTGAGGACAGGTACAGAAGTGGTCACTAGTGCACCTGAAGTGAGGTTGGGCTGACAGTCTTGGGAAACATCAAACAAAACAGAGACACATTTTGGCACTTTATGATGAAGATTATGTCAGTGGAGTTCAGAATGACATAAATACCTGTATATATTCAAATACAGAAACCTTGCCATGAGAGGTCCACTAGCAGTTAACTGCATAAGGTGTTTACGGGTGGAAAAGGGAGGATTTAAAGCCTTACCATGAATTTGGTGTCACCTTTGGACAGCATATCTGTGACAAAGTGGACTTTTTCCAGTTGTTCAACAACTTGACGCAGAAGTTTTGGCTAGCAATAGAGACAACACAGAAGAAAAGATTATTTCAAAAAATAACAAAATAACAGAAAAAAAGGATAGGAGTAAACATACTGAGTAGTTCTGCAAGAAAAACACAATACACAGACCTGAGAAACTGTTATCACTCCTCAAAATAAACAGGGTGGTCCAAGATAAGAGTTTACTACTATAGTAAATAAAATATGCAGTAAGTTGCATCACAAGTCTGAGACTACATATTTTCTCAATTTAAACTCTTGTAAAAGTAATGCACAGCACTGATCCACAGTAGCACAGAAACACACCTGCTTGGGTGATTCAGATGTGAAACTTGGGTGGGTTAGGAGAACATCCATATCACCACTTGACTCTGCACCTGGGAAAGAACCAAAGACAACATGACTCTACACAAGGCAAAATATACTAATGTTGATGAACATTCATCTAACCTTTTCCTATAAATGTTTTTAGTGGTAGAAAATAGCCAGTCACTATTCAAGATATTTGTGGAAAAACTAAGAGAACCTTGTTCTTCAAAAAGTTTAGCACCCCACAGATCTCAGAAAACACCCATGAATTTCTTGCTGTATTCTATGGTGAAGTACAAATATCTTTAACATAAAACTAAAGCAAACAATTCACATGTTACAATATACTACTCTTTATTGGGGGCAGGGTGAAGAATCAAGAATTTATGTGGGTGTTTCATCACTGAACTAAGCAGCCAAGAAAACACTAACAGGAAAAAGGGAGGTTCCAGCTTAGACTGCTTCTCTAGAAGAACATACATAGTAATGAAAGAAGAGCATATATAGTAATGACTTTTTCTTACTAGGCTGAAATAGACATAAGATCAGAGTACCAACCTCGTCTAAAACTGCCACAGACTGTAGCAATATAGTTTGAGTCCAGCTTCTTTATCTCTTTCAGCACAATTTCCTACGTAAAAAAAATAAAGTGTTGTTTAGAGGTGTCAGTCATTCACTGGCCATCCGTGCCTCAAATCCTCATTAAAGTCATTCTTACCTGCATTTGCAGCATTTCTTCCCTTGGGATTCTTTTCTCAAAATCTTCAAAGTATCTGCATGTATAAAAATAGAAAATATCTGCATGTATAGAAATAGAAGAAACTAAAAGAGTAGCAAGGGTAGCATCTTAATTTATATCAGTTAAATGTGTATTAGAATAAAGAATACAACTTATATTACTGTCACAGCACAAAAAACTCCCCATTCTCACCAAACATATTGCCAAGCAGTAGTAAAAACTCACAATTGCTTGACTGGGGAAAAAAAGAACAGAACCTTAGTTGGTCTGGGTAACCTTACATAACATGCTGGAATCTGAAGAAGTCATTAGAAAAGCCAAGCACTTGCACCCAAGAAAACTTACTTCAGCCCAATCCGTTGGTGATGGGTCAGCTTGTGCTCATTTTTTCTTAGATCTGTAAGAATAAAGAAAAAATTTTAAAAGTTACTTGAGGAATAAAAGTCTTAAAGGAAGTTTCCATCAATGCAAAAGATGATGCACACAAAGAACACGCAACAAGAAAACGGCAACCTCAGACACAAAGTAAGAGATTTAAATTGGCTACTCAACCACCAGAACGAGTAGAGTGTTCCTGACAAAGACTGCAAAAGAGCATTCACCTCAAAGCCAAAAGACTCATTATTTACAAAGTAATCTCCAAATACTTTCCTTTGGATGTATGTAATGCCTCCAGCCTATCCAGTAACTTACACACTTTCCCCAGAGGCTAGAGCATGCCTGCTGTCACAGTAGTACTTGGGAACAGGCAGGTTGACAGAAAAAAAGACATTACTGGAGGGTGAACTGAGGACAGAAAGTTACACTTACCTTCCAAGGTCTTAATTCCTTCCTCGACAAATTTCCGAGCAGCAGCAGGACTGCAAAGAGAGAAGGCAATCTACCATCAGGAACAGCAGGAATCTTACAACACTGAAAAGGACATTAGAACTCAATATGTAACTGCCTAGGTTCTTCAAGGCCAAGACTGAAGTAGCTTCTTACAGTCTTCCTCTTACCAGCACGGGCATTTCAGTCAGTAGGTGGCTATCCAAGGCTTAGTCTGTGAATTTTTTAGCACTGATGCAACCATGCAGTAATGTATAATTGTAAAAAATAAACAAATCTCATCAAACAAGCAATATTTCTTTAGACAACGATGGATTCATGATAAGAACTACTTTAACCACAATGAGTCTCTGAACCACCTTGATGCATTAGTTTGCAACCTCTACAGTACAGCAAAACAGTCCTAGCTCCAGGGTGCCTGGAGTTTGCCTTAAGCACAACACTCAAACTAGTGACTGAACCTTTTTCCCTTTTAACAGTTTGTCATTAGATTAATCTGTGTGACTCTGTGGAGAAGGAATATTTCAGCTGTGGGAAAGGCATTCGAGTATTGCTGTACCCAGATACCTGCCCAATATCTAAAAACACTGAGAACCAGCAGCCTGGAAGCACAGTTTTTCCCTGAGGAACTGCTCTCCAACTACACTGGAATCCCGGGACTACAGCTCTACCACCCTGAAAAACTGTGAATCCATGTCCACAATAAAACTGTTATGTTACAACAGAATTGCCAGATCTTGATTTTACTTCCTTTCTTGCTCTTCCTTGTTATCTCTTGCTGGATTCCAGATCAGGAGAGGCAACTCTCACTGTCCTGAGACAGGACAGCATCCAAGCTTCTCCTTCTGCATCTCATTCCAGTTTCTCAAGAACATTCTTAAATCCCACTATATTTACATTTTTTTTTAATTGACAACAGTGTACTCTTTCTTCTCATCCAACTGTGTCATCACAATTACAATGTCTGAGTGGGCACTACAACATCAGCTCAAACTCATTCTGTTCATTATTTGCAACCACACAAAATCTGTTCATAACTCCATCAAATAAACAGAAGTAGGAAAAAACAAACAAAGGAAAAAATCTTTACCCAATGCCAGTAACTCGTGTGAGGAAATTGATAGATGCACTTGTATCATCTTGTCGAATCTGAAAAACACCAAAAAACAAACCCTTCTTTACTCCATTTTGCAACAATCAAATCTTGAGAAGATAATAGCTTAGTGAGACTCTGCTTTGGACACTCACTATCCATCAGTGCAAAACAGCACCAAGGGTTGTCCTGTGCATCACAATAATGCTGGATGTACCAAGCCTGAAAACTGCCTTAACTACCCACAAAGAACACAGTTAAACCACAGAACTCTGGAGCCTCCCCAGTCAGAATTCCACTTCTCACAAAAGACACTCACACTCTGATTACAGAACATAAAATATTTCCAGTTTCATAGCCCTGGTTTAGCTTCTCATTCTGTGCTTTCTACTCACCATAGACTCCACATCCACCATTCTTAAGCTTGACATTGGTCTCTCCAGGGGCAAAAAATTGCACAAAGCAAGCAAGCTACTTTGCAAGATATAAAGAAAAGCATTTATTGAGAAATATAGCACAAAGGAAAGAAACCTACCTTTTCCAATTTGCGTAGTTTTCCAGTGGACAAAAACTCATCTATCTTCTCAGCTATTTTAGCACCTACTCCATCCTAAATGTTGTGGGGAAGACAAGTTAAATTCAAGATCACTTAAAGCCATTGTACCTACAGAGAAATGAAAGCTCCCCAGAACTGAGTGCAGAAAGCAGGACTAAGCCACAGAGACCGTGATAAAATACCTAACCATAAGGCAACATAACAGTCAGAGCAAGCAGCAGAAACACAGCAATTCAAGGGCTACATTAAAGGTGCCCCAAAAAGCACCAGCTTTGGAACAGGCTCGAATTCTTGTGGCTGAAATTCACCGCATGCAGCTCAGCAGTAACGGAGCAAAGGGGAAACCCCCCCGCAACACAACAGAGACCGCTGCAGCCCCCGGGCCAGCGGCGGGCACAGCCACCTACCAGCTTCTTGGCTTCAGCCCCGCTCTGGATCTTGCTCGGGTAGCGAGCGATGACCGAGGCCGCCTTCCTGCGGAACAGCGCCTGTCAGAACGCCCGCCCGTCTGGCGCGGCCCCGGGTCGGGTCAGCGGCAGGGGTGGGGGAGAGGCGGTACCTGTAGGCGTTGTACTTGTGGATGGCCCGGTTTACGTTGCGTTCGTAGTTGGCCAGCTCTGCGGGGAGAACGGCGGTGAGATCGAGCGGCGGGGGCAGGGAGGGAGCGCGGCCGCCCCGCCGCCCGCCGCCCCGGCCCGCCCGTACCGGTGAGGAAGTCGGTGATGCCCTGGTTGGGGCTCTCCTGGGGCGCTTTCCGCTTGCTCATGGCCGGTACCGCACCGGCCGCCGCGGAACCGGGGGACGCCGTGCGCGAGGAGGCACTTCCGGCCGTGACGTTACAGGGCGTGTCCCGCAGCAGTTTGCGTGCGCAGGACCGCACCGGGGTTTTGTCTTGTTGTTTTGTTTCTTCAGTTCTTATCGTATCATTTAATAGATTAGTGAAGATAAACTGACTTCTTTACTTGGGGACCTGTGTACGTTGCGCTGGCCCCGCCCGTTTGGCAAAATGTCATATTAAATAGCTGAGCTATATAGACCTCGGGCCACCCTGAACTGTCGAACTCCAGTAAAGCTGTTGCCATGAGAAGCGCTAAGGACAGATTAATAGAGTGAAAAAGCAGGGCGCTAAGCCCTTCACCCCTCGAGAGTCAGACAAGTCCACAGCGGTGCTGGGCTGGGAGGTCCCCGCCTCCCCGGGGTGATGGTGCAGGGCTGGTGGCTGCATCCCAACCTGTCTTGGACCCACCCTCTTTCTCTGGGCTGTGCACCCTTGTGCACAGCTCTGCCTCCTCTGGGCCCTACCCCCTGTTTTTAGCTTTACCCTTGGTGGGTGCCCCCCTCCCACGTGTGGTCCCACCCCCCCGAGCAGGGCTCTGCTCTAAGGCAGGGAAGCTCCGTGCCCACGAGTGGGCTGTGCAGATGGGGCCAGGTTGCTGCCAAGGGAAAGTAACTTGTGGCAACTCAGTGCAGCACTTTCCAGTTGTGTTTGTAGGTGCTGCGCAGGCCCTGTTGGGATTGGATAGGCTTTTGGGGTGAGCTGGGATGGTAGCCAGGAAGGTCAGGGGGCAGGTGACTTCTGACAAACACAACAGGAATTTTGTATCTTGCTGGTATCTTATGTGCCTCAAGAAATCATGGGCACAGCATCGGATTCTGGAATGAGCAGATGAGCAGAACACCATGGGGGATCTGAGGAGCTGGGTGCTGAAGAGGTTGGCAGTGGCTGGTGTGATGCTCATTGGCAGCGCTGATTGTGGCTTGGTTCCCTGCCCCCTTCTTGTCACTGTGGCCCTGTCCTTCTATTCCTCCCCCTGGGGGTATGGCCTTGCCCTTCTTTCCCACCCCTTCTGCTCTTTTGCTTTCTCATTCTCCTTTTCTCTTTCCTTTTCTTTACTTTTCTGGATCAGTTCAGGCTCTGAGCCTTGTCTCCAACTCTGCTGGGATTTCTGAGGAGTCTAAATGAACATTTTCCTGCTTTCAGAGTGCCCTGCATGGGAGGGGGAGGGTTGGCAGTTCAGGAGTTGCCTGCAGTGTTCAACTCTTCAATGAGGGTAAGTGGAACACCAAGGGGCTCTTTGGAGGAGTTCAGCATTCTGAAAGAGGTCAGTGTTTACTGATATGAGACTTGCTAGTGGTACCAACTGGTTGGTTGGAATTTTTTCATGGCACATGATGAAGGGGAACCTTGTAGCTACAGGAACATCCCAGCCCACTGTTGTGGCTTCCCTTGTTGACCACGGCTTCAGTTGCCCATCCCTCTGAAAAATAAGTGGAACCAGGTGTGGGGAAGGGCTGGGCAGGGAGGGGGAAAGTTGAGAATTGCAGGGAGGGGGTTGGGAGGCAGTGTAAGTGAGAGGGCTGTACAAGAGCAGCCCCCTTTGGTCAGGTGAAGGGACCAGGTTAGATTCCAACACCATGCAAAGATGGGCAGGGCAGCTCCAGCCTTTGCGTGTGGTGGTGTGTAGTTTCTGCTGTTTGTCTTTGTTGTGTTAGAGCTTTCTATGGCCTTGATGTCCTCATTGTGCTCACAGAGTGAGTCTTGCACCTTGGGCACCATCCCTAGGCTCTGAAACACCTTATCAACGCATTCAGTGATGTGTTGTCTTGCATAACAGATTCACAACATGGAACAGTCTTGTGTATGGTAGTTTTCTCAAAGGTTGTCTCCTGACATTTTCTTCCTAACTACGTCAGCATCTCTAATTGTGGATTTTCTTAGACTGGGACTGGTTCCCTGTGTCCTTAGGTCTTGAATCCAGGCTTCTCATTTACCTGTCAACTAAGCTTAGAAAACAGCTTCTTGTAAAAAGCAGTGTCCTTCGACACTCTTGGGGCCACAACAGAGCCTCCATGTGTCACTCTTGCATCCCTGTATGTCTTCAAGCCCAGCTATCTTGGATCCTGGAATCATTCATCTTCCTGAGTGTTTCCTCTTGACATCGAGTCTTGTGGTTTGCAGTGTTGTGTATTGGGTTGGCCTCAGCACTGAGAGTTTGGTTTGGAGCTGCCCTGCCCACATTGTAGGGTCAAGGGCCCTTGGAAGAGTCTCAGTGGAATTGTCCATGTGTTGAGCAGCATTCCATAGAGTGAAGGTTGGTGGGCTGCAGGAGCAGTTAATTCTCAGGTGTTGTATTGCTGTGGAAGGCATTGACATCCCCTGTTTTTTGTGTTTTCCATGTGCCCTCCAAACTTCATTTTGGCACCCTGCAAGGCTGGCAGGCAGATGGGTGAGGGCCCAAGGTAAAGGAGGGAGTGGGAGATGGACATCACAGTGGGCTGCCTGTTGTTTGAGGCAGTATCTTGGCATGTGCTTTTTCTTTGACTTTTGCAGGTGCCACACAAAGCCATGTGTTGAGAAGCGGTCGGGGAAGGTGCGATGGCTGTGGGCTGGCTCATCCAGAGATTTTACGTCAACTCGGTTAAGTTTCCCTTTGTTTTTGCAGGTGCTGCGCGTGCCACCTTTGGAGGGGGAAGAGCGCTGGAGGTGAGACGGGATGGTAATGAGGAGGCTTGATCTCACAAGCAGAACAGGAATTTTGTGTCTCCTGGTATTTCAGGTGCCAGAAGTGATGGTGGCCATAATGTTTGGAAGGAGAAGGTAAGCAGGGCAAGACAGGGGTTATGAGGAGCTTGTGGAAGAGGTTGGTATTTAGCTGATGATGGTTTGTTGTCATTTTGAAGGTGAAAGCAGTGAGCGAAGCAGGATACGGGTGCCAGAGGTGGCTGTGGCAAGGTGAGCAAAGGCTGGTGGGCTGGAGGAGCAGTTACTTCTCAGGTGTTGTATTATTGGTTGGTCATGAGCATCCCAAACCTGTTGTTTGTGGGTTTTTTCAAGTTTTTTCTCCTAACCTCATTTCGGCACCCCAAAGAGATGGCAGGCAGGTGGGTGAGAGGCTGAGGTGGTCCTCTGTGTGTCCTCACAGAGCAAGTCCCGCATCTTGGGCATCATCCCTGGAAAGTCTTTCCTGATCAGCAGCATGTTATGACGCACAACGAGTCTAAATTGCAGATCGGTCTCTTGACTTGGAAGTTTCTTGATGGTTGTCTTCTGCAATGTCATTCTCAATTGCATTGTCATCTGATCTCTGTCCACCCAGTTTTCCTGAGGGGGACTCATTCCCTGCATCCTTGCGTCCTCAGATCTTGAAGGCAGCTTCTGGGGCATCCGTCGCTTCATTCCCTCGCTTTGCAGACGCATCGCTGTAGGTCTTACTGCCCAAAAGTCTTGGATTCCAGAGTCCCTCTTCTTGCTCTGAGTTTTATCTTGAGGTCAAGTCTTGTGACTCACATGGCTGTGTCTTGGGTCAGTCTGTGGGTGTGAGTGTTTGGCTTGGAGCTGCCCTGCCTGCTGTGTAGGTTCAGGAGCCATAGGACGTGCCATAAACCGACCGACTTTGTCCCGAGCAGCATTCCGGTGACTTGGGTAATCCTGTTTTTCAGATCCCACGTGCCAATGACTGGCAAGAAACAGAGGAGGAGGCCGCCATCCGAAGGTTGGTCAGGGTGAGGTGTTGATAGGAAGGTGCCTCCCTTGGCTACTGATGTATGAAGCAGAGCTAATATCAGTCATTATTAAGGCCCTGATTGTACTGAGTGTTTCCTCACAGACACAACCATACCAATCCTTAATCATGGATCCAGTCATTCAATCAGATCCAATCATCGATCCAATCATTAAAATACACATAAAAAGAAGCAACTACTCTGATGGAGGCTTAAATGATTAAGCACGATATGCATACAAAATTTAGTTGCTTAGCTGCTAGTATTCTCTCCAGAAAAAGAACTGCAAACCTCTTGCAGGTTTTTGCAGGGCGAATTTCAAGCAAGCTCTCAACTACCTGCTCTTTCTCTTAACCTCTCTTTTGTTGCTCTGTAACATTCTGATATGATCCAATCCATTCTCATTTCTCAATTCCTGGACAAGTTCACAGGAAAGCACAGCTCAGACTTCTGTCAGATCAGTATCACTAAAAAATTTTCTTCTATCTTCAAGTGGAATACATGACTTCAAAGTGATACTCTTAAAAAAAGTAATTCAAAATTACACTTCTGTCTAATAACTAAGTTCTCTACATTTATAATCCCATATCCAAAAGGAGGAAGAGTAAAAAGTGCTATAGAGAGATCACAGACACTGAAAACCTCAGGATTATTGCTTTTGTTTTGATTAAGCCAGGCCTTGGTTCTGATAAATGATGGAAAAGCCATAGCACAAATTGCATTTAAAAAATAGAAATCTGACCTTTTCATTTTCACTTTCATGAAAACCAGACACACTGAAATGGGAAGAGGAAACTATTGATAGAAAAAGATACAGAGAGCCTAAAACCTCAAAAAGTCGACACCCCTTGCACTTTACCACTGTTACAGAATCCACATACAAAATTCCACAAGAACGGACCTGAACATCAATTGCCAAGAGTGACCACTGAAAAGTTTTGCTGGTCCTAATTCTGAATAGTCACCTCGAATATACCACTCTCAGCAGCAACTCTCCCATTGTTTCTCAATAGGGCTCCCAAAACTCTACACAAACGGGATTGGCAAAAAAATGTAAAGAGCGACAAATGAAAATTTTTACTGGCCCTAACCATCCCATTTAACCCTACCCACAGCACCACCAACTACTGGGCTATGAGTTTTTATTTCATCAAAAACCTCGAATATATCACCCCTCGGAGGCCACTCTCCATTGTTGCTCAATGGGGCTCCCAAAACTCCAAACGAACGGGACTGACAAACAAATGCAAAGAGTGACCACTGAAAACTTTGGCTGGCCCTAACCCTGACATTTACCTCTACCCACAGCACCACTAAAAATCGGGCTATGGTTTGTGTTTTACCACAGACCTTGAGAATACGACCCCTCAGTGGCCACTCTACGCTGTTGCTCTGTAAGGTTCCCAAAACTCCAAACGAGCAGGACTGCCAAAAAAAAAGGCAAAGAGCGACCACTAAAAACTTATCCTGGCCCTAACCCTCACATGGAACCCTACCCACAGCACCACCAACAATCGGGCTACAGGTCTGCATTTTACCAAAAACCTCGAGTACAGGACCCCTGAGCAGCCACACTCCCACTGTTGCTCAATAGGGCTCTATGGTGGGTAGGGTCCCTTTTGAGGGTTAGAGTCAGCAAAAGTTTTCAGTGGTCACTCTTAGCATTTGTTTGCCAGGTTGACAGTGAAGTCACTTCTTGGTTTGAATCCGGGATTGATGTTTTTCTCTTCAAACATAAAGCTCAAGTTTTTCTCTAGAAACTGTTTTTGTGAAAAACAAGTATCCAGCTCTATTGCCACGCAAGAATGAGGAACTTTGAGATGTTTTCTGAAAGAAAGGATGGCAGAGGGATGTCAGGCTATGCCACCTTCAAATTTATACCATTGGTATAAAGTGCTGGGAATGTTCTTTGGTGAGTGGGGTCAGAGCTGGGCTGGATGGGGCTGGATGGGGCAGGGGACAGAGCCTGGGCAGGGGGCTGCCGTGCCTGGCCCCATTCGAGGGAGAAGCCTCAGGGGAGGGGGAAGCTCTTGGGGACAGGCTGGGGGTTAGGACTGGAGGATCCTTAAGGTCTCCTCCAGCCCAAGCCAGGCTACTGGCATTCCTGAGCAGCAGCTTCCAGATGCTGTGAGTCCCTCTGCCCACCAGCGCTTCCTGCTGGGGCAGTGCTCAGCACCCCTGGGTGTCCACAGGCAGGGCTTCCCCCGGGACGGGACGGGACGGGATGGGACGGGACGGGACGGGACGGGACGGGCTGTGTCAGCCCCTTTGTCAGGCCCTGAGCTGGCAGTGGGAAGCGGGAGCTGCACAGTGCCGGGGTCCTGCAGCTCTGCCCGTCTCTCACCGCTGTCGTTCTTTCAGCTGCTGGGCTGCCAGGACCTTGAAAAGACTTTGAGTGACCTGCACCTCCTCCACCTGCACATGCACTCTTACAGCCACACGATGCAATTGCTGGCACTCAGGGGCATGGCGGCCCTGTCAGGAGATCCGCAGATGGTGAGCGAGGTGGAGCCGCCTTGGCAGCCTGGGGCTGGGGCACGGGGGTAACGCGGTGGCTTGGGCCTGGCTGAGAGGAAGGAGGTGGCTGAGCAGGGGCCACAGGGCCCTCCCTGCCCTCCCCGGCTCAGAAATCAATTCTCTGTTCACACAGGCAGCAGAAATGCAGAGAGAGGCCCCTGCTGAGCTTGTCACCCTGCTGATGATGCCACACGCTGACAGCGGCGTCAAGGTGGAGGCCCTGCTCTTATTCAGAGCCCTCCTGGGCGGGCAGCTGGAGCAGAAGGAAGCCAGCCACATGGCTGTGTTGGCGGCAGGAAGTCTCCCAGCCCTCTTTGATGATGTAAGGCTGCTGTGGGACCTGACCCCGCAGAGGGGCCCGGGGCAAGGACAGCTGCCCTCCAGCCCAGCCCCGCGGGCAGCACTTGGGCAGGGCTGCTGCCCTCCTCACGGCCCTGGGCTCTGCTGGGAGGGCTTCTGGGCTCTGCAGCCCAGCACAGCCTCTCCTTGGCAGGATGAGGCCTCCGCTGCCCCCAGCCCCACCACCCCGCAGCATCTCCCCACTCAGAACAACAGGAACCATGGGGAGGGAGAGGCTGCTGCTGCAGTCACCCTGACTTGGGTCTCTTCCTTCCTTCCTTCCTTCCTCTCTCCCAGGAGTCCAGCCAGGTGAGAGAGCTCTCCATCATCCTCTTCAGAGAGCTGTTGGTGGTGATGGTGAGGAAGGACAAGAAAAAGGTGGAGGAGATGGTGCGGAGGACCCTGATCTCACTCTTCCTTCGGATGAGTGACGAGAGCGTGGCCGAGGTACAGACTCCAGAGCTGACCCTTCAGAGCTTTGCCCTTCCCTCTGCCCCAGCCCTGGCAGCAGCTCAGCAGCTCTTGCCCATCTCTCTCCTGCTGGCTGGCAGAAGAGAGAACCTGGCAGAACGTGATACCTGAGCTGGTGGCTGCCCCGTGTCCCTGCCTCGGGCACTGAACCCCCCCCCCCTTCAGGCTCTGTCCCCAGCTGCCTCTTCCCAGCAGTAGCTGGGGACACTGTGCAGCCTTGCCCAGAGGTCTCCTTCTCCCAGCTGTGGTGCCAGCTCCCACCCTCTGCTGCTTTGCAGGCCTCTGGCAGAGCCCTCCTCGCCTCTGCCAAGTTCCTGGGCTGGAGGAAGCTGAAGCGAGTGGTTAAGAACCAGGAGACGTGGAGGATTGGAGAGACCCTGGTGAGGACAAGCCCCAGGTGCCAGGGCCCGGGCTGGGCAAGGGCTGCCCTCAGGCACGCAGCCCCCCCCAGGGGTTCTTCTGCAGAGCCCTCTTCCCCCCAGCCCCTGGGTGCTGCAGGAGCCCCCGTCCCACGCTCTGGCTGCACCTCAGCCCCCCAGGGCTCCTGGCTGGCAGAAAGGAATGGTCTGGAGGGGAAGGGGTTGGGGATGGGCAGAGGGACTGCTCTGGCACACAGGGAATGGTCTGTGCCAGCCCCCTGAACTTGGGCTCTCCCCAGCTGGAGCAGGAGAGGAGCTGGGTGGAGCAGTATGTGCGTTTCAGCAAGATCCGGCTCAGGGCTGCTCCGACTGGTGTGAGATTGGCAGCCATCAGGTTCATTGGTGAGCAACAGCCCCCGGGGACCCTCTCCTGGCTGCCCCGGGCAGGGGGCTGTGCAGTGCTGGGCAGGGGAAGGTCTGACGGGAGCTCTGTGCACAGGGGCTGCTGCGCGGCGCCTGAGGAGGCATCGGTATGAAGTGCTGGGAATGTTCTTTGGTGAGTGGGGTCAGAGCTGGGCTGGATGGGGCTGGATGGGGCAGGGGACAGAGCCTGGGCAGGGGGCTGCCGTGCCTGGCCCCATTCGAGGGAGAAGCCTCAGGGGAGGGGGAAGCTCTTGGGGACAGGCTGGGGGTTAGGACTGGAGGATCCTTAAGGTCCCTTCCAGCCCAAGCCAGGCTGCTGGCATTCCTGAGCAGCAGCTTCCAGCTGCTCCCTGGCTCCCACCTGCTCCTCCTGGCCAGGGAAAGAAATGGATGGGGCTGGCACGGGAGGGGCTGTGCGAACACTGAGGCTTCACCACTGCTCTCTTTCTTTCTCTCCCAGCCCTCCAGTGCCTGGAAAACGACCCTGAGCCCTCAGTCCAGTCCCTGGGAGTTCAGACCTCACTGATCCTGGAAACTCTGCAGCAGCGGCAAAGATCAGGACAGAGTCTCCGGGCTCTGTGCTGCTGTCTCTGATGTCTCGGGGACAGTCTCCTCCTGCCATCTTCCCAACGGTACCTTCACCAATGCCACACTGCAGCTGCTGTCCCCCAGATCCCCATGTGCCTCCCCAGGCTCTACTGGACTGTCCCAGTCCAAAGCAGTGCCTTCCAACCCAAAGCAGTGCCCTCCAAGCCCTCCTCTCCACACCCAGGACTCCCCTCGGGTCGCTCTCCTCGGGTTAAACCTCCCCAGTGTCACCAGAGCAGGGGACAGCAGCAGCGTGGGACTGAAGGTGCCAGTGCTGAAGGTGGAGGTGGGAAGATGTCACTGAGAGCCCCCCTGACCCGAAGAGCCCGAGGGGGGGGGGAAGGGCTCCCGGGGCAGATGGCAGCGTGTGAACGGAGCTGGGAGCAGCAGCCCGGTGCCACGGCCTCCTTCCCACAGGCAGCACCCCGAGCCTGCTGAGCAGACACCATCACCCCCGCAGGTCAGCTCATCCCATCCCTCTGCACAGCCTGGCCCCAGGTGACAACCAGGTGTCCCCTTCTTTGGGCTGTCCCCCCCGAGCAGCAGCCACCTTGGGTCACCCCCTGTGCCACTCTTCTCTGCGTCCCGCTGTCCCCAAGCATCCGGCCACCTCCGGCGTGCTCCTGGCTTGCACCAGGAGCCAGGGGAGAAGTTTTCCTTCCCACGGCTGCTGCCAGTGCCCACGCTGGTGCTGGGGGGTGCAAGGAGGCAGAGGGGAGAAGGGCTCAGGCTTTCAAAAGCTCCAGTTCACCCCAGCGCTGCTTTCTTGCTTTCAGGGCTTTGTTTGGCAGCTGCCAGGAGGAGCGGAAGATGGGGAATGTTTCCCTGGAACTTGTCAGCATCCTCACTCAGCGTGGGACACTGGGACAGTCCTGCCATGTGGAACCCTTGCTGGTGGCAGCAGCACGGCTCAGTTTCACGGGCATCCTGACCCAGTGCTGCAAGTTCCTCCAAGCCAGCAGGGAGAGCAGCAGCCAGCTGGGACTTTCTGCAGGGGTTGAAAAAAGCATTAAACCTTCTCTTTCTTTCCTTAAGAGCCCTTTTCCTTGGTGTGATTAATTTGTTTAAAAACCTATTCTTCCTGTGCTTCTGCCCCCCTGTTGACTCCTGGAGTCACACCCTTTCTAACCCAAAAGAAGCCCAGATGGAGGCGGTGAAGCCCTGCCCCTCCTGCCATCAGGCAGTTGGAAGAAACCAGGTGGATGGGAGGGAATGGAAACAGGTCCCTCATCGGAGAGGCAAAAGAATCCCCTCGCAGCCCCCGCCATCCCCCCGGGTGCCCTTCGAGAACCGAGATGAGGCCCTGGACTCAGAGAACCAGGCAGAGGACACACAAGAGGAAGAACTGTCTGGAAGGTCTCCTGTTCGCCCCCCGTCTACCAGGCGGGTTACAACTACAGCTACAAAGGAAAAAAGAAGGGCAGTTGTAGTTGGTGACTCCCTTCTGAGGGGAACTGAGGGCCCTGTATGTCGACCGGACCCCTCCCACAGGGAGCTCTGCTGCCTTCCTGGGGCCCGGGTGAGGGATTTCAGTAGGAGACTCCCCCAGCTAATTCGGCCCTCTGATTATTATCCACTGTTGGTAGTCCAGGCTGGCAGTGATGACATTAATGGAAGAAGTAGCAAGACCATTAAAAAGGACTTCAAGGCGCTGGGTCGATGAGCTGATGGGACAGGAGCACAGGGGGTGTTCACCTCCATTCCTGCAGTAGCAGAGATGAACGAGGAGAGGAGTAGGAAAACCAGTCTTAATCAATAGGTGGCTAAGGGATTGGTGCCACCGGCGGAACTTTGGGTTTTTTGACCATGGGCCAAATTCCATCTTACCCAGTCTCTTCAAACCAGATGGGCTTCATCTATCCAGCAAGGGCAAAAGGACTCTAGCCCATAAGTTGGCGGGGCTGATACGGAGGGCTTTAAACTAGGCTTGAAGGGGGATGGGGTTGAAACCGGGCTCTCCAGAGAGGAGCCCAAGGGTGGACAGCCCAAGTTAAGAGCCAAATCTGCAGCCCAGCTGAAGTGCATCTACAGCAGTGCACGCAGCATGGGCAACAGCATGAGCAGCTGTCCTGGTGTGCCGAAAGGCGAGCCGGCGGGGAAGACGACCGGTCTGGCTGAACAGGGAGATTTTGAAAGAAATGAGGGTAAAGAAGAGAGCCTACTGATTATGGAAAAAAGGGCTAACTACTCAGGGAGAATTTAGGAATAGAGTTAGGTTGTGTAGAAAGAAAATTAGAGAGACAAAGGCACAACTTGAAGCTCTGTGAAGGATAACAAAAAGTCCTTCTACAGATACATCAATACAGATACATCAAAGGAGGAGCAGGGAAGACCTCCATTCTCTACTGGACATGGTCGGGAATAGAGTTATCAAAGATGAAGAAAAGGCCGAGATATTTAACACCTTCTTTGCCTCAGTTTTCAAGAGCAAGACAGGTTGTCCTGAGGACAGCTGGCTTCTGGAGCTTGCAGAGAGAGACAAGAATCTGAAGAGCCCCGCTGTAATCCAGAAGGAAACAGTCAGTGACCTCCTGAGTTGCTCGGATCCCCACAAGTCTATGGTTATGGATCAGCTGGAAGGCAGGAGGGCTCTGCAGAGGGACCTGGACAGACTGGAGAGTTGGGATGATTCCAGCGGGATGAGGTTCAACAAGGCCAAGGGACAGGCCCTGCGCTTTGGCCACAACAGCCTCATGGGGATCTCCAGGCTGTGCACAGAGTGGCTGGAGAGCAGCCAGACAGAGAGGAACCTGGGAGTCTGGATTGCCAGGAAGCTGAACGTGAGCAAACAGTGTGCCCAAGAAGGCCAATGGCATCCTGGGCTGGCTCAGGAACAGCGTGGCCAGCAGGTCCAGGGAAGGGATTCTGCCCCTGTGCTCAGCCCTGGGGAGGCCACAGCTTGAGTCCTGTGTCCAGTTCTGGGCCCCTCAGCTCAGGAAGGAGATTGAGGTGCTGGAGCAGGTCCAGAGAAGAGCAAGGAGGCTGGGAAGGGATCCAGCAGAATTCCTGTGAGGAAGGGCTGAGGGAGCTGGGGGTGTTGAGGCTGGAGAAGAGGAGGCTCAGGGGAGACCTCATCACTCTCTCCAACTCCCTGAAAGGAGGTTGGAGCCAGGGGGGGGTTGGGCTCTTTTCCCAGGCAACTCTCAGCAAGACAAGAGGGCACAAGAGGTCTCAAGTTGTGCCAGGGGAGGTTTAGGTTGGACATTAGAAAGGATTTCTTTACGGAGGGGGTGATCAGACATTGGAATGGGCTGCCCAGGGAAGGGGTGGATCCTCCGTCCCTGGAGATATTTCAAAAGAGCCTGGATGTGGCACTCAGTGCCATGGGCTGGGAACCACGGGGGGAGTGGAGCAAGGGTTGGACTTGATGATCTCTGAGGTCCCTTCCAACCCAGCCCATTCTATGATTCTATGATTCTATGACAAATTTCAAGATTTTTCTTTTACATGGGACGATGTTACAAGAGCTAAGCAATGACTTTGATATATTGGTTTTCGTATCGCTTCCCTATAGACCTAAGGCAAGTTTTTCAAATCAGCAGATCTAAGCCAATGGCTGAAACATCTCCCCTGTCAGAAAGGATTTGACAAGACTGATATTCCCATATTCCTTTGTTCCTGGAGTGGTTTTGGAAGCACTATGATATTTTATAGTTGTTTCCTTTTCGGCTTCACCCTAAACCCTTCCAAAAGCATGTTTCCTGAAAGAAAGGATGGCAGAGGGATGTCAGGCTATGCCACCTTCAAATGTAACAGCAACTGATGTGGAAGTTACTCTCGTCTTCTCTTTTACCGGAAGACTCTTTTTTTATTTTCCCAAGTTCAAGTGATGCTGAAGGATTAATCAGACTTAAGCACATGCAGCAGAGCCAGCACAGGGCCCCCCTGATTATAGAGAAAAGCTCCAGCACTTCAAGTGCAGCCTGGTGGAGCTGTGGTGTGAAAAGCAAAAATGAAAGCTTCCACCTATTTCTTATTAGTCAGCAAGAAATTAAATGGATATGAATATTGCTTTGTAATTGGGTTTCTACATGAACTCTCCGTTTAACTCTTGTATCTGGGGGCATCTCTCCAAACACATTTATACACTTATTAAGCAGGAGTCAGAGCTGCATGTTCTTTAGAAAGCATCATACTTTCAGGAATAAGGAGTTATTCCTCATCAAATGATCAGACTGTCAAATATGTTAAAATCACTGCAATGCATTTGTAGAAGCCTTGAAACCTGGCAAGGGCTTCTCTTGGAAGTCTCCAGTGATGTACAGAGACTGTCAGTGAGGAGAATCCTTTCTCTTGTCATGCAGGAGCTGGTTTCAGAAGGACCTGTCCCTTGGGTCAGCAAAAGCAATGGAACATTTGTGGCAGAGCAGGTCTCCCACCATCCTCCAACTCAGTAGACAGTAACTTTGCCAAAGGGGGTGGCAGCTGGATAGGAGTGAGAGTGAAGTCAGCTCCTGGTGTGAATCTGGGATTGAGGTTTTCCTCTCCAAGTACAAAGCTGAAGTTTTTCTCTAGAAACTGTTTTTGTGAAAAACAAGTATCCAGCTCTGTTGCCACATAAGCATGAGGCACTTGGAGATGTTTCCTGACGCATGGATTTGAAAACCATGGTATAAGATCATAGAATGGGTTGGGGTGGAAGGGACCTTGAGGATCACCCAGTGCCAACAGCCCTGCATGGGCAGGGACACCTTCCACTACACCAGGTTTCTAGAAAGTAGAGCAGAAAAATTTCTTCACGGAAAGAGTGGTGAAGCATTGGAAGAGTCTGCCCAGGGAGGTGGTGGAGCCTCCATCCCTGGAGGTGTTCAGCAGAGGGGCAGCTGTGGTGCTGGGGGAGATGCTGCGGTGGTTCAGGGGGTGCAGGGCTGACACTTGGACTCCATCATCTTGAAGGTCCTTCCCAGCCATGATGATTCCACGATTCCATGTGCCAACGCCTGCCTGGACACACCCGGCCTGCCTGCCAGGTGACAAAGGGACCCTTTGTGACCTCACCTGTGACACCGCGGGTCCCGGGGTCCCTTCTGAGCACCGGGGAGGCCCCGTCTCAGTGTCCAGAAGGACAGCAGAGAGTGCAGAGGCGAGCACAGAGCTGACAGGAGCCCTGAGCGATGTCTGCATTCTCAGCGTTCGGGAGAAGCCTCCGTGGATCCCCAGAGGACCAAGGAGAGTTGGAGACGGTGCCTGGTCCCCGGGAGAGGGATGAGCCGGGGACTGGGGCTGGGTGGATGCCCTCGGGGCAAACGGGGCAGGACTCGACAGCCCTTGGTGGTTTGTCTGATGGGAGCCTCTGCCCAGCCCCTGAGGGCTGTGAATCTCCACAGGCTGCCCAGGAGCCTCCATCCCCTGGAGATTCCCTGCCCCGTGCAGGGCCCGTCCCAGCCCTCTCCCTGTCCCCACGCAGCCCCCTTGGCCCCACGGGCTCTCCCCCCATGCAGTGCAGCCTTGGGGCCGGCAGCACTGCCCCCCCCGTGCCCACCCCCCATGGCCTCTCCTCTTCCCCCACTCAGCAGAGACCCCCGAGCCGGCCCCGGCTGGCCTGGAGGGGAGAGGAAGAGGAGGAAGGCCACCCCCCTGCCCCATCAGAGGTGTGGGAGGTCCCGCTGCCGGAGGCAGGTGAGTGAGTGAGTGAGTGAGTGAGTGGCCTTTGGCTGCTCTGCTGTCCTCCTGCATGGCAGTGGTTGCTGGGCACATCCCCGGCCCGATCCCTGCCAGTCCCCTCTTTGGGTCCCCCCGCCCAGGGCTGGCTCTGTCCTCGGGAGCTGGCACGGGGCTGGGTGCCAGGTAGGGGACACTTCAGTCTGTCCTGCCAGCACCTTCAGCTCACCCTCCTCTCTTGCTTTGTTAGATTTCGACTGTGATTCCAGGAGCTCTGAGGATCTGCGTCCAGCTGAGGAGGGGGAGGGACAGATCCTTGTGAATGCTCTGGAGGGCTCAGCAGAGGTACCCACAGAGACTGGCACCGGCCTTGTTCCTGCTCCAGCTGCCCCCACGCTCAAGGATCCCCTCCCAGGAAGCCTTGGCAAAGGATCCGAGCCCTGCCAGGTGCTGAGCAGAGCTGTCAGCCCTGGGAGAGCCAGCAGAGCCCAGGGCAGAGCATTGGCTTTTCTTCTTGCAGGGCCTGATGTTCTTCACAGCCTCCCCCAGAGCAGAGGAAGGTCAGGAGGCTCTGGTGCTCATTGCCAGGGCGATGGAGTCAGGCATCAGCCCTTCCTCTGCCAGGGTAAGGAGCCCCCAGGGCCAGACAAGCTCCGGTGCCCCCCTCACTCAGCCCTTCCCGCTCTCCTGGATGCTCACTCTGTGGCTATCCCGAGTCCCAGTCCTCATGCCAGCTGAGGGCTGGAGAGCAGGGAGAGGCAGAGGGGACAGCGGGGCTGCAGGGGAGGCTGTTCCTGCTGGGGACAGCTGGGCCTCGCCCGTCCTGCTGCTCTGCTCCCCTGGCCCGGGCGCTGCTGAGAGGGGACCCTGCGCTGGGCAGAGGAGCTGGCAGCGTGCAGGGGCTGGGGCAGACACCTCCACAGCCCTCTGATCCCTGCTGTTCCAGTGCCTGGGAGAGATGGTGGGACGTCTCATCCTCTGCTGCGCATCCAGCTCCATGGCAGCAGAGGCTCTTCAGCACCTCTTCGACGTGCTGCATCGACAACGCTGGGGAGGCTCTGGGCCAGGTCCCAGAGTTCCATCTTTCCTCCACTCCTCTCCAGGCTGGGTGTCAGCAGCAGATGAGATGAACACCAGTGGCCTTGCCAGGGTAAGGAGCTCCCTCCTTGCTGGGACCCTTCCAAGGGACCCTTCCCAAAATGCCTGGGACTGGCCTGGCCTCACTCTCCCTGCTGAGAGGGTTCCTATGCCAGGCTGTCCCTCCATGGAGTGCCCCAGCAGCAGCTCCAGCCCTCCTGGCCCCTGGCTCTCTGGAGGGCCAGCAGGCCCTGCCCATGAGCCCAGCCCTCCTCCCTCACCCTGAAGGAGACCCTCCCTCCCTCCCTCCCTCCCTCCCTCCCTCCCTCCCTCCCTCCCTCCCTCCCTCCATCCCTCTTCCTCTTCATCCTCCTCCTCCCCTCCCTGCAGGGACAGCAGCCCCTGCTGCAGCTTTCCTGACATCTCTTCCCTCCTTCCCTTCCCTTCTCCCCGCAGGAGTTTGGAATTTACTCCTGGGCTGCAGAGAGGACGGGCCTGGTCCTCACAGCTATAGCAGCCCTGAGAGATTCCAGCACCCAGGACAGCCAGGTGGCCTGCAGCCTGCTGGACGTGGCCACCAGCGACCCTGGCTTCTGGCTGGTGGATGTAAGTGTCCTGGGGCTGCACTGTCCTGCCCATCACACCTTCCTGGTGCTTTTCCCTGCTCCCTCCCTCCCAGATCCCAGTCTCTTGGGCACCTGAAGCCAGGGCAAGGCAGCAGAGAGGGATGGGATGGGCAGGGCAGCAGTTGCAGTGGCAGCACCATAGAATCAGAGAATCACAGAATCACCTGGGTTGGAAAGAGATCATCAATTCCAGCCCTTGATCCACTCCCCCCGTGGTTCCCAGGCCATTGCACTCAGTGCCACATTCAGCCTCTTCTTCAAAACCTCCAGGGACGGAGAATGCACCCCCTCCCCGGGCAGCCCATTCTAATGCCTGAGCACCCTCTCTGGGAAGAATTTCTTCTCTTCCTAATATGTAACCTGTCCCGGGAGAGCTTAAGGCCATGCCCTCTTGTCTTACCATCCTCACCCGTGTCCCCTCCAGGCAGAAGCGATCTTGAGGGGCATCCACAGCACCCTGCAGCGTGTCCCCAGGGTGACAGCCCGGCACAGCCTGGAGTCACTGCTCTGGCTGCTGGCTGAGAGGAGCCCCGAGGACACGGTCAGGACTCTGCTGAGGATCAGTCCAGAGTGTGACAGGTAGGAGCCCCTCCAGCCCTGGGGACCTGCTCCATAGCCCGGGCACAGCAGGGTGGCCGAGGCAGCCCTGCTGACGGAGCGCTCTGGCTTGCAGGGCTGCCCTGGCCATGTGGGAGGTGATGCTGTCCCCAGCCAGAAACACCCAGAGGATCTTCGAGGGGCTGCTGGGTGTGATGGAGGGCTCCATAGCAGGCGTCAGTGTCTCAGCTGTGAGTGAGCAGAGCAGGTCTTGCTCGGGTTCAGGGCTGTTCCTGGCTCCCCAGGCAAGCAGAGGCAGCCCCTGCTGCCTGCCCCAAACACCCACCTCCTCCAGGGCTTGGGGACACAGCCCCTCAGGGCCAGCAGGGACCTGCCCTGCACCAACCCCCTCTGTGCCAGCCCCGTGGGGCTGCTGGGGCCCCTGAGCACAAACAGGAACCACCCTGCAGCATTCTGGACACCGTGTTCATCCACCGTGTGCTGCCAGATGGCTCACAGCCTCCATCGGGCTCTCTGCGGCCTTGGGCAGTGCAACAGCAGCGTCTGTGCACTGAGAGCTGTCCCTGTGTCTTTTCTGCAGGCCTCCCAGGTCCTGTGCAGGCTCAGCCAGTGGCCCCACTGTCAGGAAAGCCTGGGAGTGCTCTTCCCCAGGCTCCTCATGGCCCTGACCAGCCAGCTTGTCAAGGATCCATGGATTCGGGGAGACGAGCAGCAGGTGGCAGTGAAGGCCATGAAATCCCTGCTGTGCGCTGCTGGATGTGAAGAGCTTGTCCAGACGATCCAGCAGGAGGGTGGCTGGGACCTGCTCCTTGGAAGTGAGGCCCTCCAGAGGGGAGTCAGTTTGCTGGCCAGGTGAGAGCCCTTTTCAGCCTCGGCAGCCCCATGCCCGGGGGCAGAGAGCTCAATGCCAGCAAGGCTTTGCCTGCCCTGCTCACCGCCAGCGCTGCTTTTCTTTCCCTGCCCAGAGAGATGAGGAGGAAGAGCTCAGCTGAGCAGCGCTGCTCCCTGTTCCAGCACGTCAAAAGGATGTTTGGCTCTGGGGAGCCCTGGCAGAACACCTTAGCCATGACTTTCTACGTTGAGGTAAGGCTGGTGGGAAGCAGTGCCTCTGGCAGATGCTCCTGAAGCCGTCCCTCTGTCCCAGGCGGCTGCCGGGTGGGATGACAGTCTCCGGAGCTGGGACAGAGGGCTCTGCTGTCAGTCCCTCTGCCCGCCAGCCCTTCCTGCTGGGGCAGTGCTCAGCACCCCTGGGTGTCCACAGGCAGGGCTTCCCCCGGGACGGGACGGGACGGGATGGGACGGGACGGGACGGGACGGGACGGGACGGGCTGTGTCAGCCCCTTTGTCAGGCCCTGAGCTGGCAGTGGGAAGCGGGAGCTGCACAGTGCCGGGGTCCTGCAGCTCTGCCCGTCTCTCACCGCTGTCGTTCTTTCAGCTGCTGGGCTGCCAGGACCTTGAAAAGACTTTGAGTGACCTGCACCTCCTCCACCTGCACATGCACTCTTACAGCCACACGATGCAATTGCTGGCACTCAGGGGCATGGCGGCCCTGTCAGGAGATCCGCAGATGGTGAGCGAGGTGGAGCCGCCTTGGCAGCCTGGGGCTGGGGCACGGGGGTAACGCGGTGGCTTGGGCCTGGCTGAGAGGAAGGAGGTGGCTGAGCAGGGGCCACAGGGCCCTCCCTGCCCTCCCCGGCTCAGAAATCAATTCTCTGTTCACACAGGCAGCAGAAATGCAGAGAGAGGCCCCTGCTGAGCTTGTCACCCTGCTGATGATGCCACACGCTGACAGCGGCGTCAAGGTGGAGGCCCTGCTCTTATTCAGAGCCCTCCTGGGCGGGCAGCTGGAGCAGAAGGAAGCCAGCCACATGGCTGTGTTGGCGGCAGGAAGTCTCCCAGCCCTCTTTGATGATGTAAGGCTGCTGTGGGACCTGACCCCGCAGAGGGGCCCGGGGCAAGGACAGCTGCCCTCCAGCCCAGCCCCGCGGGCAGCACTTGGGCAGGGCTGCTGCCCTCCTCACGGCCCTGGGCTCTGCTGGGAGGGCTTCTGGGCTCTGCAGCCCAGCACAGCCTCTCCTTGGCAGGATGAGGCCTCCGCTGCCCCCAGCCCCACCACCCCGCAGCATCTCCCCACTCAGAACAACAGGAACCATGGGGAGGGAGAGGCTGCTGCTGCAGTCACCCTGACTTGGGTCTCTTCCTTCCTTCCTTCCTTCCTCTCTCCCAGGAGTCCAGCCAGGTGAGAGAGCTCTCCATCATCCTCTTCAGAGAGCTGTTGGTGGTGATGGTGAGGAAGGACAAGAAAAAGGTGGAGGAGATGGTGCGGAGGACCCTGATCTCACTCTTCCTTCGGATGAGTGACGAGAGCGTGGCCGAGGTACAGACTCCAGAGCTGACCCTTCAGAGCTTTGCCCTTCCCTCTGCCCCAGCCCTGGCAGCAGCTCAGCAGCTCTTGCCCATCTCTCTCCTGCTGGCTGGCAGAAGAGAGAACCTGGCAGAACGTGATACCTGAGCTGGTGGCTGCCCCGTGTCCCTGCCTCGGGCACTGAACCCCCCCCCCCTTCAGGCTCTGTCCCCAGCTGCCTCTTCCCAGCAGTAGCTGGGGACACTGTGCAGCCTTGCCCAGAGGTCTCCTTCTCCCAGCTGTGGTGCCAGCTCCCACCCTCTGCTGCTTTGCAGGCCTCTGGCAGAGCCCTCCTCGCCTCTGCCAAGTTCCTGGGCTGGAGGAAGCTGAAGCGAGTGGTTAAGAACCAGGAGACGTGGAGGATTGGAGAGACCCTGGTGAGGACAAGCCCCAGGTGCCAGGGCCCGGGCTGGGCAAGGGCTGCCCTCAGGCACGCAGCCCCCCCCAGGGGTTCTTCTGCAGAGCCCTCTTCCCCCAAGCCCCTGGGTGCTGCAGGAGCCCCTGTCCCACGCTCTGGCTGCACCTCAGCCCCCCAGGGCTCCTGGCTGGCAGAAAGGAATGGTCTGGAGGGGAAGGGGTTGGGGATGGGCAGAGGGACTGCTCTGGCACACAGGGAATGGTCTGTGCCAGCCCCCTGAACTTGGGCTCTCCCCAGCTGGAGCAGGAGAGGAGCTGGGTGGAGCAGTATGTGCGTTTCAGCAAGATCCGGCTCAGGGCTGCTCCGACTGGTGTGAGATTGGCAGCCATCAGGTTCATTGGTGAGCAACAGCCCCCGGGGACCCTCTCCTGGCTGCCCCGGGCAGGGGGCTGTGCAGTGCTGGGCAGGGGAAGGTCTGACGGGAGCTCTGTGCACAGGGGCTGCTGCGCGGCGCCTGAGGAGGCATCGGTATGAAGTGCTGGGAATGTTCTTTGGTGAGTGGGGTCAGAGCTGGGCTGGATGGGGCTGGATGGGGCAGGGGACAGAGCCTGGGCAGGGGGCTGCCGTGCCTGGCCCCATTCGAGGGAGAAGCCTCAGGGGAGGGGGAAGCTCTTGGGGACAGGCTGGGGGTTAGGACTGGAGGATCCTTAAGGTCCCTTCCAGCCCAAGCCAGGCTGCTGGCATTCCTGAGCAGCAGCTTCCAGCTGCTCCCTGGCTCCCACCTGCTCCTCCTGGCCAGGGAAAGAAATGGATGGGGCTGGCACGGGAGGGGCTGTGCGAACACTGAGGCTTCACCACTGCTCTCTTTCTTTCTCTCCCAGCCCTCCAGTGCCTGGAAAACGACCCTGAGCCCTCAGTCCAGTCCCTGGGAGTTCAGACCTCACTGATCCTGGAAACTCTGCAGCAGCGGCAAAGATCAGGACAGAGTCTCCGGGCTCTGTGCTGCTGTCTCTGATGTCTCGGGGACAGTCTCCTCCTGCCATCTTCCCAACGGTACCTTCACCAATGCCACACTGCAGCTGCTGTCCCCCAGATCCCCATGTGCCTCCCCAGGCTCTACTGGACTGTCCCAGTCCAAAGCAGTGCCTTCCAACCCAAAGCAGTGCCCTCCAAGCCCTCCTCTCCACACCCAGGACTCCCCTCGGGTCGCTCTCCTCGGGTTAAACCTCCCCAGTGTCACCAGAGCAGGGGACAGCAGCAGCGTGGGACTGAAGGTGCCAGTGCTGAAGGTGGAGGTGGGAAGATGTCATCGAGACCCCCCCTGACCCGAAGAGCCCGAGGGGGGGGGGAAGGGCTCCCGGGGCAGATGGCAGCGTGTGAACGGAGCTGGGAGCAGCAGCCCGGTGCCACGGCCTCCTTCCCACAGGCAGCACCCCGAGCCTGCTGAGCAGACACCATCACCCCCGCAGGTCAGCTCATCCCATCCCTCTGCACAGCCTGGCCCCAGGTGACAACCAGGTGTCCCCTTCTTTGGGCTGTCCCCCCCGAGCAGCAGCCACCTTGGGTCACCCCCTGTGCCACTCTTCTCTGCGTCCCGCTGTCCCCAAGCATCCGGCCACCTCCGGCGTGCTCCTGGCTTGCACCAGGAGCCAGGGGAGAAGTTTTCCTTCCCACGGCTGCTGCCAGTGCCCACGCTGGTGCTGGGGGGTGCAAGGAGGCAGAGGGGAGAAGGGCTCAGGCTTTCAAAAGCTCCAGTTCACCCCAGCGCTGCTTTCTTGCTTTCTTGCTTTGTTTGGCAGCTGCCAGGAGGAGCGGAAGATGGGGAATGTTTCCCTGGAACTTGTCAGCATCCTCACTCAGCGTGGGACACTGGGACAGTCCTGCCATGTGGAACCCTTGCTGGTGGCAGCAGCACGGCTCAGTTTCACGGGCATCCTGACCCAGTGCTGCAAGTTCCTCCAAGCCAGCAGGGAGAGCAGCAGCCAGCTGGGACTTTCTGCAGGGGTTGAAAAAAGCATTAAACCTTCTCTTTCTTTCCTTAAGAGCCCTTTTCCTTGGTGTGATTAATTTGTTTAAAAACCTATTCTTCCTGTGCTTCTGCCCCCCTGTTGACTCCTGGAGTCACACCCTTTCTAACCCAAAAGAAGCCCAGATGGAGGCGGTGAAGCCCTGCCCCTCCTGCCATCAGGCAGTTGGAAGAAACCAGGTGGATGGGAGGGAATGGAAACAGGTCCCTCATCGGAGAGGCAAAAGAATCCCCTCGCAGCCCCCGCCATCCCCCCGGGTGCCCTTCGAGAACAGAGATGAGGCCCTGGACTCAGAGAACCAGGCAGAGGACACACAAGAGGAAGAACTGTCTGGAAGGTCTCCTGTTCGCCCCCCGTCTACCAGGCGGGTTACAACTACAGCTACAAAGGAAAAAAGAAGGGCAGTTGTAGTTGGTGACTCCCTTCTGAGGGGAACTGAGGGCCCTGTATGTCGACCGGACCCCTCCCACAGGGAGCTCTGCTGCCTTCCTGGGGCCCGGGTGAGGGATTTCAGTAGGAGACTCCCCCAGCTAATTCGGCCCTCTGATTATTATCCACTGTTGGTAGTCCAGGCTGGCAGTGATGACATTAATGGAAGAAGTAGCAAGACCATTAAAAAGGACTTCAAGGCGCTGGGTCGATGAGCTGATGGGACAGGAGCACAGGGGGTGTTCACCTCCATTCCTGCAGTAGCAGAGATGAACGAGGAGAGGAGTAGGAAAACCAGTCTTAATCAATAGGTGGCTAAGGGATTGGTGCCACCGGCGGAACTTTGGGTTTTTTGACCATGGGCCAAATTCCATCTTACCCAGTCTCTTCAAACCAGATGGGCTTCATCTATCCAGCAAGGGCAAAAGGACTCTAGCCCATAAGTTGGCGGGGCTGATACGGAGGGCTTTAAACTAGGCTTGAAGGGGGATGGGGTTGAAACCAGGCTCTCCAGAGAGGAGCCCAAGGGTGGACAGCCCAAGTTAAGAGCCAAATCTGCAGCCCAGCTGAAGTGCATCTACAGCAGTGCACGCAGCATGGGCAACAGCATGAGCAGCTGTCCCGGTGTGCCGAAAGGCGAGCCGGCGGGGAAGACGACCGGTCTGGCTGAACAGGGAGATTTTGAAAGAAATGAGGGTAAAGAAGAGAGCCTACTGATTATGGAAAAAAGGGCTAACTACTCAGGGAGAATTTAGGAACAGAGTTAGGTTGTGTAGAAAGAAAATTAGAGAGACAAAGGCACAACTTGAAGCTCTGTGAAGGATAACAAAAAGTCCTTCTACAGATACATCAATACAGATACATCAAAGGAGGAGCAGGGAAGACCTCCATTCTCTACTGGACATGGTCGGGAATAGAGTTATCAAAGATGAAGAAAAGGCCGAGATATTTAACACCTTCTTTGCCTCAGTTTTCAAGAGCAAGACAGGTTGTCCTGAGGACAGCTGGCTTCTGGAGCTTGCAGAGAGAGACAAGAATCTGAAGAGCCCCGCTGTAATCCAGAAGGAAACAGTCAGTGACCTCCTGAGTTGCTCGGATCCCCACAAGTCTATGGTTATGGATCAGCTGGAAGGCAGGAGGGCTCTGCAGAGGGACCTGGACAGACTGGAGAGTTGGGATGATTCCAGCGGGATGAGGTTCAACAAGGCCAAGGGACAGACCCTGCGCTTTGGCCACAACAGCCTCATGGGGATCTCCAGGCTGTGCACAGAGTGGCTGGAGAGCAGCCAGACAGAGAGGAACCTGGGAGTCTGGATTGCCAGGAAGCTGAACGTGAGCAAACAGTGTGCCCAAGAAGGCCAATGGCATCCTGGGCTGGCTCAGGAACAGCGTGGCCAGCAGGTCCAGGGAAGGGATTCTGCCCCTGTGCTCAGCCCTGGGGAGGCCACAGCTTGAGTCCTGTGTCCAGTTCTGGGCCCCTCAGCTCAGGAAGGAGATTGAGGTGCTGGAGCAGGTCCAGAGAAGAGCAAGGAGGCTGGGAAGGGATCCAGCAGAATTCCTGTGAGGAAGGGCTGAGGGAGCTGGGGGTGTTGAGGCTGGAGAAGAGGAGGCTCAGGGGAGACCTCATCACTCTCTCCAACTCCCTGAAAGGAGGTTGGAGCCAGGGGGGGGTTGGGCTCTTTTCCCAGGCAACTCTCAGCAAGACAAGAGGGCACAAGAGGTCTCAAGTTGTGCCAGGGGAGGTTTAGGTTGGACATTAGAAAGGATTTCTTTACGGAGGGGGTGATCAGACATTGGAATGGGCTGCCCAGGGAAGGGGTGGATCCTCCGTCCCTGGAGATATTTCAAAAGAGCCTGGATGTGGCACTCAGTGCCATGGGCTGGGAACCACGGGGGGAGTGGAGCAAGGGTTGGACTTGATGATCTCTGAGGTCCCTTCCAACCCAGCCCATTCTATGATTCTATGATTCTATGACAAATTTCAAGATTTTTCTTTTACATGGGACGATGTTACAAGAGCTAAGCAATGACTTTGATATATTGGTTTTCGTATCGCTTCCCTATAGACCTAAGGCAAGTTTTTCAAATCAGCAGATCTAAGCCAATGGCTGAAACATCTCCCCTGTCAGAAAGGATTTGACAAGACTGATATTCCCATATTCCTTTGTTCCTGGAGTGGTTTTGGAAGCACTATGATATTTTATAGTTGTTTCCTTTTCGGCTTCACCCTAAACCCTTCCAAAAGCATGTTTCCTGAAAGAAAGGATGGCAGAGGGATGTCAGGCTATGCCACCTTCAAATGTAACAGCAACTGATGTGGAAGTTACTCTCGTCTTCTCTTTTACCGGAAGACTCTTTTTTTATTTTCCCAAGTTCAAGTGATGCTGAAGGATTAATCAGACTTAAGCACATGCAGCAGAGCCAGCACAGGGCCCCCCTGATTATAGAGAAAAGCTCCAGCACTTCAAGTGCAGCCTGGTGGAGCTGTGGTGTGAAAAGCAAAAATGAAAGCTTCCACCTATTTCTTATTAGTCAGCAAGAAATTAAATGGATATGAATATTGCTTTGTAATTGGGTTTCTACATGAACTCTCCGTTTAACTCTTGTATCTGGGGGCATCTCTCCAAACACATTTATACACTTATTAAGCAGGAGTCAGAGCTGCATGTTCTTTAGAAAGCATCATACTTTCAGGAATAAGGAGTTATTCCTCATCAAATGATCAGACTGTCAAATATGTTAAAATCACTGCAATGCATTTGTAGAAGCCTTGAAACCTGGCAAGGGCTTCTCTTGGAAGTCTCCAGTGATGTACAGAGACTGTCAGTGAGGAGAATCCTTTCTCTTGTCGTGCAGGAGCTGGTTTCAGAAGGACCTGTCCCTTGGGTCAGCAAAAGCAATGGAACATTTGTGGCAGAGCAAGTCTCCCACCATCCTCCAACTCAGTAGACAGTAACTTTGCCAAAGGGGGTGGCAGCTGGATAGGAGTGAGAGTGAAGTCAGCTCCTGGTGTGAATCTGGGATTGAGGTTTTCCTCTCCAAGTACAAAGCTGAAGTTTTTCTCTAGAAACTGTTTTTGTGAAAAACAAGTATCCAGCTCTGTTGCCACATAAGCATGAGGCACTTGGAGATGTTTCCTGATGCATGGATTTGAAAACCATGGTATAAGATCATAGAATGGATTGGGGTGGAAGGGACCTTGAGGATCACCCAGTGCCAACAGCCCTGCATGGGCAGGGACACCTTCCACTACACCAGGTTTCTAGAAAGTAGAGCAGAAAAATTTCTTCACGGAAAGAGTGGTGAAGCATTGGAAGAGTCTGCCCAGGGAGGTGGTGGAGCCTCCATCCCTGGAGGTGTTCAGCAGAGGGGCAGCTGTGGTGCTGGGGGAGATGCTGCGGTGGTTCAGGGGGTGCAGGGCTGACACTTGGACTCCATCATCTTGAAGGTCCTTCCCAGCCATGATGATTCCACGATTCCATGTGCCAACGCCTGCCTGGACACACCCGGCCTGCCTGCCAGGTGACAAAGGGACCCTTTGTGACCTCACCTGTGACACCGCGGGTCCCGGGGTCCCTTCTGAGCACCGGGGAGGCCCCGTCTCAGTGTCCAGAAGGACAGCAGAGAGTGCAGAGGCGAGCACAGAGCTGACAGGAGCCCTGAGCGATGTCTGCATTCTCAGCGTTCGGGAGAAGCCTCCGTGGATCCCCAGAGGACCAAGGAGAGTTGGAGACGGTGCCTGGTCCCCGGGAGAGGGATGAGCCGGGGACTGGGGCTGGGTGGATGCCCTCGGGGCAAACGGGGCAGGACTCGACAGCCCTTGGTGGTTTGTCTGATGGGAGCCTCTGCCCAGCCCCTGAGGGCTGTGAATCTCCACAGGCTGCCCAGGAGCCTCCATCCCCTGGAGATTCCCTGCCCCGTGCAGGGCCCGTCCCAGCCCTCTCCCTGTCCCCACGCAGCCCCCTTGGCCCCACGGGCTCTCCCCCCATGCAGTGCAGCCTTGGGGCCGGCAGCACTGCCCCCCCCGTGCCCACCCCCCATGGCCTCTCCTCTTCCCCCACTCAGCAGAGACCCCCGAGCCGGCCCCGGCTGGCCTGGAGGGGAGAGGAAGAGGAGGAAGGCCACCCCCCTGCCCCATCAGAGGTGTGGGAGGTCCCGCTGCCGGAGGCAGGTGAGTGAGTGAGTGAGTGAGTGAGTGGCCTTTGGCTGCTCTGCTGTCCTCCTGCATGGCAGTGGTTGCTGGGCACCTCCCCGGCCCGATCCCTGCCAGTCCCCTCTTTGGGTCCCCCCGCCCAGGGCTGGCTCTGTCCTCGGGAGCTGGCACGGGGCTGGGTGCCAGGTAGGGGACACTTCAGTCTGTCCTGCCAGCACCTTCAGCTCACCCTCCTCTCTTGCTTTGTTAGATTTCGACTGTGATTCCAGGAGCTCTGAGGATCTGCGTCCAGCTGAGGAGGGGGAGGGACAGATCCTTGTGAATGCTCTGGAGGGCTCAGCAGAGGTACCCACAGAGACTGGCACCGGCCTTGTGCCTGCTCCAGCTGCCCCCACGCTCAAGGATCCCCTCCCAGGAAGCCTTGGCAAAGGATCCGAGCCCTGCCAGGTGCTGAGCAGAGCTGTCAGCCCTGGGAGAGCCAGCAGAGCCCAGGGCAGAGCATTGGCTTTTCTTCTTGCAGGGCCTGATGTTCTTCACAGCCTCCCCCAGAGCAGAGGAAGGTCAGGAGGCTCTGGTGCTCATTGCCAGGGCGATGGAGTCAGGCATCAGCCCTTCCTCTGCCAGGGTAAGGAGCCCCCAGGGCCAGACAAGCTCCGGTGCCCCCCTCACTCAGCCCTTCCCGCTCTCCTGGATGCTCACTCTGTGGCTATCCCGAGTCCCAGTCCTCATGCCAGCTGAGGGCTGGAGAGCAGGGAGAGGCAGAGGGGACAGCGGGGCTGCAGGGGAGGCTGTTCCTGCTGGGGACAGCTGGGCCTCGCCCGTCCTGCTGCTCTGCTCCCCTGGCCCGGGCGCTGCTGAGAGGGGACCCTGCGCTGGGCAGAGGAGCTGGCAGCGTGCAGGGGCTGGGGCAGACACCTCCACAGCCCTCTGATCCCTGCTGTTCCAGTGCCTGGGAGAGATGGTGGGACGTCTCATCCTCTGCTGCGCATCCAGCTCCATGGCAGCAGAGGCTCTTCAGCACCTCTTCGACGTGCTGCATCGACAACGCTGGGGAGGCTCTGGGCCAGGTCCCAGAGTTCCATCTTTCCTCCACTCCTCTCCAGGCTGGGTGTCAGCAGCAGATGAGATGAACACCAGTGGCCTTGCCAGGGTAAGGAGCTCCCTCCTTGCTGGGACCCTTCCAAGGGACCCTTCCCAAAATGCCTGGGACTGGCCTGGCCTCACTCTCCCTGCTGAGAGGGTTCCTATGCCAGGCTGTCCCTCCATGGAGTGCCCCAGCAGCAGCTCCAGCCCTCCTGGCCCCTGGCTCTCTGGAGGGCCAGCAGGCCCTGCCCATGAGCCCAGCCCTCCTCCCTCACCCTGAAGGAGACCCTCCCTCCCTCCCTCCCTCCCTCCCTCCCTCCCTCCCTCCCTCCCTCCATCCCTCTTCCTCTTCATCCTCCTCCTCCCCTCCCTGCAGGGACAGCAGCCCCTGCTGCAGCTTTCCTGACATCTCTTCCCTCCTTCCCTTCCCTTCTCCCCGCAGGAGTTTGGAATTTACTCCTGGGCTGCAGAGAGGACGGGCCTGGTCCTCACAGCTATAGCAGCCCTGAGAGATTCCAGCACCCAGGACAGCCAGGTGGCCTGCAGCCTGCTGGACGTGGCCACCAGCGACCCTGGCTTCTGGCTGGTGGATGTAAGTGTCCTGGGGCTGCACTGTCCTGCCCATCACACCTTCCTGGTGCTTTTCCCTGCTCCCTCCCTCCCAGATCCCAGTCTCTTGGGCACCTGAAGCCAGGGCAAGGCAGCAGAGAGGGATGGGATGGGCAGGGCAGCAGTTGCAGTGGCAGCACCATAGAATCAGAGAATCACAGAATCACCTGGGTTGGAAAGAGATCATCAATTCCAGCCCTTGATCCACTCCCCCCGTGGTTCCCAGGCCATTGCACTCAGTGCCACATTCAGCCTCTTCTTCAAAACCTCCAGGGACGGAGAATGCACCCCCTCCCCGGGCAGCCCATTCTAATGCCTGAGCACCCTCTCTGGGAAGAATTTCTTCTCTTCCTAATATGTAACCTGTCCCGGGAGAGCTTAAGGCCATGCCCTCTTGTCTTACCATCCTCACCCGTGTCCCCTCCAGGCAGAAGCGATCTTGAGGGGCATCCACAGCACCCTGCAGCGTGTCCCCAGGGTGACAGCCCGGCACAGCCTGGAGTCACTGCTCTGGCTGCTGGCTGAGAGGAGCCCCGAGGACACGGTCAGGACTCTGCTGAGGATCAGTCCAGAGTGTGACAGGTAGGAGCCCCTCCAGCCCTGGGGACCTGCTCCATAGCCCGGGCACAGCAGGGTGGCCGAGGCAGCCCTGCTGACGGAGCGCTCTGGCTTGCAGGGCTGCCCTGGCCATGTGGGAGGTGATGCTGTCCCCAGCCAGAAACACCCAGAGGATCTTCGAGGGGCTGCTGGGTGTGATGGAGGGCTCCATAGCAGGCGTCAGTGTCTCAGCTGTGAGTGAGCAGAGCAGGTCTTGCTCGGGTTCAGGGCTGTTCCTGGCTCCCCAGGCAAGCAGAGGCAGCCCCTGCTGCCTGCCCCAAACACCCACCTCCTCCAGGGCTTGGGGACACAGCCCCTCAGGGCCAGCAGGGACCTGCCCTGCACCAACCCCCTCTGTGCCAGCCCCGTGGGGCTGCTGGGGCCCCTGAGCACAAACAGGAACCACCCTGCAGCATTCTGGACACCGTGTTCATCCACCGTGTGCTGCCAGATGGCTCACAGCCTCCATCGGGCTCTCTGCGGCCTTGGGCAGTGCAACAGCAGCGTCTGTGCACTGAGAGCTGTCCCTGTGTCTTTTCTGCAGGCCTCCCAGGTCCTGTGCAGGCTCAGCCAGTGGCCCCACTGTCAGGAAAGCCTGGGAGTGCTCTTCCCCAGGCTCCTCATGGCCCTGACCAGCCAGCTTGTCAAGGATCCATGGATTCGGGGAGACGAGCAGCAGGTGGCAGTGAAGGCCATGAAATCCCTGCTGTGCGCTGCTGGATGTGAAGAGCTTGTCCAGACGATCCAGCAGGAGGGTGGCTGGGACCTGCTCCTTGGAAGTGAGGCCCTCCAGAGGGGAGTCAGTTTGCTGGCCAGGTGAGAGCCCTTTTCAGCCTCGGCAGCCCCATGCCCGGGGGCAGAGAGCTCAATGCCAGCAAGGCTTTGCCTGCCCTGCTCACCGCCAGCGCTGCTTTTCTTTCCCTGCCCAGAGAGATGAGGAGGAAGAGCTCAGCTGAGCAGCGCTGCTCCCTGTTCCAGCACGTCAAAAGGATGTTTGGCTCTGGGGAGCCCTGGCAGAACACCTTAGCCATGACTTTCTACGTTGAGGTAAGGCTGGTGGGAAGCAGTGCCTCTGGCAGATGCTCCTGAAGCCGTCCCTCTGTCCCAGGCGGCTGCCGGGTGGGATGACAGTCTCCGGAGCTGGGACAGAGGGCTCTGCTGTCAGTCCCTCTGCCCGCCAGCCCTTCCTGCTGGGGCAGTGCTCAGCACCCCTGGGTGTCCACAGGCAGGGCTTCCCCCGGGACGGGACGGGACGGGATGGGACGGGACGGGACGGGACGGGACGGGACGGGCTGTGTCAGCCCCTTTGTCAGGCCCTGAGCTGGCAGTGGGAAGCGGGAGCTGCACAGTGCCGGGGTCCTGCAGCTCTGCCCGTCTCTCACCGCTGTCGTTCTTTCAGCTGCTGGGCTGCCAGGACCTTGAAAAGACTTTGAGTGACCTGCACCTCCTCCACCTGCACATGCACTCTTACAGCCACACGATGCAATTGCTGGCACTCAGGGGCATGGCGGCCCTGTCAGGAGATCCGCAGATGGTGAGCGAGGTGGAGCCGCCTTGGCAGCCTGGGGCTGGGGCACGGGGGTAACGCGGTGGCTTGGGCCTGGCTGAGAGGAAGGAGGTGGCTGAGCAGGGGCCACAGGGCCCTCCCTGCCCTCCCCGGCTCAGAAATCAATTCTCTGTTCACACAGGCAGCAGAAATGCAGAGAGAGGCCCCTGCTGAGCTTGTCACCCTGCTGATGATGCCACACGCTGACAGCGGCGTCAAGGTGGAGGCCCTGCTCTTATTCAGAGCCCTCCTGGGCGGGCAGCTGGAGCAGAAGGAAGCCAGCCACATGGCTGTGTTGGCGGCAGGAAGTCTCCCAGCCCTCTTTGATGATGTAAGGCTGCTGTGGGACCTGACCCCGCAGAGGGGCCCGGGGCAAGGACAGCTGCCCTCCAGCCCAGCCCCGCGGGCAGCACTTGGGCAGGGCTGCTGCCCTCCTCACGGCCCTGGGCTCTGCTGGGAGGGCTTCTGGGCTCTGCAGCCCAGCACAGCCTCTCCTTGGCAGGATGAGGCCTCCGCTGCCCCCAGCCCCACCACCCCGCAGCATCTCCCCACTCAGAACAACAGGAACCATGGGGAGGGAGAGGCTGCTGCTGCAGTCACCCTGACTTGGGTCTCTTCCTTCCTTCCTTCCTTCCTCTCTCCCAGGAGTCCAGCCAGGTGAGAGAGCTCTCCATCATCCTCTTCAGAGAGCTGTTGGTGGTGATGGTGAGGAAGGACAAGAAAAAGGTGGAGGAGATGGTGCGGAGGACCCTGATCTCACTCTTCCTTCGGATGAGTGACGAGAGCGTGGCCGAGGTACAGACTCCAGAGCTGACCCTTCAGAGCTTTGCCCTTCCCTCTGCCCCAGCCCTGGCAGCAGCTCAGCAGCTCTTGCCCATCTCTCTCCTGCTGGCTGGCAGAAGAGAGAACCTGGCAGAACGTGATACCTGAGCTGGTGGCTGCCCCGTGTCCCTGCCTCGGGCACTGAACCCCCCCCCCCTTCAGGCTCTGTCCCCAGCTGCCTCTTCCCAGCAGTAGCTGGGGACACTGTGCAGCCTTGCCCAGAGGTCTCCTTCTCCCAGCTGTGGTGCCAGCTCCCACCCTCTGCTGCTTTGCAGGCCTCTGGCAGAGCCCTCCTCGCCTCTGCCAAGTTCCTGGGCTGGAGGAAGCTGAAGCGAGTGGTTAAGAACCAGGAGACGTGGAGGATTGGAGAGACCCTGGTGAGGACAAGCCCCAGGTGCCAGGGCCCGGGCTGGGCAAGGGCTGCCCTCAGGCACGCAGCCCCCCCCAGGGGTTCTTCTGCAGAGCCCTCTTCCCCCCAGCCCCTGGGTGCTGCAGGAGCCCCCGTCCCACGCTCTGGCTGCACCTCAGCCCCCCAGGGCTCCTGGCTGGCAGAAAGGAATGGTCTGGAGGGGAAGGGGTTGGGGATGGGCAGAGGGACTGCTCTGGCACACAGGGAATGGTCTGTGCCAGCCCCCTGAACTTGGGCTCTCCCCAGCTGGAGCAGGAGAGGAGCTGGGTGGAGCAGTATGTGCGTTTCAGCAAGATCCGGCTCAGGGCTGCTCCGACTGGTGTGAGATTGGCAGCCATCAGGTTCATTGGTGAGCAACAGCCCCCGGGGACCCTCTCCTGGCTGCCCCGGGCAGGGGGCTGTGCAGTGCTGGGCAGGGGAAGGTCTGACGGGAGCTCTGTGCACAGGGGCTGCTGCGCGGCGCCTGAGGAGGCATCGGTATGAAGTGCTGGGAATGTTCTTTGGTGAGTGGGGTCAGAGCTGGGCTGGATGGGGCTGGATGGGGCAGGGGACAGAGCCTGGGCAGGGGGCTGCCGTGCCTGGCCCCATTCGAGGGAGAAGCCTCAGGGGAGGGGGAAGCTCTTGGGGACAGGCTGGGGGTTAGGACTGGAGGATCCTTAAGGTCCCTTCCAGCCCAAGCCAGGCTGCTGGCATTCCTGAGCAGCAGCTTCCAGCTGCTCCCTGGCTCCCACCTGCTCCTCCTGGCCAGGGAAAGAAATGGATGGGGCTGGCACGGGAGGGGCTGTGCGAACACTGAGGCTTCACCACTGCTCTCTTTCTTTCTCTCCCAGCCCTCCAGTGCCTGGAAAACGACCCTGAGCCCTCAGTCCAGTCCCTGGGAGTTCAGACCTCACTGATCCTGGAAACTCTGCAGCAGCGGCAAAGATCAGGACAGAGTCTCCGGGCTCTGTGCTGCTGTCTCTGATGTCTCGGGGACAGTCTCCTCCTGCCATCTTCCCAACGGTACCTTCACCAATGCCACACTGCAGCTGCTGTCCCCCAGATCCCCATGTGCCTCCCCAGGCTCTACTGGACTGTCCCAGTCCAAAGCAGTGCCTTCCAACCCAAAGCAGTGCCCTCCAAGCCCTCCTCTCCACACCCAGGACTCCCCTCGGGTCGCTCTCCTCGGGTTAAACCTCCCCAGTGTCACCAGAGCAGGGGACAGCAGCAGCGTGGGACTGAAGGTGCCAGTGCTGAAGGTGGAGGTGGGAAGATGTCACTGAGAGCCCCCCTGACCCGAAGAGCCCGAGGGGGGGGGGAAGGGCTCCCGGGGCAGATGGCAGCGTGTGAACGGAGCTGGGAGCAGCAGCCCGGTGCCACGGCCTCCTTCCCACAGGCAGCACCCCGAGCCTGCTGAGCAGACACCATCACCCCCGCAGGTCAGCTCATCCCATCCCTCTGCACAGCCTGGCCCCAGGTGACAACCAGGTGTCCCCTTCTTTGGGCTGTCCCCCCCGAGCAGCAGCCACCTTGGGTCACCCCCTGTGCCACTCTTCTCTGCGTCCCGCTGTCCCCAAGCATCCGGCCACCTCCGGCGTGCTCCTGGCTTGCACCAGGAGCCAGGGGAGAAGTTTTCCTTCCCACGGCTGCTGCCAGTGCCCACGCTGGTGCTGGGGGGTGCAAGGAGGCAGAGGGGAGAAGGGCTCAGGCTTTCAAAAGCTCCAGTTCACCCCAGCGCTGCTTTCTTGCTTTCAGGGCTTTGTTTGGCAGCTGCCAGGAGGAGCGGAAGATGGGGAATGTTTCCCTGGAACTTGTCAGCATCCTCACTCAGCATGGGACACTGGGACAGTCCTGCCATGTGGAACCCTTGCTGGTGGCAGCAGCACGGCTCAGTTTCACGGGCATCCTGACCCAGTGCTGCAAGTTCCTCCAAGCCAGCAGGGAGAGCAGCAGCCAGCTGGGACTTTCTGCAGGGGTTGAAAAAAGCATTAAACCTTCTCTTTCTTTCCTTAAGAGCCCTTTTCCTTGGTGTGATTAATTTGTTTAAAAACCTATTCTTCCTGTGCTTCTGCCCCCCTGTTGACTCCTGGAGTCACACCCTTTCTAACCCAAAAGAAGCCCAGATGGAGGCGGTGAAGCCCTGCCCCTCCTGCCATCAGGCAGTTGGAAGAAACCAGGTGGATGGGAGGGAATGGAAACAGGTCCCTCATCGGAGAGGCAAAAGAATCCCCTCGCAGCCCCCGCCATCCCCCCGGGTGCCCTTCGAGAACAGAGATGAGGCCCTGGACTCAGAGAACCAGGCAGAGGACACACAAGAGGAAGAACTGTCTGGAAGGTCTCCTGTTCGCCCCCCGTCTACCAGGCGGGTTACAACTACAGCTACAAAGGAAAAAAGAAGGGCAGTTGTAGTTGGTGACTCCCTTCTGAGGGGAACTGAGGGCCCTGTATGTCGACCGGACCCCTCCCACAGGGAGCTCTGCTGCCTTCCTGGGGCCCGGGTGAGGGATTTCAGTAGGAGACTCCCCCAGCTAATTCGGCCCTCTGATTATTATCCACTGTTGGTAGTCCAGGCTGGCAGTGATGACATTAATGGAAGAAGTAGCAAGACCATTAAAAAGGACTTCAAGGCGCTGGGTCGATGAGCTGATGGGACAGGAGCACAGGGGGTGTTCACCTCCATTCCTGCAGTAGCAGAGATGAACGAGGAGAGGAGTAGGAAAACCAGTCTTAATCAATAGGTGGCTAAGGGATTGGTGCCACCGGCGGAACTTTGGGTTTTTTGACCATGGGCCAAATTCCATCTTACCCAGTCTCTTCAAACCAGATGGGCTTCATCTATCCAGCAAGGGCAAAAGGACTCTAGCCCATAAGTTGGCGGGGCTGATACGGAGGGCTTTAAACTAGGCTTGAAGGGGGATGGGGTTGAAACCGGGCTCTCCAGAGAGGAGCCCAAGGGTGGACAGCCCAAGTTAAGAGCCAAATCTGCAGCCCAGCTGAAGTGCATCTACAGCAGTGCACGCAGCATGGGCAACAGCATGAGCAGCTGTCCTGGTGTGCCGAAAGGCGAGCCGGCGGGGAAGACGACCGGTCTGGCTGAACAGGGAGATTTTGAAAGAAATGAGGGTAAAGAAGAGAGCCTACTGATTATGGAAAAAAGGGCTAACTACTCAGGGAGAATTTAGGAATAGAGTTAGGTTGTGTAGAAAGAAAATTAGAGAGACAAAGGCACAACTTGAAGCTCTGTGAAGGATAACAAAAAGTCCTTCTACAGATACATCAATACAGATACATCAAAGGAGGAGCAGGGAAGACCTCCATTCTCTACTGGACATGGTCGGGAATAGAGTTATCAAAGATGAAGAAAAGGCCGAGATATTTAACACCTTCTTTGCCTCAGTTTTCAAGAGCAAGACAGGTTGTCCTGAGGACAGCTGGCTTCTGGAGCTTGCAGAGAGAGACAAGAATCTGAAGAGCCCCGCTGTAATCCAGAAGGAAACAGTCAGTGACCTCCTGAGTTGCTCGGATCCCCACAAGTCTATGGTTATGGATCAGCTGGAAGGCAGGAGGGCTCTGCAGAGGGACCTGGACAGACTGGAGAGTTGGGATGATTCCAGCGGGATGAGGTTCAACAAGGCCAAGGGACAGGCCCTGCGCTTTGGCCACAACAGCCTCATGGGGATCTCCAGGCTGTGCACAGAGTGGCTGGAGAGCAGCCAGACAGAGAGGAACCTGGGAGTCTGGATTGCCAGGAAGCTGAACGTGAGCAAACAGTGTGCCCAAGAAGGCCAATGGCATCCTGGGCTGGCTCAGGAACAGCGTGGCCAGCAGGTCCAGGGAAGGGATTCTGCCCCTGTGCTCAGCCCTGGGGAGGCCACAGCTTGAGTCCTGTGTCCAGTTCTGGGCCCCTCAGCTCAGGAAGGAGATTGAGGTGCTGGAGCAGGTCCAGAGAAGAGCAAGGAGGCTGGGAAGGGATCCAGCAGAATTCCTGTGAGGAAGGGCTGAGGGAGCTGGGGGTGTTGAGGCTGGAGAAGAGGAGGCTCAGGGGAGACCTCATCACTCTCTCCAACTCCCTGAAAGGAGGTTGGAGCCAGGGGGGGGTTGGGCTCTTTTCCCAGGCAACTCTCAGCAAGACAAGAGGGCACAAGAGGTCTCAAGTTGTGCCAGGGGAGGTTTAGGTTGGACATTAGAAAGGATTTCTTTACGGAGGGGGTGATCAGACATTGGAATGGGCTGCCCAGGGAAGGGGTGGATCCTCCGTCCCTGGAGATATTTCAAAAGAGCCTGGATGTGGCACTCAGTGCCATGGGCTGGGAACCACGGGGGGAGTGGAGCAAGGGTTGGACTTGATGATCTCTGAGGTCCCTTCCAACCCAGCCCATTCTATGATTCTATGATTCTATGACAAATTTCAAGATTTTTCTTTTACATGGGACGATGTTACAAGAGCTAAGCAATGACTTTGATATATTGGTTTTCGTATCGCTTCCCTATAGACCTAAGGCAAGTTTTTCAAATCAGCAGATCTAAGCCAATGGCTGAAACATCTCCCCTGTCAGAAAGGATTTGACAAGACTGATATTCCCATATTCCTTTGTTCCTGGAGTGGTTTTGGAAGCACTATGATATTTTATAGTTGTTTCCTTTTCGGCTTCACCCTAAACCCTTCCAAAAGCATGTTTCCTGAAAGAAAGGATGGCAGAGGGATGTCAGGCTATGCCACCTTCAAATGTAACAGCAACTGATGTGGAAGTTACTCTCGTCTTCTCTTTTACCGGAAGACTCTTTTTTTATTTTCCCAAGTTCAAGTGATGCTGAAGGATTAATCAGACTTAAGCACATGCAGCAGAGCCAGCACAGGGCCCCCCTGATTATAGAGAAAAGCTCCAGCACTTCAAGTGCAGCCTGGTGGAGCTGTGGTGTGAAAAGCAAAAATGAAAGCTTCCACCTATTTCTTATTAGTCAGCAAGAAATTAAATGGATATGAATATTGCTTTGTAATTGGGTTTCTACATGAACTCTCCGTTTAACTCTTGTATCTGGGGGCATCTCTCCAAACACATTTATACACTTATTAAGCAGGAGTCAGAGCTGCATGTTCTTTAGAAAGCATCATACTTTCAGGAATAAGGAGTTATTCCTCATCAAATGATCAGACTGTCAAATATGTTAAAATCACTGCAATGCATTTGTAGAAGCCTTGAAACCTGGCAAGGGCTTCTCTTGGAAGTCTCCAGTGATGTACAGAGACTGTCAGTGAGGAGAATCCTTTCTCTTGTCATGCAGGAGCTGGTTTCAGAAGGACCTGTCCCTTGGGTCAGCAAAAGCAATGGAACATTTGTGGCAGAGCAGGTCTCCCACCATCCTCCAACTCAGTAGACAGTAACTTTGCCAAAGGGGGTGGCAGCTGGATAGGAGTGAGAGTGAAGTCAGCTCCTGGTGTGAATCTGGGATTGAGGTTTTCCTCTCCAAGTACAAAGCTGAAGTTTTTCTCTAGAAACTGTTTTTGTGAAAAACAAGTATCCAGCTCTGTTGCCACATAAGCATGAGGCACTTGGAGATGTTTCCTGACGCATGGATTTGAAAACCATGGTATAAGATCATAGAATGGGTTGGGGTGGAAGGGACCTTGAGGATCACCCAGTGCCAACAGCCCTGCATGGGCAGGGACACCTTCCACTACACCAGGTTTCTAGAAAGTAGAGCAGAAAAATTTCTTCACGGAAAGAGTGGTGAAGCATTGGAAGAGTCTGCCCAGGGAGGTGGTGGAGCCTCCATCCCTGGAGGTGTTCAGCAGAGGGGCAGCTGTGGTGCTGGGGGAGATGCTGCGGTGGTTCAGGGGGTGCAGGGCTGACACTTGGACTCCATCATCTTGAAGGTCCTTCCCAGCCATGATGATTCCACGATTCCATGTGCCAACGCCTGCCTGGACACACCCGGCCTGCCTGCCAGGTGACAAAGGGACCCTTTGTGACCTCACCTGTGACACCGCGGGTCCCGGGGTCCCTTCTGAGCACCGGGGAGGCCCCGTCTCAGTGTCCAGAAGGACAGCAGAGAGTGCAGAGGCGAGCACAGAGCTGACAGGAGCCCTGAGCGATGTCTGCATTCTCAGCGTTCGGGAGAAGCCTCCGTGGATCCCCAGAGGACCAAGGAGAGTTGGAGACGGTGCCTGGTCCCCGGGAGAGGGATGAGCCGGGGACTGGGGCTGGGTGGATGCCCTCGGGGCAAACGGGGCAGGACTCGACAGCCCTTGGTGGTTTGTCTGATGGGAGCCTCTGCCCAGCCCCTGAGGGCTGTGAATCTCCACAGGCTGCCCAGGAGCCTCCATCCCCTGGAGATTCCCTGCCCCGTGCAGGGCCCGTCCCAGCCCTCTCCCTGTCCCCACGCAGCCCCCTTGGCCCCACGGGCTCTCCCCCCATGCAGTGCAGCCTTGGGGCCGGCAGCACTGCCCCCCCCGTGCCCACCCCCCATGGCCTCTCCTCTTCCCCCACTCAGCAGAGACCCCCGAGCCGGCCCCGGCTGGCCTGGAGGGGAGAGGAAGAGGAGGAAGGCCACCCCCCTGCCCCATCAGAGGTGTGGGAGGTCCCGCTGCCGGAGGCAGGTGAGTGAGTGAGTGAGTGAGTGAGTGGCCTTTGGCTGCTCTGCTGTCCTCCTGCATGGCAGTGGTTGCTGGGCACATCCCCGGCCCGATCCCTGCCAGTCCCCTCTTTGGGTCCCCCCGCCCAGGGCTGGCTCTGTCCTCGGGAGCTGGCACGGGGCTGGGTGCCAGGTAGGGGACACTTCAGTCTGTCCTGCCAGCACCTTCAGCTCACCCTCCTCTCTTGCTTTGTTAGATTTCGACTGTGATTCCAGGAGCTCTGAGGATCTGCGTCCAGCTGAGGAGGGGGAGGGACAGATCCTTGTGAATGCTCTGGAGGGCTCAGCAGAGGTACCCACAGAGACTGGCACCGGCCTTGTTCCTGCTCCAGCTGCCCCCACGCTCAAGGATCCCCTCCCAGGAAGCCTTGGCAAAGGATCCGAGCCCTGCCAGGTGCTGAGCAGAGCTGTCAGCCCTGGGAGAGCCAGCAGAGCCCAGGGCAGAGCATTGGCTTTTCTTCTTGCAGGGCCTGATGTTCTTCACAGCCTCCCCCAGAGCAGAGGAAGGTCAGGAGGCTCTGGTGCTCATTGCCAGGGCGATGGAGTCAGGCATCAGCCCTTCCTCTGCCAGGGTAAGGAGCCCCCAGGGCCAGACAAGCTCCGGTGCCCCCCTCACTCAGCCCTTCCCGCTCTCCTGGATGCTCACTCTGTGGCTATCCCGAGTCCCAGTCCTCATGCCAGCTGAGGGCTGGAGAGCAGGGAGAGGCAGAGGGGACAGCGGGGCTGCAGGGGAGGCTGTTCCTGCTGGGGACAGCTGGGCCTCGCCCGTCCTGCTGCTCTGCTCCCCTGGCCCGGGCGCTGCTGAGAGGGGACCCTGCGCTGGGCAGAGGAGCTGGCAGCGTGCAGGGGCTGGGGCAGACACCTCCACAGCCCTCTGATCCCTGCTGTTCCAGTGCCTGGGAGAGATGGTGGGACGTCTCATCCTCTGCTGCGCATCCAGCTCCATGGCAGCAGAGGCTCTTCAGCACCTCTTCGACGTGCTGCATCGACAACGCTGGGGAGGCTCTGGGCCAGGTCCCAGAGTTCCATCTTTCCTCCACTCCTCTCCAGGCTGGGTGTCAGCAGCAGATGAGATGAACACCAGTGGCCTTGCCAGGGTAAGGAGCTCCCTCCTTGCTGGGACCCTTCCAAGGGACCCTTCCCAAAATGCCTGGGACTGGCCTGGCCTCACTCTCCCTGCTGAGAGGGTTCCTATGCCAGGCTGTCCCTCCATGGAGTGCCCCAGCAGCAGCTCCAGCCCTCCTGGCCCCTGGCTCTCTGGAGGGCCAGCAGGCCCTGCCCATGAGCCCAGCCCTCCTCCCTCACCCTGAAGGAGACCCTCCCTCCCTCCCTCCCTCCCTCCCTCCCTCCCTCCCTCCCTCCCTCCCTCCCTCCCTCCCTCCCTCCCTCCCTCCCTCCCTCCCTCTTCCTCTTCATCCTCCTCCTCCCCTCCCTGCAGGGACAGCAGCCCCTGCTGCAGCTTTCCTGACATCTCTTCCCTCCTTCCCTTCCCTTCTCCCCGCAGGAGTTTGGAATTTACTCCTGGGCTGCAGAGAGGACGGGCCTGGTCCTCACAGCTATAGCAGCCCTGAGAGATTCCAGCACCCAGGACAGCCAGGTGGCCTGCAGCCTGCTGGACGTGGCCACCAGCGACCCTGGCTTCTGGCTGGTGGATGTAAGTGTCCTGGGGCTGCACTGTCCTGCCCATCACACCTTCCTGGTGCTTTTCCCTGCTCCCTCCCTCCCAGATCCCAGTCTCTTGGGCACCTGAAGCCAGGGCAAGGCAGCAGAGAGGGATGGGATGGGCAGGGCAGCAGTTGCAGTGGCAGCACCATAGAATCAGAGAATCACAGAATCACCTGGGTTGGAAAGAGATCATCAATTCCAGCCCTTGATCCACTCCCCCCGTGGTTCCCAGGCCATTGCACTCAGTGCCACATTCAGCCTCTTCTTCAAAACCTCCAGGGACGGAGAATGCACCCCCTCCCCGGGCAGCCCATTCTAATGCCTGAGCACCCTCTCTGGGAAGAATTTCTTCTCTTCCTAATATGTAACCTGTCCCGGGAGAGCTTAAGGCCATGCCCTCTTGTCTTACCATCCTCACCCGTGTCCCCTCCAGGCAGAAGCGATCTTGAGGGGCATCCACAGCACCCTGCAGCGTGTCCCCAGGGTGACAGCCCGGCACAGCCTGGAGTCACTGCTCTGGCTGCTGGCTGAGAGGAGCCCCGAGGACACGGTCAGGACTCTGCTGAGGATCAGTCCAGAGTGTGACAGGTAGGAGCCCCTCCAGCCCTGGGGACCTGCTCCATAGCCCGGGCACAGCAGGGTGGCCGAGGCAGCCCTGCTGACGGAGCGCTCTGGCTTGCAGGGCTGCCCTGGCCATGTGGGAGGTGATGCTGTCCCCAGCCAGAAACACCCAGAGGATCTTCGAGGGGCTGCTGGGTGTGATGGAGGGCTCCATAGCAGGCGTCAGTGTCTCAGCTGTGAGTGAGCAGAGCAGGTCTTGCTCGGGTTCAGGGCTGTTCCTGGCTCCCCAGGCAAGCAGAGGCAGCCCCTGCTGCCTGCCCCAAACACCCACCTCCTCCAGGGCTTGGGGACACAGCCCCTCAGGGCCAGCAGGGACCTGCCCTGCACCAACCCCCTCTGTGCCAGCCCCGTGGGGCTGCTGGGGCCCCTGAGCACAAACAGGAACCACCCTGCAGCATTCTGGACACCGTGTTCATCCACCGTGTGCTGCCAGATGGCTCACAGCCTCCATCGGGCTCTCTGCGGCCTTGGGCAGTGCAACAGCAGCGTCTGTGCACTGAGAGCTGTCCCTGTGTCTTTTCTGCAGGCCTCCCAGGTCCTGTGCAGGCTCAGCCAGTGGCCCCACTGTCAGGAAAGCCTGGGAGTGCTCTTCCCCAGGCTCCTCATGGCCCTGACCAGCCAGCTTGTCAAGGATCCATGGATTCGGGGAGACGAGCAGCAGGTGGCAGTGAAGGCCATGAAATCCCTGCTGTGCGCTGCTGGATGTGAAGAGCTTGTCCAGACGATCCAGCAGGAGGGTGGCTGGGACCTGCTCCTTGGAAGTGAGGCCCTCCAGAGGGGAGTCAGTTTGCTGGCCAGGTGAGAGCCCTTTTCAGCCTCGGCAGCCCCATGCCCGGGGGCAGAGAGCTCAATGCCAGCAAGGCTTTGCCTGCCCTGCTCACCGCCAGCGCTGCTTTTCTTTCCCTGCCCAGAGAGATGAGGAGGAAGAGCTCAGCTGAGCAGCGCTGCTCCCTGTTCCAGCACGTCAAAAGGATGTTTGGCTCTGGGGAGCCCTGGCAGAACACCTTAGCCATGACTTTCTACGTTGAGGTAAGGCTGGTGGGAAGCAGTGCCTCTGGCAGATGCTCCTGAAGCCGTCCCTCTGTCCCAGGCGGCTGCCGGGTGGGATGACAGTCTCCGGAGCTGGGACAGAGGGCTCTGCTGTCAGTCCCTCTGCCCGCCAGCCCTTCCTGCTGGGGCAGTGCTCAGCACCCCTGGGTGTCCACAGGCAGGGCTTCCCCCGGGACGGGACGGGACGGGATGGGACGGGACGGGACGGGACGGGACGGGCTGTGTCAGCCCCTTTGTCAGGCCCTGAGCTGGCAGTGGGAAGCGGGAGCTGCACAGTGCCGGGGTCCTGCAGCTCTGCCCGTCTCTCACCGCTGTCGTTCTTTCAGCTGCTGGGCTGCCAGGACCTTGAAAAGACTTTGAGTGACCTGCACCTCCTCCACCTGCACATGCACTCTTACAGCCACACGATGCAATTGCTGGCACTCAGGGGCATGGCGGCCCTGTCAGGAGATCCGCAGATGGTGAGCGAGGTGGAGCCGCCTTGGCAGCCTGGGGCTGGGGCACGGGGGTAACGCGGTGGCTTGGGCCTGGCTGAGAGGAAGGAGGTGGCTGAGCAGGGGCCACAGGGCCCTCCCTGCCCTCCCCGGCTCAGAAATCAATTCTCTGTTCACACAGGCAGCAGAAATGCAGAGAGAGGCCCCTGCTGAGCTTGTCACCCTGCTGATGATGCCACACGCTGACAGCGGCGTCAAGGTGGAGGCCCTGCTCTTATTCAGAGCCCTCCTGGGCGGGCAGCTGGAGCAGAAGGAAGCCAGCCACATGGCTGTGTTGGCGGCAGGAAGTCTCCCAGCCCTCTTTGATGATGTAAGGCTGCTGTGGGACCTGACCCCGCAGAGGGGCCCGGGGCAAGGACAGCTGCCCTCCAGCCCAGCCCCGCGGGCAGCACTTAGGCAGGGCTGCTGCCCTCCTCACGGCCCTGGGCTCTGCTGGGAGGGCTTCTGGGCTCTGCAGCCCAGCACAGCCTCTCCTTGGCAGGATGAGGCCTCCGCTGCCCCCAGCCCCACCACCCCGCAGCATCTCCCCACTCAGAACAACAGGAACCATGGGGAGGGAGAGGCTGCTGCTGCAGTCACCCTGACTTGGGTCTCTTCCTTCCTTCCTTCCTTCCTCTCTCCCAGGAGTCCAGCCAGGTGAGAGAGCTCTCCATCATCCTCTTCAGAGAGCTGTTGGTGGTGATGGTGAGGAAGGACAAGAAAAAGGTGGAGGAGATGGTGCGGAGGACCCTGATCTCACTCTTCCTTCGGATGAGTGACGAGAGCGTGGCCGAGGTACAGACTCCAGAGCTGACCCTTCAGAGCTTTGCCCTTCCCTCTGCCCCAGCCCTGGCAGCAGCTCAGCAGCTCTTGCCCATCTCTCTCCTGCTGGCTGGCAGAAGAGAGAACCTGGCAGAACGTGATACCTGAGCTGGTGGCTGCCCCGTGTCCCTGCCTCGGGCACTGAACCCCCCCCCCCTTCAGGCTCTGTCCCCAGCTGCCTCTTCCCAGCAGTAGCTGGGGACACTGTGCAGCCTTGCCCAGAGGTCTCCTTCTCCCAGCTGTGGTGCCAGCTCCCACCCTCTGCTGCTTTGCAGGCCTCTGGCAGAGCCCTCCTCGCCTCTGCCAAGTTCCTGGGCTGGAGGAAGCTGAAGCGAGTGGTTAAGAACCAGGAGACGTGGAGGATTGGAGAGACCCTGGTGAGGACAAGCCCCAGGTGCCAGGGCCCGGGCTGGGCAAGGGCTGCCCTCAGGCACGCAGCCCCCCCCAGGGGTTCTTCTGCAGAGCCCTCTTCCCCCCAGCCCCTGGGTGCTGCAGGAGCCCCCGTCCCACGCTCTGGCTGCACCTCAGCCCCCCAGGGCTCCTGGCTGGCAGAAAGGAATGGTCTGGAGGGGAAGGGGTTGGGGATGGGCAGAGGGACTGCTCTGGCACACAGGGAATGGTCTGTGCCAGCCCCCTGAACTTGGGCTCTCCCCAGCTGGAGCAGGAGAGGAGCTGGGTGGAGCAGTATGTGCGTTTCAGCAAGATCCGGCTCAGGGCTGCTCCGACTGGTGTGAGATTGGCAGCCATCAGGTTCATTGGTGAGCAACAGCCCCCGGGGACCCTCTCCTGGCTGCCCCGGGCAGGGGGCTGTGCAGTGCTGGGCAGGGGAAGGTCTGACGGGAGCTCTGTGCACAGGGGCTGCTGCGCGGCGCCTGAGGAGGCATCGGTATGAAGTGCTGGGAATGTTCTTTGGTGAGTGGGGTCAGAGCTGGGCTGGATGGGGCTGGATGGGGCAGGGGACAGAGCCTGGGCAGGGGGCTGCCGTGCCTGGCCCCATTCGAGGGAGAAGCCTCAGGGGAGGGGGAAGCTCTTGGGGACAGGCTGGGGGTTAGGACTGGAGGATCCTTAAGGTCCCTTCCAGCCCAAGCCAGGCTGCTGGCATTCCTGAGCAGCAGCTTCCAGCTGCTCCCTGGCTCCCACCTGCTCCTCCTGGCCAGGGAAAGAAATGGATGGGGCTGGCACGGGAGGGGCTGTGCGAACACTGAGGCTTCACCACTGCTCTCTTTCTTTCTCTCCCAGCCCTCCAGTGCCTGGAAAACGACCCTGAGCCCTCAGTCCAGTCCCTGGGAGTTCAGACCTCACTGATCCTGGAAACTCTGCAGCAGCGGCAAAGATCAGGACAGAGTCTCCGGGCTCTGTGCTGCTGTCTCTGATGTCTCGGGGACAGTCTCCTCCTGCCATCTTCCCAACGGTACCTTCACCAATGCCACACTGCAGCTGCTGTCCCCCAGATCCCCATGTGCCTCCCCAGGCTCTACTGGACTGTCCCAGTCCAAAGCAGTGCCTTCCAACCCAAAGCAGTGCCCTCCAAGCCCTCCTCTCCACACCCAGGACTCCCCTCGGGTCGCTCTCCTCGGGTTAAACCTCCCCAGTGTCACCAGAGCAGGGGACAGCAGCAGCGTGGGACTGAAGGTGCCAGTGCTGAAGGTGGAGGTGGGAAGATGTCACTGAGAGCCCCCCTGACCCGAAGAGCCCGAGGGGGGGGGGAAGGGCTCCCGGGGCAGATGGCAGCGTGTGAACGGAGCTGGGAGCAGCAGCCCGGTGCCACGGCCTCCTTCCCACAGGCAGCACCCCGAGCCTGCTGAGCAGACACCATCACCCCCGCAGGTCAGCTCATCCCATCCCTCTGCACAGCCTGGCCCCAGGTGACAACCAGGTGTCCCCTTCTTTGGGCTGTCCCCCCCGAGCAGCAGCCACCTTGGGTCACCCCCTGTGCCACTCTTCTCTGCGTCCTGCTGTCCCCAAGCATCCGGCCACCTCCGGCGTGCTCCTGGCTTGCACCAGGAGCCAGGGGAGAAGTTTTCCTTCCCACGGCTGCTGCCAGTGCCCACGCTGGTGCTGGGGGGTGCAAGGAGGCAGAGGGGAGAAGGGCTCAGGCTTTCAAAAGCTCCAGTTCACCCCAGCGCTGCTTTCTTGCTTTCAGGGCTTTGTTTGGCAGCTGCCAGGAGGAGCGGAAGATGGGGAATGTTTCCCTGGAACTTGTCAGCATCCTCACTCAGCGTGGGACACTGGGACAGTCCTGCCATGTGGAACCCTTGCTGGTGGCAGCAGCACGGCTCAGTTTCACGGGCATCCTGACCCAGTGCTGCAAGTTCCTCCAAGCCAGCAGGGAGAGCAGCAGCCAGCTGGGACTTTCTGCAGGGGTTGAAAAAAGCATTAAACCTTCTCTTTCTTTCCTTAAGAGCCCTTTTCCTTGGTGTGATTAATTTGTTTAAAAACCTATTCTTCCTGTGCTTCTGCCCCCCTGTTGACTCCTGGAGTCACACCCTTTCTAACCCAAAAGAAGCCCAGATGGAGGCGGTGAAGCCCTGCCCCTCCTGCCATCAGGCAGTTGGAAGAAACCAGGTGGATGGGAGGGAATGGAAACAGGTCCCTCATCGGAGAGGCAAAAGAATCCCCTCGCAGCCCCCGCCATCCCCCCGGGTGCCCTTCGAGAACCGAGATGAGGCCCTGGACTCAGAGAACCAGGCAGAGGACACACAAGAGGAAGAACTGTCTGGAAGGTCTCCTGTTCGCCCCCCGTCTACCAGGCGGGTTACAACTACAGCTACAAAGGAAAAAAGAAGGGCAGTTGTAGTTGGTGACTCCCTTCTGAGGGGAACTGAGGGCCCTGTATGTCGACCGGACCCCTCCCACAGGGAGCTCTGCTGCCTTCCTGGGGCCCGGGTGAGGGATTTCAGTAGGAGACTCCCCCAGCTAATTCGGCCCTCTGATTATTATCCACTGTTGGTAGTCCAGGCTGGCAGTGATGACATTAATGGAAGAAGTAGCAAGACCATTAAAAAGGACTTCAAGGCGCTGGGTCGATGAGCTGATGGGACAGGAGCACAGGGGGTGTTCACCTCCATTCCTGCAGTAGCAGAGATGAACGAGGAGAGGAGTAGGAAAACCAGTCTTAATCAATAGGTGGCTAAGGGATTGGTGCCACCGGCGGAACTTTGGGTTTTTTGACCATGGGCCAAATTCCATCTTACCCAGTCTCTTCAAACCAGATGGGCTTCATCTATCCAGCAAGGGCAAAAGGACTCTAGCCCATAAGTTGGCGGGGCTGATACGGAGGGCTTTAAACTAGGCTTGAAGGGGGATGGGGTTGAAACCGGGCTCTCCAGAGAGGAGCCCAAGGGTGGACAGCCCAAGTTAAGAGCCAAATCTGCAGCCCAGCTGAAGTGCATCTACAGCAGTGCACGCAGCATGGGCAACAGCATGAGCAGCTGTCCTGGTGTGCCGAAAGGCGAGCCGGCGGGGAAGACGACCGGTCTGGCTGAACAGGGAGATTTTGAAAGAAATGAGGGTAAAGAAGAGAGCCTACTGATTATGGAAAAAAGGGCTAACTACTCAGGGAGAATTTAGGAATAGAGTTAGGTTGTGTAGAAAGAAAATTAGAGAGACAAAGGCACAACTTGAAGCTCTGTGAAGGATAACAAAAAGTCCTTCTACAGATACATCAATACAGATACATCAAAGGAGGAGCAGGGAAGACCTCCATTCTCTACTGGACATGGTCGGGAATAGAGTTATCAAAGATGAAGAAAAGGCCGAGATATTTAACACCTTCTTTGCCTCAGTTTTCAAGTTTCCATGTCTCCCTTGCCCTTCTCTGGACACCCCCAGGCTCTCAATGTCTCTTTTCAGACCCAAAACTGAGCCCAGGATTCGAGGGGCACCCTCAGACCCTCCCCTCCCCCGCCCCCCCAATTTCCGTGGATTCTCTGCATCCCTTTCCCAGTTTTTGATCTTTCCGTGGATAAAGCTCCTCCCCTGCCCTTCTCCCCCACCCCGGGGGTCTCACCCCCCCCGTGCTCACCTCATTAACGTTTCTCATTGAGGCAGGAGCTGGGAGGCTGCTGGGTGTTCCTCCTTCCCCTCCTCCCCCCCATCTGTTCCCAACCTTTTCCCACTTTTTTCCAGGCTCTGATCCCGGGCGCGACCTGCGGGGGGTGGGGATGTTGGGGCTGCTCCAGCTCCTCTCCCTCCTCACCGACCCCCAGACCCTGCCCCTGGCCCACCACATCTTCAGGCTGTCCCACCACGAGACCCAGGCAGGTCCCGCCCCCCCCCTCCTCCCCGCTGATTTTGGTTCGGATTTTGGGGGGGGATTTTTGGTGAGGACCCCCCCGACATCTCTCCCCCTTCTCCCGCAGAGTTTCCCTTTCTGCCTCATGTCCCTCAACATCACCCGCATCGTCCTGCAGGCTCTGCGGGAGGGACGGCTCAACAGGTGACATCCCCAGCCCGGGGGGGTCCCCTGTGCCCCCCAGCACCGCTCCGGGGGGGCTCTGACGCCCGTGTTCCCCCCCAGGGAATGCAATCGCCGCCAGCAGCTCCTGCCCCTCCTCAACCTCCTCCACGCCGCCGCCTTCCTGCAGCTCCAGCGCCTCTGGACGGCCCAGGGGGCGACAATCGCCGACACCGGCGACATCCTCAGGGGTGGGGGGGTGGACCTGCCCTTCCCCCTGCCCTCTCCCTGCCCTTTCCCCGGGATTTTTTCCCTCTTTTTCCCCTGCCCCGGGGCCGCCGGGGTTTGATGGTTCTTGCCCCAGGGTGGGGGAGGGTTGGGTGAAGATTCCCCCCCCCTCCGAGCCCCTTCCTTGGGACACTCAGGACCTGAGGGATCCCCACCTCACCCCAGTGTCCCCCCCCACACACACCCACAGAAGCCCCCCCCTCTCATTTTCCTCTTCTCCCCCCTCCCCCCCCCCAGAGTTGGAATTCTCCACCAAGAAGAACCCGAGGCAGCTCCTGAGGTCCCTGGAGAGGCACGGGAGGCAGAGCCCCCCCCGACACCTCCCCCGCAGGACCCGGGGGGGGCAGGAGGTGAACTTCACCCCCCTGCAGCTGCTCTGAACTCGGGAGATTCCCAGAGGATCCCTGGGAGATCCTGGCAAGAGCCACGTGGTACGTGGGGAAAGGTTTGGGGAGGCTCCAGGAGGAGCTGCAAGCAGAGGGACAGAGCCCCGGGATCCCATGGGAGAGCTCCTGGATCCCAAAGGAAAGCTCCTGGATCCCATGGGAGAGCTCCTGGATCCCATTGGAAAGCTCCTGGATCCCATGGGAGAGCTCCTGGATCCCATGGGAGAGCTCCTGGATCCCATTGGAAAGCTCCTGGATCCCATGGGAGAGCTCCTGGATCCCAAAGGAAAGCTCCTGGATCCCATGGGAGAGCTCCTGGATCCCATTGGAAAGCTCCTGGATCCCATGGGAGAGCTCCTGGATCCCAAAGGAAAGCTCCTGGATCCCATGGGAGAGCTCCTGGATCCCATTGGAAAGCTCCTGGATCCCATGGGAGAGCTCCTGGATCCCAAAGGAAAGCTCCTGGATCCCATGGGAGAGCTCCTGGATCCCATTGGAAAGCTCCTGGATCCCATGGGAGAGCTCCTGGATCCCAAAGGAAAGCTCCTGGATCCCATGGGAGAGCTCCTGGATCCCATGGGAGAGCTCCTGGATCCCAAAGGAAAGCTCCTGGATCCCATGGGAGAGCTCCTGGATCCCATGGGAGAGCTCCTGGATCCCAAAGGAAAGCTCCTGGATCCCATGGGAGAGCTCCTGGATCCCAAAGGAAAGCTCCTGGATCCCATGGGAGAGCTCCTGGATCCCATTGGAAAGCTCCTGGATCCCATGGGAGAGCTCCTGGATCCCATGGGAGAGCTCCTGGATCCCAAAGGAAAGCTCCTGGATCCCATGGGAGAGCTCCTGGATCCCAAAGGAAAGCTCCTGGATCCCATCAGAGCTCCTGGATCCCCCCACAAGGCTCTGGTATCCCCCTGGGCCCTGAATAATTTATTAAAAAGAGAAAACCCCATTTTTTCACTTTTTTCGTGGCTTTTTTTCTGGTGCCTTCCTGAGGGGGCTGGGGGTGTCCCCTGTCCCTGCTGCCCCCACCCCCTGCCTCAGTTTCCCCCTTTTTCTCCAATCCCAGTTCCAGCACTGGGAATGGGAATGGCTGCTCCACCCCCAAAAATGTCCCAATGGACACCTTCAGGCCTTAAAAATAAGGAAAAAAACTCCAAATCTGGGGATTGAAGGAGACGGGCACAGCAGGGAGTGGCTCTGGTAATGGGAAATGTCCCCCCCAGCTGGGAAAAATCCCAAGAAATGGGGAAAAAAATCCAATAATTGGGTTAAAAAATCCCAATAGATAGGGAAAAAATGCACAAAAATAGGGAAAAATCCCCAAAGTGAGGCCAAAACCCCAAGAAATAGGTAAATAATCCCACTAGCTGGGGGAAAAAAATCTCAAGAAATGCGAAAAAATTAAAATAAATTGGGGGAAGCTCTCAAGAAATGAGGGGGAAAGTCCCAAGAAATGGTGGTTAAAAAAAACCAAACTCTTTAATGAATGGGTAAAAAAGTTCCAGTAAATGGGGAAAAATCCCAATAATTGGTGAAAAAAACTCATGGGAAAAAACCCGAAGAAATGGGGGAAAAATCCCAATAAATGAGAAAAAAATTGCAAGAAATGGGTAAAAAAATCCCAATAAATGGGCGAAAAATGCCAATTAACAGGAAAAAATCCCCAAAATACAGCAAAAATCCAAGGATTTGGGTAAATAATCTCACTAGATGGGGGGGGGAATCTCAATAAATGGGAAGAAAAAAAAATGGGGAAAAGTCCCATAAAATGGGTAAAAATAACAACAACAAACAAGAAAATGGTAAAAATCCCAAGAAATTGGGGCAGTGGGGGGGAATAGGGAAAGATTGGGCTAAAAGTAGAGAAAAATGAGGGAAAACACAGGAAAGGAAGAAAAAATGGGGAAAAATAAGGGGAAATGGGGTAAAAAGGGAAATTGTGTAAAATAATAGGGTTAAATAGGGGAAATAGAGGAAAGGGGGGGAATGGGCAAAAATAGGGTCAAAAATAGGATAAAATGGGGCAAAAATTGGGACAATAACAAAAATAGGAAAATGGGGCAAAATAGGGGAAATAGGGTGGAAAATGGGGTAAATAAAAATGGGGAAAAAAGGGAGAATGGGGTAAAAATACGGGGGGGGAATAAAAAAAATTGAAAAGGCTGGGGAAAAAATTAGTTGAGAAATAGGAAAAAACAGGGTAAAAATTAGGAAAAAAGGAAAAAATGGGGGTAATTAAGTAGAAGAGGGTAAAAATAGGGGAAAATAAGGTGAAATGTGGTAAAAATAGGGTGGAATTTGGGGGAGTGCTGTGATTATTTATCAGAAATCTGAATTCCTGGAGTCTCAGCCCCGAGGGGGGGGGTGTGTTTGTTTATTTCCCTTTTTTCTTGTGTTGTCTATTTGGTTTTTTTTCCTCTTGTATCTTTTCCTCTTTTTTTCCCCCCCGTCTTTTTTTCCCCTTTTTTTGGTCTTCCGTTTTCTGTTTCCCCCCTTTTTTTGTCTTTTCCTCCTTTTTGTTTTCCCTTTTGTATCTTATTTCTTTTTTTCCAACCTTTTCCAATTCTCTTTTCCCCCCTTTTTACCTTTTTTCCTTTTCCCTGTGTTTGTTTTTCCCTTCCTTGCACTTATTTTTTAAATTCTTTTTTTTCCCCTTTTCCTGTCTTTTTGCCCTTTTCTTACGTTTCTATGCCTTTTTTTAATTTTTATTTATTTAATGAATTAATTTTAATTGAATTAATTAGCATTTCCCCGTGCTAAATTACCTTTTTTCCCCTTCTTTTTAATTACCAGTTTTATTTATTCTGGGTTTTTCCTACCTATCATCACTTTTTTCTTCTCTTCCCTTTCTTCCACTTTTTTCCCAGTTTTCCCTTTTTCCTTTCTCTTTCCCCCCCATTTCCCCCTCCCCAGGTGTTCCCAATGCTCCCTCCAGCCCCACCCCCACCCACTCGGGGCCTTTTTGGGGAATTTTCCCGAAGCTTCGGTGCCTTCGCGCCCTCGGCCCGCGCTGCGCTCGGGAGGTGCCCGGGGGGGGTCCCCAGAGTGGGGGGGGGCGGGGCGGGCAGGGCCGGGGGTCCCGAGGAAGGGGGGGGAAGGGGAAGGGACCCCCGGGGTTGGGGGAAAGGGGGGGTGACCCCCTCAGGGTCCATATGGGGTCTGTGCCCCCCTCCCCCCCAGCCCCTATAGGGGATGTGGGGTTCCTGGGGGTGTCCCCTGCCCCCCCCTCCAAAAACCCCAAAATCCTCAGAATCAGATTTTTTGCCCATTTCTGTTGGTTTTTCGCAGCCCCCCCGCACCTCTCAGCCCGGATTTGGGGGATGCCCCCCCCGACCCCCCCAGTGCCGCCCCACAGGTACCCGGCCCCCCCCCCCCCCCCGGGGACAAGGGCGGGGGGGGCCCTGGGTACCCAAATAACCTGGGGGTGACCTGGGGGGGGGTGCAGGAGGGGCTATCTCCTCCAAACAACATTTTAAAGCAAATTATTCACATTTTCCTCATTTTTGCTGGGGGGGTGGGGTGGGAGGGAAAAGTCCCTGGGGAAGGAGGGGGAGGGCACTCGGGGGTTGCTGGGCTGGGGGGGGGGGGGTTCTCCTCTTTATTTTGATGCCCCGTCCTCTTTTCTGGGCCCCTTCACCCTCTTTCTTTTGGACCCCAGCCCCATTTCTTCTGGTGCCCCCACCCCTCTTTTTTTCGATTGCCCAAATTCTCTTCTTTTTATTTTTTTTGGGTTCCCCCCCACTCCTTTTCTTTGCTGCCTCCACCCTCTCAGTGCCCCAAATTCCAGGTTTTTGCGTTTTTTTTTTTTGAGCACAACACTGTTCCTGGGTACCCCCCACCTCCTTTGTTTGAGTGCCCCAATCGTTTTTTATTTGAGCCCCCCACTTTTTTTTTTCCCAGGCCTTCCACACCTCTTTTTTTTTTTTTAGTTTATTTTTTTTATTGTGCCCCCATCCCCTTTTCTTGGGTGTCTCCCAACTCCTTTTTTTTTTTTTTTGGGTGCCTTTCACCCCTCTTTATTTTGGGTGCCCCAACCCTTCTTATCATTTGAGCCCCCACCATTTTTTAATTTTTTTTTTTGTTGTTCTTCCAGCCCCGTCTCTTTTTTTTTTTTTTTTCCCCCATTTCTCTGTTTTTAACCCCAACCCTCTTTATTTTTTCACCTCTTTTTGGGTCCCTCTTTTTTTCACCCCCCCAACCCTCTTTACTTTGGGCCCCCACCTCTTTTCTTTGGGTGCCCCCCATCCTCTTTTTTTAGGCACCCTATGGGGTCTGGGGTGTCCCCCCAAAGCCCCCCCTTACCCCCCCTCCACTCTGTGTCTCCCCAGCTCTGGACACAATTCCCAAGGGATTGATCCCCCCGGATCCAGAGGCAGAAAGGTGACAGCTGGGGGGGGGGGGGGGGCACACCCCAGCCCTGCTCCCCAGGAATTCCTGTGATTTCTCCCCAAAAAAGGGGTCTCGGGGAGGGCAGGGGGGGCTGGGTTGGTCCCTGCTCCCATTTCCTCTCTCCCTGCTCAGATGCAAACCTGGCTCTGGCATTCGGGGCAGAAATTGGAATTTTTCCTCCCATTTCTTGGCAACTATCGACCCCCCCTGGGGCGCTGCTGCCAGACCTGCACCCCAAAGAGCTGGGTAAGAGCTTTGGGGTTGGGACCCCCGGGGCCTGGGGGGTGGGAGGGTGGGTGGGCTGGGGGCTGCCTCCCCCCCCCCCCG